>NW_020799110.1:20287017-20310584 GCF_003259725.1 Athene cunicularia
ATTTTGTCCATCTCCAAACTGCTGAATTATAAAGTATCATGGATTAAGTGTGCAAAGTACTTGTGACAATCATCCTTAAAAAGCTAAATTTTTACAGGTATATGCACTTTAGATCATTATGAGTAAATGTATATACATTGAGACAAAAATACTTGTGTAAACGAAACAGTCTGTGAGAAAAAAACATGGATAATTTCACAGAAAAACTGAGAACATAATTGTGTATGGCACAAGTGAAGATACCTGTGTGAGCACTGAAAGAAGGAGAGTGCAGGAAGAAACAAGTAGCTTAACATTTGGTTATGGCCTAAGGGACAAACTTTGCTGAAGATGAAGACACCGAATAGTTAATAAAGCTTCTGAACTGTTTCCAATTCTCAGACAAGGAAGCAATAGTTCTGCTCTTATCAGCAACTGCTCTTTCATATTTGTGTAGCCTAACAGAACACTGATCTGTTCAACTAGATGCAGAAACAGTGAACAGAAACACCCTAAATTATGATAAAACCAGATTACATTAGAAGAGCAAAAGGGTGGATGAGCATCTTCCTTTAACAGGGGTTGGGTCATTTCATCTAACCTGATGCAGATGTGTTTGGCAAGAGTACTTCAGGGGCGGGGCAGCATAGGTGAGCTCTGTGCGTCATCAGTGAGCAGCTCTCCTCTCCCAGCTCCTCCAAAGCAGGAGGGAATAAGCTATGAAGAGGCTGTAAGGCATAATGCTTCCCAAAGCTGATCAGCGCAGCTGAGGTCCCAGCGCTTACCCAGGCAAGAAGCATGCCTGGAGGCCCAGTCTAGCCGTTTAACCATTTGTTTGAAGACAGAAGAGTTTGTCTGCTATGGTATGTGTGTTCATTGGTCTGTAGTTTTCTTGTACATGTGTATGCAAAGCCCTTAAATCTTCCCTACAGTGAGCAGCATTAAGACTACAGGTCTTTTGTGCATCATCCTTTCTTATGTGGTCTGAAGATTACTCCATGAGTACTCATCTGGACACTGGTGAAATGTAGTATCAATTATGTTAACAGTGGTTTACTCAGGTCTAGAGTAAGTTCCTACTGTGAGGAGACCTGCATAATTTATGGCTTGTCTGGAAAGGATGGTGTAGAACTGAGCTCACTGTGCCTGGATTCTGAGTTTGTGAGCTACCTGTGTGATGAAGCCCATGTATTGTCAAGTGTGGCCCAGTGTTAACACGGTAATTTAGCTCCCAGGCTTAAGCTGATGTGGGTATGACTGTCTGAAAGGTGGAGAAAGAAAATACAAGTCTTTGTGTGTCTTTCATTAAGAAGTATTAAAAAGCTGCTTAGACATGCGAGGCTGTCAGTTCACTGCATAGCATAATGTGAGTTAAAACACTTTAAGAGTGTGCCCTTCAAGAAGCAGGGTGCTGCAGCTGTGTGTTAAGAGGCATGGTGAAGTGTAGGCACAGCACTACTCATTCATGGCATACCCAAAACTGGCACTGTGAATTCACTGGGGAGATTTTTGTCACTTGTTTCTCTACTCAGTTGTTGTGTCCTCCGGTCCCCCTCCCCCCCTTTTAAAATTTATTTTGCCAATACCAACAATCCCCAGAAACTTGGCTAACAGAAGTAATGTGTTTCTCAAGCAGGCAAGAAATTTACAGGGACTAGCATGTGTCCAATTTAATTTATGTAGACTCGCATGCTCCTTGTACTGAAGCAAATTCTTTAAAAAACAAACAAACGGTAAGAGTTTACAGAGTTCTGGAAAAGTTGCAAAACCTAAATGAAAATCCTTTTCCAGTTTCACAAATATAAATTGGGCATAGTTCCCCTGAAGATTTTATACTAGTTTAATGAATGTCTTTTATTTGTAGTTAAACTGATGATAAAGCTTTTCTTTTCTCTCTTCAAAACAAGATTAGGTCTCCTGAATCTGTTCTCCTTTACCCACAAGAATAGGTGAATAAGATCTCTCCCATAACTTGGCCCTAACCAAGAACAGAATTTGGCATTGCTCTTTATGAGGATTTTTCATCTTTTTTTTTTTTTTTTTTTTTTTTTTTTTTTTTTTTTTTTTTTAGGCTGATTTTAAAACAAATAGTTAAAATGTGGAGCTGAATGTTTCTTCTAGAAGTTGCATATTCTAAATGTACTTATACCATAGTCTGCTGCTCATATAAAATTACAGACTTCACTTTCATCTTTCTTTTTACAAGAAACCCTTAATGACAAATGCAGGCTGTTTAGTGATACCGATATACTGCAATCTTAGCATGTGATTTAGTCATCATACAATCAGTTCAGGGGGTCAGGCCTAAAGAAACAGTGCAGAGTTGGCAAACTGCTAGTCGGATGATGTGCTCTCCACTTCAAAGTCATGGTGCTTACTCCCCAGAATTCAGATCACAGAAAGAAACAGCTGGCATTGTCGTTTGTGGCAGTAAGGACTTTTTTTTTTTTTTTAAGCAAGATAAGGTTTCACTACTTTGTAAAACAACAATTTACTTTAGAGTGACCTAGCCTGTAAAACACAATAGGAAGCAGGAATCCACTGCTATGCTACTATCATGCAAGTAGACATGACCTGGAGGAGAGATACACTGGAGAAGACTTAACCCCCTTGCTCCTTGTCTGAAAATATTCAGTGTGGTGCACTTCTCTGTGGCAGTCAAGGGTTTCATTTTTCCAGAACGACTTTATAGGCAGTTCTCTTCAGTCTGGGTATTACTCTCTTGCGTATTTCCTGTGTGGTAGGTATTTGTGGCTGCACACAGCTACAGACTACCAGTCCTAATACTTATACAACTTTCAGCTTCTAGCTTAAACTCTGAGGCTGTTTTATTTGAATTGAAATGTAACTTTGCATGTTTACGTGTAGATAGCAACTGACTGAAATGCCATATCACTATTCAACAATGCTTTCTTCTGAGTGCTGGTTTGCTCCACAGGCAGAGAATTTTGATGGCCTTTCTGTAGGGACTGTGTGGAAAGGCATCAGGCTCTGAGCCATCCTCTTGCACAGCCTGGCAGCTGTGATGCTGAGAGAAAGCACCTGAGAATGACGTTTAGAGAAGCTTGTTAAAAAATGTGCGAGATTGTTTATGTTTCAATTCAGAGAGGTATTTAAGCACCTTCCTCCATTGAGGGTGTGATTTTTTTTTTTTTTTCTTCTCTTTTTTAAAATTTATTCCCCTTTCCTCTGTCCCTGCCCCACTATCACATCCCACTGGTGCTTTTAAAATCCTTTGACTTAGTGACCTGAACAGATTTGATCCCCAAATGTAGGGGGTGGGGTGGGGAGGGAGCGGGTTGAGAGAGGAGTGGGGAAAAAAAAAAAAATCACACATTTAAAACTGTCTGGCAGATGTGTGTCTCAGGGATTTGTTATTGTTCCATTATTGTTATTATTAATAGACTTCACTTCACAGGCAAGGCAGGCTTATCAGCCAAATGCCTCATTATCAAATGACTGAGACCCAATAAGTGCTTAACAGCATTCCTTACCAAAAGAGGAAATGATTATAGGCCAGATCAAACTCCTGTTAAAGCTAGTGGATAGAGTCCCACCTCAGTGAAGCATCGCTTGGGGCCCCTAGATACTCACTACCCTCTGTTTTCTGACATGCTTTTTAATTCCCCAACATGAACCAAACAGCTTTAGCGTCTCTCATCTCGCAATGTGTTCTGCAACTTCTGGAAAGGAACCTGGACACAAGGAAAAATGCTACAGAACAAAAAGAGCCACAATACAAACCATATGACAACGCCTATTTCTTCATCCTCTTTGTCATGTTGTTTTACTCTTTCCTGGCGTTAACTGTCTTTTTTGGTTATGTACGCTCGAAGAAAGCTATTTCAAAGAAAGATCCTTACCAGGAGTTCATCGAGGATAGGAATCGAAATAAGAAGTGGAACATGACCCGGCCGGTGGTGGTGAAATTTGACTTTGAAGAAGAAAGTATCCTTTGAACTCCTTAAACCAAAATATGCTGCAAAATGCACCGGACTGTCTCTGCTGCCTACATCTCAAGTGAAGATCTATACATTTATCTTGTTCGGCTGTCCCCCTCACAATAAATCAAAGCATTGCTTAAAATAGGTAATGGGAAAAGAAGTTTCTTTCGTTCTTTTTCTTGTAATCCATTTGTTGCTGGAATGTAGCTTTTCTAAATACTGGAGAAATCTTGTAAACTTTAAAATGGCGGTGAAAAGAGCCATTTTTAGCTTTCGCTTCCAGTTTGGTGAACAAGAATCGCAATCCATTGTATGTCAAGACTCTGAATTTATTTAAGACAGAGGACTAGTTTGTATGTGCACATACTCACTTCAGGGGAACGCTGTCATTTCTGACTTTTTCAGACCTGGAAACTGGTGTATGGTTGTCCCTGGAAGGTGTCTCCCTCGAATAGCAGAGTGCATTTTGCCATGCCTAGACCAGCAAATACTCTTTAACATGTAAATATAGAAAAGCTCCTCTTGCATTCCCTCCCCTCAAAAATTAATTTCACATGCTATGGCAAAAGATTCAAAAAAACATCTGCAAAATGTAATTAAAATGCATCTAGTGGAAAAACAGGTTGTATATTCAGTAAATTCGGAGTCCTTGCCTTTTCCATCTCTTACATGTATTTATACTTTGCTAGTTTCTCATTGAAATGTATGTTTCAGTCCTAGTCAATGGTTAACTGCAGCTGATAACAAACCTAACAGAGGAATGGTTTTTCTGTCTCTGCAATAAATATTTGCTAAAATGTTGTACAAGCTTCATTCAGAGTTGTTCTGAATATGAGATTGCCATCTGATTTATTAATTTTTCTCCCGATTAATAAAATATTAAAGAAAATATTTCTGACATAGCACATATTGCTGTGCTTAATATAAAAGAATTGCTTTGTGATAACATGCATGCGACATGACGCACACTGCTTCGTGATAGCACATGTGTATAGTCCTCTGAAACTTTTATTTGATTGCCACCTTATTGAGGGCCTTTCAATTTATGGTCTTTACTGGTTACAGAACTGGTTAGATACATTACATGTATCTGCATTACAGATCCAGTGCTGCTCAGAGTGCTATCTGAGCACAGTAATCATTTTCAGGTGGTAGGTAGGCTCTGTTTTTTCCTTAATATGCATACGAAAACAAAGTAGAGCAAATAAATTTTCATGACTGTATTAACTCTTTCTGCCAGTGGAATTATAACGTTAAGAATTTTTTTTTTTTTTAAGAATTTATTTTTTTTTAAGTGTGTAGTGTTCATGATTACATGTTGATTATTTTAGGGATGTGTAGGTTTTTAATTCTTTCAATATTTAGAAAAAGCTTTTATATGTATTCAGCATGGGCTGAGAAATCAGATGTTGTTGTTCCTGTTTCCTGATGGGATGTGTTAAGTGTTTCTGGTGTGTGTGCAAGCAGGGAGGTTGATGCTATGCATAACCCTCTTCTCATAAAACTAAAATTTTTGCTTCCCACTTACCAGCATGAATTTTTGTAGAAATAGCTGTGTTGGCTCAGATCATAATGCTCTGTCTCCGATAGCTGTGCCAGAGGAAGATAATAAGAATAAGGTGATACTTTCTCAGTTGTACTTGCCCAGCCTCCAAGGATTTGTTGGTCTGGGACCATCTGAGCCAGAGGCTGCTCCTTTTGTCTCAATGTGGGGGTGAGATATGTGCATAATACTGAGGTGGAAGTGTATGAACATAAGCATTTTAACAGGCCAGAAAACGTTCACAGATGTATTTTTGCTGGATTCATTCAACTCCAATTTAAATGGTTTTGACTATAGAAACAAGACCAGAGTTGCAGTTCTTGCACAAATCAGTGTTTCGTCTATGTTATACGTGTCCTGGCTGCTTCATCTAGGAAGTTTGGGGTGAAAAAATGAAAGTTCAAGTCATCTGTGTTCACATCATGATCCTGACTTTGGAGTGTATGAAACGAAAATCACTCTGTTGGGTGTTTTGTAATTCGGAGCAAGTGGAGAGACTTACTCTTTCGAATGCAGAGTTCTGGACGTCTGTCCTCTGAAAGGGTGTGTCAATGTGGATTCGCTCTCCTGACAGAAGATCCTTTCTATTTTTATCTTGTAGTCAGTGTTTTTTGATTCTTTGCAGTGTATGCTATGTCATCTTAAAAATTAAAGATCAGGTTTTTTGAAGCTTCATTCAAATCCATGTCCTTTATTTCTGTAAGCTGTTTCTGCTTTTGTCTTACCAGCAATTATCAGATCAGCCTAAATCCCTTAAACATTCTTCAGCAATGTGCTGCCATTGTCTAGTGTTTAGGCTTTTTGGAAACATTCACAACTCATTTAACAACAAGACCACAAGCTCTTCAAACAATTTTGCACAGTGTGCGCCTGTGTGTGCGTGCATGTGTGTGTATGCCAACAAGACGAGGCTTTTTCCTATCCTATCTCCATGCAGCAGTAAAAATGTCTCTTTGTAAATGTTAGCCGCAGGGCATGTTGGTGACATTATTAGCTTTTCTTCTTCTGTGTGTCAAAGCCCGTTTGTCCATGCCCAGGAGATCTTACTTATTAGTAACAAATGAGAGGAGACAGCAGTTGGATACTACAGCACCACGGGCGTATTCTCAGCCAGGGCTGTTTCTGTAACTTCAGTGCTGTTAGCTCGATCTGCCCCTCCTGACGTCTAAAATGGTGAACTAGCTAGAGTTAGAAAAATTTTAGGTTTGGAGGTGTGGCACAAGCCCTACGTGCAGCCTAGGAGCTGAATGCCCTCTCTGGAAGATAAGCAAGACCTCAGTCTGACACGTTGGTGTGTAGAGAGAACGAGGGGCCAGAGATACATCTTTTTTTCTCTTGGCAGAAGAGAATATGACAAGACACTGTAGTTTTTGGTCTCTCCATAGCATGATGCATTAGCTGTCTGCACTGGAAACAAGAGGGGGTGAGGGCAGAGAACGGGGGGCTAAACAGCATACATACTATGATGTGAAACTGCTGAGGCATTTGACATGTTGCCTGTAATATCAGAATTATCCACCTCATTTTCTTTGTTCTATGTGGAAACTAGTATTTGTATGGTGCTTCTGGAGCTCACAGAAGCCCATGATCTGTAACCATGTCAGTCTCCTTTATAGTCACTTCTGGCTTTCTGCATTTGGGGTGTGAAATAAAAATAGGAGAGCTAAAATAACCCCATTCATGGTGAGCTGTGAAGTATGATTTACACCTGTGAGACGCCCAGACTGCTCCAGACTAAGCCCTGGGGAAAGTGGGAGGGCAGTACAAAGTACTGCAACATGGATTTAGCCTAGGCTAGGGGCTGTGATGCTGTAGGAATTGGAAACGGAGAGAGTGTTTGCATCTGCAAGATTCAGTTCTACATGCTACTAAGTGCCTTTAATTGAAAAAGATTTACCGTCTCAAGAAGAGAGGGATTGTCTTTGGTTTGTATTTTTCTTTTTCTCTCTCTTCTTACTGGAGTTATGAATTAGTGTTATTCATCTGGTGATTTTACTAAGAAGCTTCTTGTTTCTTCTTCCTTGCTAGTAAGAAACATGCTAAATCAAAGTAGATAATGATCCTGCTTTAGTTCTCCTACCTTTTGCTATTTATTGTGGCCCTCTGTAATCCACTGCAGCTGATGCATGGGGGTTGTTTTTGGGTTTTGGGCAGGCATCCACTTTGAATTTAGTTTGAGAATTTTGAGATATTCTACTAAAGGCTTCACTGAAATACAGGCATGTTGCAGTTTCCACTTACTCTTTGAGAATTAATACTGTAACTTTCAAACTGGTCTGTGAGAAGGTCTACTTCTGCTTAAACCTCTGCTGATAAGTCTTAGGTTGTTCTCTAGTTTTATATGCACACGTATATACACACACGTGTGCATATGCATTTTAGCGTGTTAGGGTCCGTCATTCTCTGAATGCCAAAAGTATGACAGATAAGCAGGACCAGCCGTCATACTAGTGTAAATCTGGAGTAAGCTGATCCGGCTGTTTAAGTTCTGGTGTTTGCCCGTACATGAGTTATGTCTAGAACTGAATCTTACATAATAGGTCCATTTTGATTACTTACGGCTCTGATCTCTACAAATGAAACTTTCTGCTTCCATGGGGAGTCTAAAATACATATTGTATATGACCAAGTTTTCCTGGAGCCTCTAGGCAGCTGTAGACATTGAGAGTGTTATTCTGCTGTAGTTATTCATGCATGGAAAACTTCATGGCAGTGACCACTGTTGCATTCCAGAAAAATTAAATGTGCCTGAATTAAAGCAGGCTTGGCGCTATACATGTCTCTACCTTCTTTTCTCTCTAATTTGCATGTCAGATGCTGCAAACTTTTGTCACTTCATCTGTGGCATACTTGCATGCATAGATGGACAGAGCCTGATATTTTGAAAGAAAATCTTTTTCTCCTCAGAGGAATATCTAAAATGACTTTGTGGAATTGTTCAAGTATCCTCTGGCCTGGATTCAGAAGAGCACACCAGGCTGTACGAAGTCTTTCGTCAGTCACGTGTATGAGTGCAGGGGAACTTGGAAAGTACATGCTTAAAATTAAACATATGCTGCCATGTTTTCTTGAGCAAGCGTGCTTCCCTAACTTGGAACCTCAGTAAGTGCAGCAATATGCAGTACAAACTTAAGCAGCTAAAATCTGCTGACTTTTTATCTTTTTGGTGTGGGATGTGGAATAGCAAATCCTTTGCTGTATAAGGAAGCTTAGTGAATCAACAGAGATCATACTACCGGGAATAAGTGAATCCTGTGGGCTTGTTTCTAATGAAATTAATGTGAACCCTCCAAAAACTTATTTTCCCCCGTAACAGAATGGCACACCTAGAGGAAACCTTTCAACTTTTCTAGTTATTCTGAAAAAATCGGAAGGCACAGTAAGAACTGGTTGATGACTGCTTGTAGTGTGACTGTACACTACCTTCAACTTGTTTTTTAAAGCCCCAGCAACAGAGCCTTCTCTTCAGTCTGGGAATGCTATGTGACCCAGCACATGAAATTGCATTAAATATAGATGACCTTTGGCAGTGACCCCTCCTCTCCATAGATTTGCTTTCATCCCACAAGCAGAAGAACTGAAGGGGTCATAAAATTAACACAAAGTTAAAAGATTCTGACAACTGAGGTTACACAGCTAGGTATCCTCGCATGTATAAGGAGATACTCAATGTGAGTTTAATAATCCAAAAGAAAATGTAATTTTTCTGACTTATGTAGAAGCCTGTGGTCAGGCCCGGTATGCTGTGAGGGGGTGGCTCTCCTTGTTTTCTGTCTTAGCTTGGGTAGTGGCAACAGTTGCACACTGATGACATCATTTCTACCTCTTGTGTCCTGAAAAGGACTAATAGTGGCTGCAGTTTTGTTGGCACAACTGTCAAAGGCTGATAGTTATCACTTTGTCCTTTGCCTTGAGTCACTGAGGTGTCTCAGTGTGGTACCAGTACTGCTTTTCAACCTGTATTTAATACATGGTGTGACTACCCAGGGTCCTTATGAGAGGATCAGGCACAGAAGCGCAAAGGATTTTATAGAAGATATGTCTGTGATTTGGAAAGGGCATGATGATAGGGGTAATGGACTACTGAAACAGAACCTGGTCTCCTTACTGTGCTGAACATGATCCCTGCTTCAGCAAAACCTGTGTTGTGGTCCACAGTGACCTGGACAAGCCGATGAATTCTACACTGTCTTTTTTTAGGGGGAGGGAAGGGGAAGGAACGAAAAAAGTTTGACATAATGCTAAGACTCTAGCACTTTTTTTTTCCCCCTGTAATAAATTGTCTTTAAGTAAAGATGTATTAGTTTTATTTCCAGTGGAGCATTTTATTGAAGAAGTCTGTGAAACTTTTTGAGCCACAGAATCATTAGATATTCACATAAATGACTTGGTCATGCAGTGTCACATGGCTTTATTTAAAGTATATAGTCAGAAATTTTGGTGAAGCATTTTCTGTCTCTTCTTTCCTCCATTTCCCTGTTTTTTGCTGATTTATCTAAACTGCTGTGTTTTGAGGGAATGAGTTAATTGCAGTGGAGTGTCGCTGCCAGAGACTCTCTTAGGTTCTCTTATGTTTGCTTATCAGTGCTAATTCTGATGGGTTTGGGGGAGAGAGAGTGTAATCTGCCTTTAGCAGTGAGTTCTGTTAGCCTGGCAGGGTTCCTGGCTTTCACAGGAGCTCTCTAGAAAATGACAATTCTCATTTTGTGGTCATTTAAAGAAAACTGCCCTGCTGAATTGTGAAGTTTGGCTTCAGTCTTGGAATCATGAGCAAAATGAAATCTGTTTTGCCCCTATTTGCCCTCTAAAGTCGCTTCTTTGTTCTTTTCTTAAAAAAAAAAGGAAAAAAGAGTGTTTTTCTAACTTTCATCTGTGTGCTTTGATCCTGCATCCTTATGTGTGTACAGAGCTTTGGTTTCATTCCTAAAAGATCAGGATGTGGCAGATATAAACCCACTTTCTTCTCTAGCCTTATATTGACATCAGCTAGGTGCACAGCTCATCTAAGGAGGATGCAAGTCGTTTAAATTTAGCAGAGGGAGGCTACTTGTACCAACGGGCTTCAGGCAGGGAGCAGAGTGGTAGGTGAGAGGCAAGACTCCCCGTGGGCCTGGGCAGGCTGCAGCTCTCACCTGCTGGAGAAGCCCTTCTCTCCCAGTGGCCCCATAGGATAAGCACACAGAAACCTTTAAATTTACATCTCTAGGTGGGGCCTAAACTTAAATATATCCCTGCTGGTATACGGATAAAGCTTTTTTCATTAAACCTTTATATCAACATTTTGATTGTTTTCATGATTTGCATTTAAAAAGATGCTTTAAAAATGATCAGTATCCTGCCTCACAAGACATGCTTTTAGCTGGTCTTGCTATACATAGTTACTCTATATATAGAAAGAGATATAAATGAATGGGTTTAATTAAAAAGGCAAACAAGCCACTCTGCATCAAAAGAATCTCAGGGAATACAAGTTCTCCAGCCTCTCATTCTTGACACTGTTTGACTGCAGTCAACTGTGCAAAATGAAACGTGCCTTGTTCCAGAAGGTCATACCATCTGAAGCAATGTTGTGTTATTTGGAGTGTGATGGGTGTTTCAAACTTAGGAGCCACTCTCATCCACTTTTAAAAGTTATTTGAACAATGGATTTCTCTTTCACTCGTGTGTTTATGTCCTGGTATGGCTCATGATCAAAATTGTGTAAATATACACACTATAAGGAAGAGATGTTTGTTTTGACTGGATGGGACCTTTGCCTCTTGTGTGTGTGACAGACCATGAGATTTCACAGTTCTTTCCTTTTACTGTTGTGCTGTTTAGTTACCTTTTCTCAGATTTTAGTTGCTTCAGGTCCTCTCCTGTGTTTGGAATACGGAGATCTTAGAATTGTTTATGTCAGAGCTAATTGAAGCACTGTTATGCCTTGCTCGTGCACTTGTCAGGATTCTGTGAGTCCACAGTTGAGGTCTCTTCCTGACTTGGGCTTCCTCTACCTGCTTCTCTCACCATCAATAATGCACAAACTGGAAAGAAAAAATATTCCCTGATTGTGCCCCCTCTCTCCAGACTGGCTATTGCAGCTCACATTTTACAGGTGTAAGGGTTTGGGGTTTTTTTTAGATCTTTATCCATTGGACCTGCTTTGCTGGTGGCATGTCTCAAGGAAGTGAAGCTCATGAGACTGCTCTTACTGTGTGACTGGCTTGGGAACCCAGTGCTCTGTGAGTATTTCACTGCCGTATCTAAATGACAGTGTCCTTTGTGTGCGGTGGCAGTATCTATTTCAGTTGTGCAGCATACAGTAAACGTGAACACTAACTATGGGTTTAAACATTTTTCCTATGTACTGCTTTTGCATTAAGAAGCTCACAGGCAGGAGAGCAGTATGGTAGCTGTACTGCAGCAATCTTTACTCTCATTACTACCTCT
This sequence comes from Athene cunicularia, assembly GCF_003259725.1. NCBI lineage: Eukaryota > Metazoa > Chordata > Aves > Strigiformes > Strigidae > Athene > Athene cunicularia. The sequence goes on from NW_020799110.1 coordinate 20,298,913, forward strand.
TCACCCTTTCAAGTTAGATGAAACTTGGATTGTTTATCCTGATTAACCAGTTAACCAACTGGACTTAATTACCCTGACTTCTTATTATCACCTGATCACTTTCCAAACTTTGCTGCAGCCAATGGAGCCATGTGAGAATTAAGAGGCAACTGTGCCGATTTAATTTGCTTCATTTTTTTTTTTTTTTGATAAAGTGTTTTCAGATTATTTTTTCCCCTCACTTTTTATTTAAACTTTCAAAATTTCTATTGGAATGAACAGCGTGACCTCAGGATAGGTCTGTCTGATCTCTAATCTCTGTCTGATTCTCTTATGTCCCAATTAATAGAAATTTTGAATGTTTATTATTTTTTTCCTGAAATATTTTTTATTTTTAAGAGGGATGAGAGATAGGATTAGGTGTGCCAGACAGTGTGGGGGTTTCAAATCCAGAACATTTGTCATTTTAGCTAATGGAGTGCAACTGAGGGAGGGTTTTGATCCATGAGTTGTGTGTCTACCAGATCTGTTGCTGACAATTAGATTTGCATCTATACTGAGTGAAAATACCGTTCTTTATAAATACCTACTATAGGAATTAGTCTAAAATAGATTTCTTAGAGGTATATGTCCATTATTATTTTAGTTGGGCTCTCTCTTACTTAGACCCACATCTACTGAAAATCAGTCTCCTTTTCCTGAAGCCAACATTGCTTCATTAATTTACACCAGCTAAGCATCTGTCCAGTGTTCCTTATATGTACTTCTAAGAAACTTCCTTCACTTCCATGGAATTTAATAATTTTGTATGTGGCTGAGTACTCTAAACCGTATGTGGCCTTTGAGGAAAGAAAATGAAAATTTCAGATAATGTTTTTATTTTTCCATAAATTCCTGTGAAAGCAAATACAATCCTTTATTCTCAATCTGAATAATTTTTCACCATTGCTAGAAGAAAATTCTTGCTTTTATTTAAAAAAAAAATCTCCATCCCTTATTTCCCCCTTCCTTTCTTTTTTTAAAACTTAAATCTGAAAATCCTTTTTGAGTCAGTAAACAGGACACCTGTCAGCCAACTGTGAGCTGAATTTCTACAATTTACAGAAAGACTGGTTTTAAAGCGCTTAAAGCTTTGGGGACTTGGGTACCACCCACTGCAGAACAGATTAATTTCATGGCGTTTTTCTGCATTTGCACAAACTAAAAATATGAGAGTCTGTGCTTTGTTTGTTTGAACTTCTTGAATTAAATTTCTTCAATTAGTTTTGTGTTCAAGTTTGGATACTCTGCATTTTCCAAAAGTATCTAAATTCCTCCAAATTTAATGACAGTCAGATACGCAGACCTCTTTCTCTGCCTATATTCCATTAGTCTCTGATGCAAAAAGAATTGTTTCTGTAACCTCTGTTCATCACCAGTTTTCTTCACTTGGAAGTTACCCTTGTTTGCATATTTCAGATCTAACATTCCTACATTACATGTTGTTGCTGGATGAAATGCTAATCTCAGGGATTTTAAATTTATGTTCACCTTACTTCAAATAGTTTTGGTGCTTCATGTTGGAATTGGTATTTAAAGAGACAGAACTGTGGGTTCAGGAATCTCTCATGGTTGTTTTGGGGAAACTGTGCTTTGATTAACAATTCTCAGCAATTCAGTGATGTAATATAATTCAACCGTGTTTAAATTTAGCCAAACTGGTCCAGATCTTTTGGGAATTTGTTCTTCTTTCTTCTCTTTCCTTCCTTCTGGAGAGAGCTGGTAAGAGTGTTTCCTCACCCCACCCCTACAGAAAGTTGCCATGAAAACAATACCTTTTAAACCTGCTGAAAAATGGAAAACCCACAAACGGAAAATTTTGGGCCAGAAAGAATAGTTATAACAATAGTTTGGTGACTCAGAACTTCTTGAATCACATCTCCCTCTAGGGTTTAGATGTCCCTGGATGGGGTTAGGCTGCAAATTGGTGACTTCGCCTGTAACAAGTTTTGCCATTTATAAAATGTCTCCTTGCAGTTTCCATGATGTTTTTTACCTGCAATCTAGCAGAAACTGTTCTGAGTTAAAGCATCTCTGCATCACTGGGACTACACAGGAACTAACCTGGTCATCTTCTTAATGACTGAGCTACAGCTTCTGGGCTTTTCCACTGATTTAGTGTGTGTGTTGTTTTCGTGTTTGTTTTATTTATTTTTCTCTTCAGTGAATTAGGATGGGGCTTCATCTGCTCTGCACTTAGCAGTCTAATCAAAACTTCTCAGGTTAGGCACACTCTGTGATTAATGAAGTGAAATGGGAGTGCTCCTGAGAGCATTTAAACTCACTTGTTTAAACACTTATTTTAAGATTGGTGTATCAGCTGCTGGAGTTTCTCTGCCCGCTAATCAGTTAGGTTAAAGTTTCTACTTCATGTTATCAACTTCATAAAAAGGAATTCTATATATGAAGAAGTACACAGTAGTATGTAACACTTAGATGAACAGATTATTTTTGTGTAAGATTGCTTCAGTTATAACCTCTTCCCTTATATACTTAACTGAATCCAACATAGCCAGTACTTGCAGAATTAGTTTTTCTTTTCTGAGATCTGGAACATTGGTTTGCATGTGCTTAGTTCTTGAGGTCTGACAATGAAAATGTCACAGGAGGATAGTCTGCTAAACATCTAGTAGCCCTTTCCTAGTTTCATGCCTCTTGATTCCACCATAATTTGGCAAACTGCAGAGTTTCTTGAATTTGTTACTACTTACTTCTAGGACTGAGTTAATGATGTGATCAAGGACAAACCAGAAGATAGTCTGAATTGGCTGTTGTTACCTGCTGACATAAATCACTTGAATAGATCAGCCCTGCAGTGCTTAGGCCAAGTAAAGACAAGTTGGAATGACCTTACATGTCATAAACATTTCAAAGGCTGTGCTGAAAGTAGGAAATAACTCTTTTGTTCTTGCTGCCTTAAATTAATTAAATTAATTAAAAATAATTGCAATTACACTGGTCACCTTGTATTAATAGAGAGTGCAAAGGTAAAGGTGCTGCAGTACCTGGATGGACTCTCTGCCTTTTCTGCATTTATAAAGGAGGGCTCATCTACAACAGTGCTTTTTCCAGAGACCGTGCCTAACTCACATATACAAATTTTCCATTCTAGAACTAATTCGTTTTGGTTGAGTAACTCATCAACATTAAGTAACAATAAGAATCGTATTTCCAGGAACACTTTCCTTGTTACAGAAAATTGGAATCAACTGTGGAAGTGTGGTTACTGAATCTAGTTGCTTTTAACAGAGGATTTTTTTTTAAGACTTAATAAAGACCTGTTATGACCTGTTACAGTATAAAGTGTTTTGAATACAGCTGATTGGGTGACTGTCTTATCGACATAAAATTTTAGGCTTCTTTGAATGTAAAGTTTTATTGCACTTTGATTTTAATAGAAAGATACATATTCTGAAAATCTTCCCGTTATGAAGGATAGCTCAGCTAACAGAGGGAGATTTGAGAAATCTCTTCTCTGGAGCCTTTTAAAAACAAGTTAGCCTATAAACTCTGGCTCTGGGTAGATCAGAGTTGGGGATGGACCTCTGAAAATTCTTCCAGCTTCGCACTTGCCAAGAGCCACAGAATCTGTTTAGTCCATTTGTGTTACACAGGCTTGTAGTTACAAAAGTTTTGTTTACGCTGACTGGGCTTTGATCTTCAATTTAGGGGCAAATTCTGCCCACATACAGTGCCCCTCTCCCTGAAAATCAGCCTGGGGACTAGCTTTTCGTCATCTGAGCCTCCTTCCAGCTAGTTTCTACCAACTGCTACTCCCTCTGTACAATAGAGAAATTTCAACCCTTCTCCTTTTCTATTTCCTTTCACTCTCAGATGCACACCTTCTGCTAGTTTTTGCCTACCTGAAGGCTGCTTGTCTTAGTCTCCTCCTTTTCACAGTTCTTGCTGACCTTCTTCCCAGGAGGATGCAAAGATCTACATCTTTCTCAAGTTCTGAATTTTGGAGTGTTTGATCACTCTTAGATGAATGTTTTCTGCATATTTTGCCTTTTTGCTCTCTGGAGCACCTTCTGCTGCAGTTCTGCTTTGATTTCACACTCTGTCCATTTACAGTCAGGCAAGACTGCAGTAAAATAAATTGATTCCCCTGACACGCTGTGGGACATGTTTCTTTTGAATGGTGTCATGTTCTTTGTGACTTGCTCTTTCATTACTTAGAAAAGAAGGGAGGAAGGTGAAGACCTTAGGCTTTTATATTTCTCAGTTGTCTCCTTACTTTTCATTTTAACTTCTACTTCTTGTCTTTCATCATTATACCACCCAAATGTGCTTAGGTCAAAACTAAATGCTTTGCCCTTCAGTGTTTTACATTCAAGCTTTGCTGCAGAATCCACAGCTCATCACATCAACTTCATGACAAGAGAAAGCAGCTATTGAGGAACCATTGAGCCTCATCACATTTTCTTTTTTTTTTTTTTTTTTTTCCCTTTGTTGCTTGGACTGTCTAATGTTGTTAGTTTACATACCAGGATAATGTATACAAGATAAGAGAAACTTATTGACCCATTGAGGCCTGCCCTTATTAACCCTGGAAAAATCTAATCAAGCAATCCATCACCATTGTGAACTAACAAGTTCACTTGGTGGCTGTGCCTTCTGGTTTCTTCCACAAATGTGGATTCAAGTCTCCTTTGAACTGTCCGTCATTATTTACTTTCATTGCTGGGTTTATTCACTTATTGCTCATCTCAGCTACCTGATGGGTGGATAAATTTTGTCAGATCTGTGTGCTACAGCCTCATCTTTAAATTTTATTTGTGCCTTCTCCTTAACTTAATTAAAAGAGCTTAGTGACATAAATCTGTCAACTTTCTTTAGTGCACATATGCCATGGTGTTCACAGTCAGAGAAGCTGTGCTCTTTTCTTGTGATGATTTTGGTATATGTGGATATTGATTTTCACCAGAGGGTTAACATGAGTTGGCCACACTCAGGTGAATCCCCTTTCAGCCTGGCAAGTGAGAGCAGCTACAGCGATGGGCAGCGTACATGACAGAAAAATGACTTTATTAGCAGCTATTGTCTCAGGCTCTCAGTGCTGATCCAGTCAAATCACATTTGAACATTCACATTTGTGTTGGAGGCAGGCATCTGTTTTGTGCTCAGCCCATCAGCCATAACTCTGGGGAAGCTGCAGCTGAAGAACTGAAGCTGAAGAACAATAATTTCTCCCAGTTTTCTCCCATTCATTTCACAATGTCTGATACCTTCCCTAATTTACCGAGGCTGCAGGAACTGTGTTTTCTGGGGGACATTTTCACTGACACAATAAACTAGTGAATGACAGATCCCAAGGAAAGGTAGAGAGAAGAGTTGTGTAGCTTTAACCTTCTTGCAGCTCTGCAAATCTTTACTACTGTCCTGAAAAAACTGTGTCATGAATGTAATTTGCCTTAAATCAGGAATCATTTATCAATATATAGTAAGTCCTGTTGTTCTAATGGGCTGTAGGGATGCACTGTGGATCACAGTCTGTGGTTCAGTTGAAGTTGAGGGAATTTTCTTGGGAAGAGAAAGAAGCAAGCATAATTAAAGGGGGGAAAAAAATAAAAGAAACTGCAAGTGTGGACCAGCAGTTTTACTGGACCTCATAGGTTTCCAGTACTGCCTAAGAATAGTCACACCTTATCTGTACTCACATCTGGGCCAAACTTTTAGTTCATGTAAAAAGGGCATAGCTGCATGATGCCAAAGTAGCTAGGCTAAGAAGATCCAAGTAAGGATCTAACTGCCCGATTTTCCTTTTGCTGGTTACTGTGCATTGCATTTCATGTATTTTGGGCAATATGTTTCCTATTTGCATAACTGTTTATATTTTAAACAATCCTATCTCAGAGCAACAATGTGTACTTGCTTTTTCAAATATTTGTCTTGATATGTTTCCCAATTTTTGGTCCTGGCACATCAAACTCAATAGAATGTATTCTGGTTTTGGGAAGATGAAATCAGCAAGTGATGTAATCTATGTAACTGATGTCTCTTTCCTTCATGGCTCCACTGACTTTGCTGCCTTTTATTTTATCTCTCATAAACTCAACAATAAAGGACAGACAATAAAAGTAAGTTTTGGACTTTAAGCCCTCACTGTGTTTTAAATTTGTAAGAAAATCATTTGAGTGACTTAGCTAGGATATAAATCAATAAGAAACAGAGGTAAGAGGAACAACCACTAGACTCAATGTCTGTCAGTCAGCAAAGATATGTGTACAGAATTGTTACTTTAAAGAGATATTTTGAGAACATCTTATTTTAAATTCATTGCAAATATTAGCCATGCACCATTAAGGAACATCACTTATCCTGCCCTTATCCACCCTGTTCTCCTGGTGCTGAAAAAATTGCCTGGTATCAAAGACATAGTAAGTTGAGCAAGCTGTTCTCACTGTGGAATGACTCTTTTGAATTTGATGTGTCACACACACATGCACACCTCACCACACAATGGCACTTACATTTTGATGCTTGTTGACCTGTGGATAGTTATTCTGTATCACTGCCATTGACTTTACAGCTGATACCGGCAAACTTTTTTGGCAAGCCCTGGTAAAAAAGCTAAGGGAGTTCAGAAAGTCCAGTCCAAAGCAACACCTTCAAGAAACTTAAGCCTGTACTATTGTTGGTGGTGCTAACTTATATCCATTTAAACAAGATATGTTTGGTGCATTTAAACAAGATATGAGTTTTCAACATGCCTCTTTAAGGACAATAGCAAGATGTTGGCAAATTTGGAATGACCAGCCCTCTTTGGTAAACACAGCAGATACAGGAGACTGCAGATTGACAATGATGAAAAAATGTGCCAATGCATCCATAAAATATTTCTTTTTTTTTTTTTTTTATGGAGCAAAATGAGATTTCATGGTATTTCTTTTTTTTTTTAAAATCAAACCTGATGTTAAATTGCCTGGTTTAGATAAATCTGTTTAGGAAGCTCATTTTCACTTATTTTCAGCTTCCTTCCACTGTTGGCATGCTGCAAGGTAGTGCTCTTACTATCAGTAAGGGTCTGTCCTAAGTTAGCAAGAAGATATTGCTGATGAACCATTTAGTTATGAAAGGTCAACTCTACTAGTTGAAACGTGGACGTACCCTCTTGCTGGTTTCAGAAAACAGGCCCTGATCAACAGATTCAAGGCAATAAAACATTTTTCTACTATAAATATGCTATTTCCTTTTAAATATTATCTCATTAAATTTTGTCATTTTTAATTGTCATGCCTATACACAGATATCAAAAGCAGAGCAATCTTTTTTTCTTTTTTTTTCTTCTCTCTCCAAGGAGTGAATGCCATCTTCTTGGCAACAGGCAGATTATGTGATGCTTTAAGTGATATTTTAGCCTAGGATTTTATGGGAAATTATGGAAAATATTTAAGAAAAACAACAGCAAACAAATAACACTCAGCAGTACAGCTTTTTTAATTAGCTGGAAGTCAAAAGAACAGATGTCAGAGATTTATTTTCTTTTTCTTTTGTTCTTTTCCTGAAAAAAAAAAAAATCTAATGTACTCTCTTCAAAAACTTAAATGAAACAAAAGTAGTATTCAGGCCAAAAGTCGAGCAAACCTCTTTGTTTAAATGCCCTAAGTTAGTGGAAAATATAAGACGCTGTGAAAGAAGAAGAAACCTGAATCATAAAAGGCTATATTAAGAATGGAAGAGCTGTAATTGAGTGCAATGACAGCGGAGGGACTGGTAAGTGATGTCTGAACAAACAGTGTTCAAGTAGATGTCGTTGTTATATGCTTGCTTTATGCTTTTTGTTGCTAGAATCTGATCTATGACATATGTAAGCCAGTTATGTCATTTTGACCCCAATAATGACTAAGATAAATCCTTTCAAAGTCATAGGTGAATGGCCACATGTGGCTTCTGTTGACTTCAGTGGAGTCTCTGCATGAGCTTCTGGGTTCAGTATTTGGTTTGTCTTGTCCATGGAAGTATGGAACCTTGCCTGTTCTGCCTCATACTGGTCTGGAGAACCCAAAAAATACTTTTTCAAGTAGTGTCCTGAGAAAAAGCCACAGAAACATTGTATTCCAAAGCTACAACAATATTCAAGGTCAAGTACAGAGATGTGACAGATGGAAATGAATGCAGGAAAAGCAATGTGGTCTGGAGACCAAATACATTGTATAAATTTAGCCCACAATGGAAATGTTAAATTCAAGAAATCATACCAATCCCATCGTCTATAAAGCTGTTATAACTTTTGATATAATTCCAGTGGAGTTTGTAACAAAAGGTTGAATTTAGTCCTAGCAGCATTATTCTGTAATGTATATACAGACAATAAGAATCAGATTTATAGGTATGTTTAGACATTGACAAAACCCAATGCTGATTCACTGATCCTCACCGTGGAAATCTGTAGAGTCTGTGTGTTCTTGTTAAATGGGACCTACAACAGCTCACATTCGCTCCCTGCTCCCCTTTTGCTCTTGCCGTTGCTGAAGGCTTTGAAAACAAATGCCTGTGCTATGAGGTCAAAAATCTTTTGAGTAGACCATATACCATAGGTGTAACTCAAGAATGACTTTAGTATGCTTCCTAACCCTTGTCCATCTGCTCCTGGCACCTGATTTATTACAGCACACAGGTCAGACTTGTCTCTGGTGCTTGACTGGTCATGAACTCCTTTTTGTACAAGGAGGAGAGAAAAGTATTAGCACACAATAAATTATAAAATGACAGAACAGTAAAAGTAGCAATATCGTTGATTTTTGTCTGGCTTTTGAAACTCTGTGTTAGGCAGAATTGCAAGCATTTTGGATAGAGAAACCTGAGGCCACCTTGGGTCCTGAGGTTTCCTGGACCTTGGCTAAATTCATTTGAATGTGGAATGCATACTTCACTGACTGTTTTCAGAAAGCAACAGAGGAAAGAGTGAAGTAATTAGGAATTACATTTCCTCTTTCGACAAGACTAGATGCTGTTGCAGTGTATTTAGATACCGAGCCTGGCTTTTTTTCACAAATGGCCTCCAAGCTTCTAGTGACCCAAGCTGTCAACGCTTCTTTTGGAGTTTAAGATGGGATTTTCTAAAGAACCCTGTACAGGCCCAACTCTTCCCCTGAAGACTGGTGATGATACTTTTACTGATTTTCATGGGAAGCACTTCTGCTGAGCTAGAAAATCTTAGTGTTTTTGTCGTTTTAGGAAGACAAATCAGAGGTGTAAAGTGCTGGTATTTAATCATCTTTCCTTTTGCTTTGGTGCTCTGGTGAGCTGTTTATTTTCAGCTTATGTCCTCACTGGAGGAGTAACTCGGAATTTTTTCTCAAGCTGTCATGACACAAGCTGAATAAATATTGCTGCAGAAAGCTTTATCCTGGGCCTGCCTTGGCAGTTTTTTTTCTGCACTGTGAAGACTTAAGATCAGATCCAAAGTGGAGGGAAGTCAATGGGAGCATTTCTGTTTTTTTCACTAAAATTTGGATTGGGATGGTTCTTGTAAAAAGCTTCCTGTACAAAAATTCCACCAAAATAATGTTTAGTTTTGCTTAGCATCACATTCTCCTGTAGTGTGGTAAAACCAGAAAATTATAGTTATTTTAAATGATAGAAAGGGATAGAATCCAGCAGTTAATTAATTTTTCACTGCATCCCCATTCCTATTAGACTTTGGAACACTTGCACTGCTGTTTAATGTGAAGTTTGAAGACCAAAGGGTGAATAACAGAACCAAGATGATATTTACCAATACTCTGAGACATGAGTGGATGCTATTAATTCTGCTTGTTAGGCTGGATGGCTACATTGTGCTCAGATAGCTGAACTGGCTGGCTATACTCTCTTAAAAATAATCAAATAAAACCAACCCAAACCCCAAGTTCCAGTATGTGGCTGGAAAAGGATTTGATACTGTATTGTACTCTTTTCTCTAAAAGCATTTAGTAGGATTTTCAGACAGATACTCTTGTGATGATAAATTAAGTTTATGGAAATGGGAAGCATTGCTCTTCAGGGCTGAAAAATGAGATTGAAAATACCATACTGTGGTTCTGTGTGCACAGGCTCTGGCTTGAGAGACAGAAGAGTAACTGCTCCTTGTGGCATCCTGTCAGCTATACCACAGCTTGGAACAGCTTGTTCCAAATCCTGGCTATGCTTGTGCAGCTCCATTAAGAGTTTATTCTTGTGTCAATTTTGATGATAAAACAGGAAACAGGGTTAATTTTGTCTTGATGGCTTGGAGGTGATTGGGTCTGCGTTACTAAGAGAAGGAAAAAAAAATCATAACCCCCTGTATTTGTAATAAGTAATTCAGAGTCTTCCTGCTTTTAGATATAAAAACCTACTGCTGGTTTAGAAAAGGATTTAAGGCACCTCACTTGTCTGCTATGGTCTATCAGTGGAGAACTGTTTTCTCTAAATAAACTGTGCTGAATGGCACAACTGTGTCTTCTGAAGACAGAATCTGGAAGTTTGTGGCCTATTTGTATCAGCAGGTTGCAGTGGCATGATGTACATGGTTTTAACTGATGAAATGAAGTTCTGGTAAAGGCCATTTCACTTGTAAGCCTGGCTTTTGCTTTTCTTGGTGTCTTATACATGGAACCAAACCTGATGTAGCTGTAGTCACTAAGCAATTACCACCACCAAAAAACTCTACTCTTGTAACTGTCCATTATGTACTCTTTTTCCTTATTATGAGATGAGGTAGAACAGGTTAATTCCATGACTGGAATTTAGGCATTGGCCTCACTGGCAAGACACAACTTGTGAAGGCACAAGAACTGAGTTGCAATTTAGGTTAGGGCAGGTGCTTGCGTCTGAGTTAAGACCCTCTTAAGTTGCTATGATGTAGTTGCAAGCGTTTGTAAGATAGGTTTAAACACACGTTTAATTAAAATCAATATACCAGATCCCACCGGAAATATGTATTTGTGATGGCTTGACTTTGGCTAAATGCCAGTATCCACTCATTTGCTCTATCACTTCCCCTCCCCCTTTTCCCCTTGTTTTCTCAATAGGGTAAAGAGGGGAAAGAAGATAAACTAACCCTTGTGGGTAAAACAAAAGCAGTTTTAATATAAGCAAAGGGAAGCAAAGGTCCGCGTGCGGAAGCAAAAGCAAACAGATTTATTCTCTACTTCCCATGGACAGGCGATGTCGGGCCTTCTCAGGAGCAGGGCTCCAATACGCGTAGTGGTTGCCTTGGAGGACCAAGGGTGACCCCACCCCCTTCCTCCTTTCTCCCAGCTTTATACTGAGCAGACGTCATATGGTCTGGAATATCCCTTTGGTCGTTTCGGGTCAGCTGTCCTGGCTGTGTCCCCTCCCAAGATCTTGCCCACCCTGTCCCACTGGGGGAAATGTCAGAAAGAGCCTTGGTGCTGTGTAAGCACTGCTCAGCAGTAGCCACAACACCAGGGTGCTATCAACACCCTGCTGGCTCCCAACATAAAACACAGCACCGTGAGGGCTGCTATAGGGGAAAACCAATTCCAGTTCAGCCAGACCCAGTACAGTCTCCACCCCTTATTCCATACCATTTACGTTATGCCCAGGTCCCACATAATGTTCATTTATCCATTCCATAAGCTTTCTTCACTCTTCAGATGTTCAGTGACTTGGCTTCCCTCTGTCAAGATAGATGTTCAGGACAGAAGTATGCTTGACTGTTGGAC
>NW_020799110.1:20310634-20341288 GCF_003259725.1 Athene cunicularia
AGCAGCGCAATAAACAAGCCCGTGACCAGCACAAGAGCTTGCTGCTTAATAACTACTATAGCTACAGCACATTTAATGTAAAACTGCCGTTGTTTGCCCCACGTTGGGCGCCAGAATAGACTGTGATGGTTTGACTGGCTAAATGCCAGGTATCCACCAAGTCGCTCTATCCTTTCCCCCCCCTTTTTCCCCTTGTTTTCTCAATAGGGTAAAGAGGGGAAAGAAGATAAACTAACCCTTGTGGGTGAAACAAAAGCAGTTTTAATATAAGCAAGGCAAAGCAAAAGTCCGCGCGCGGAAGCAAAAGCAAACAGATTTAGTCTCTACTTCCCATGGACAGGCGATGTCGGGCCTTCTCAGGAGCAGGGCTCCAATACGCGTAGTGGTTGCCTTGGAGGACCAAGGGTGACCCCACCCCCTTCCTCCTTTCTCCCAGCTTTATACTGAGCAGACGTCATATGGTCTGGAATATCCCTTTGGTCGTTTCGGGTCAGCTGTCCTGGCTGTGTCCCCTCCCAAGATCTTGCCCACCCTGTCCCACTGGGGGAAATGTCAGAAAGAGCCTTGGTGCTGTGTAAGCACTGCTCAGCAGTAGCCACAACACCAGGGTGCTATCAACACCCTGCCGGCTCCCAACATAAAACACAGCACCGTGAGGGCTGCTATAGGGGAAAACCAATTCCAGTTCAGCCAGACCCAGTACAGTCTTGGAAATGCTGTCAGAATTTTCAAAGGAAGTGTCCCCATGGTCAGTTTGTTACTTTCTGGAAATTATGAGCAGTTGGACCTCAGAAAGGTGAGGTGTGTACTGCAAGATCACATGGAAGGACAGGTGAAATATATGAACCAGTCGGGTTTTTCAATTCAGATGATGGAAAAACATATTTCCCAGAAAAATACCCATGTGGACAGTGTGACCTAATTTAGGCAAACCCAGATCTTTAGTAGATTTTTAAGTGTTCAAAAATATGTAACAATAAAACTATCAGAATGTTTTGATTAGCTCACTTTCATGTGTCATGGACAGTTACACATAAAACTTCTGTGTGTATTTCCATGGTCCACAGGGAATTACTTCTACTGAGGACAGAGGAAGAAACTTTCAGAGGCATAGATAGATGCTGAATGTTTTATATTTGAATAGCTCTGTAAAAAGGTATGCTAAGGCATCTTAAATTTATAGACCATGTATTCGATGGGATTGCAAGAGATGATTATGATCTTAGATAAGCTAATGTGGACATGGGTAACAGCGCTAAGCGTCTGGGAAAAGTGGAGAAAAGACTGCAGGGGAAAAGAAAAAAAGCTGTGTTCTGACTAATCAGTACATCAGCTGTTGTACTTTTGTGGCATGCCATACAGCCATGGTCTTCCCAGGCATAAAGATTCTCACATGACATGAGATTTGCCCAAGGTAATAAATTCTAGCAGTTGCATTATACCAAAACAAGAGATAAATGCAGGTTTTATTCATCTTGCTACAGTTCATAGCTTACAGCTTTTCTGTGTCTTCTGCTGTAGAGCTGCTCACTGCAACCTTTCCCAGCCCTTTCTGGCTGGCTGATCGGTACAGATTTAAAGTAGTATCATGAATATCTTCTTAGATGAATGGTGATATCTAGTCAGGCTGCCAGACAAGTTGCATATGTACACCCATGGAATAAATGGATAGCATATAGATTCCCTCAGCTAAAGAGAAATATTTACTATCTCCTTGTCCTGTTCCCTGTCATCTCATTTAAACATGCAAGTTTGGTGATTTTTTTGTTCTCTCTTAAGGAAAGTGGTAGAGTGGACAGGGTCAGGCCATGAACAGTATCTGTGGAAGCTCTATCCTTTCACTCACCCAGAGGAGGACTTGTTGGGTTTTGGGTGGAGGTCTAGAGATACCTTCTGTGCATTCTCCCAGTGAACCCTTGTTGGAGCTGACAAGGACATCAGGTCTCAGTTGTTCTGCTCGTCGAAAGAATTATGGGATACATTTAATCTGGGCTGGGGTGCAGTGAGTAACTTCTCTTTGTTGTGAAGTAATACCAAGAGGTGATTTTCCTGCAATAGCTGTGAGCAGTCTCATTTAGCTTTTTCAGTGGCTGTCCTGACTCCTTGTGGCCACTAAAGACGCTTGTCATACATAAACTAATTTTTCAGAGGACAATGCTTTGCTTTTTTTTCTATTCAGTGATGTTGTATGGGTCAATGCTTATTGCATTTATTTAAAACAGGTCATTACTTATTCTTCAGTTTTGTAGAAGTACCCATTTACTGACCTAGAGATCTCTGGGGATTAGAAGGTGACTCATGGGTCTTTAATAATGCTGAACTTTAGCTTGCCCTGAATGCTTTTACAGTGAGCATGTAACTCTGCTAGAAGAGTTCTTTGCTGTTAGCATTACTTGTCTTGTATATTCTTTACACCTCATGTAGCTACAGTGGCAACAGGTATAGCAGAATCAAAAGCATGTGAGACATTTTTGTCTCGAAAGATCTGTGATACCAGGATGTGGTGGAAACCACCCAAGTCTTCCATTCTTGCATCTTCATTTTATGTTAGTTTTAATCTGTTGGTTCTTGGGTTGTTTAGCATGTCTGAAATTTGTCAGGAGGAAAATACTCCTTTATCTATGTAAAGCTGACAATTGTTTTTCCTTCCTTCCATGGATTAAGGTTGTAGTGGTAGGTGGGTTGTTTGTTTTTCTTTTGGCTTCTTGCCTGTATAAAAACAGACTACACATATCCTGAGAGATACCATTACCCAAAAGTGTCATCAGCAACAGGCACTGCCTAACAGTATTTGAGAATTGTTAATGTAGCTATATAGAGAGGATCTTAAGTACTTCCCACATCTGAAAGCTGCCTACACTTCTTTGGATGTGTTGATGAGATCCTTCTTGAGGAGATGGGAATAAAAGAAAGAAATGGAGATCTTTGCCAGATTCATTAAATTAAAACTTAGATTTAGTCCAGTTTTGTTCCTGAAATAATGTGGGTGGTTTTTCCCTGTTGTTGAATATTGTAACTAGACCTGAATAAAAAAGTAATATTCAAAATCTGCTGCTGGTGGTGAGTGACTTTTGTATATATATAATAGAATTTACTGTTACCTTAACTTTTCCATGTGCATTTACATTAAATGACAGTCTTTAAGTACATAATCATGTGTGACTTTCTCCTTCTTCCTCAGAGAGTCTGAATATAGCAATTCACTAGCATTCAGCTTAAATTGACATTTCCCACTTTCTCTGGATTTTATGGGCATGATTTGTAAACTAGATAGTATTCTCAGAGTTGTCATTTTTGCGCATGCTTTCTGAATGTGAAATGTTAAGTGCCACAGGTGAATACTTCCTAACACACTTCTACTGGATTCTGATGAGTTCCTGCTTCATAGGTATAAAAATGTGAACAATTGTAATGAATATGGTGCGGTAGGAAGCATCCCATTATTAATTAGTACTTTAAAATTTAAAATTGCAGCTCAAAATTCAGCTGTCACTAGAATCAAATGAATGTCTCATGATTCTCTCTGTAACAAGATAAATGAATTGCTGACTGCTCCTTCCAAAGAGATTTCTCTTTGTGATGGATCTTCTAAAGTACATTCTGACACTTCAGTCTTGGAGTATGTTAAGAGAGGGTGGCTGTGAACAGTGATGATAGAATGACAGAATTTCAAGGAGCTTCATCCTAACTGACCAGGAGCCAACATCTGGGACTCAGACACAGTGTTCAGTCACTTCTGTGTGAGAAAGCATTTGGTGCTACCGGATAGCAGTATTGCAGCATTCTATAGGTGCATGTGTCTGTAGGTGTATAGATGACCTCCAAGAAGTTAAACAAAGATGATGCATGCACCAAATGCCAGCCTGTGTGAATCCTTCTTAGGACAGTTACTCTACAGTGATACTAGAAGATTTAGTCTTCATAAAGCTCTTGGGCGGAAGGCAGGTGTCAGTATTTGTATCCTGTCCTGCAGAGAGGGAGTCAGTGGAGTCAGAGCTTCCCTGTCTGCTGCCCAGTGCAGCTTGTGCTCTGCCACACATTCTCAAGCAATAATGTACAAATGAAATGTGTCAAAAGACAACCATATGCAGCACTCCATGTAGACATACCAGACTATAAATACAGCCTAACTGAAGGGAAAGGAGAAAAGCTATTTTCTTTGTACCACTAGTTGGCTGAGAGTAACTTAATAAACCAACAATGCCTAAATGGGATTGCTGGAATAATATAGACAGGGGATCCATTATAAATACCTGTGTACTTTATGGAAGTAGAAATTCTTTCTTTATTCTCATCTATGTAGTTCTCTGATAGGAAAATTTGTCAAACTAATTCATTACTGATGACACAATTCACAGTTAACCCTGCTGAAGGACCTAATTTGTAAAGAAAGTGTAGTATACAATTGCTTAATAGCCTCAATATATCTTGAAAACTTCAAATATCTTCCTAGAATCAGATTAAAGATTTAACTAATGAGAAGTTTGTCACTGTCTTTTTCTGGCCTCTATCCTGCCCGCTGCCAGATTCCATCACATGTTTTTGCTATAGCATCTCACATTGCAGGTGCTGGAGTGCCACACACAGTCCAAAGTGCTGCACACCACTAGCAGTTCCAGAACTGTGCTGAGCAAAGCCAAGCGATGCATAATTCACCTTTGAGTTACTCTGCGTTACTACAGCTGGCAGTGAGCTTACAGAAATCCCAGGACTGACACTTGATTTGTTCAACAAGGGGAACACCACCAAATGGTCTGTGTAGCAGTACTCTTCTTGAAGGTGATAGATTACAGTGGGCTGATGAGGACTTAAGGCCTTCATTTTACTGTCTAAAGAAGGTGTGTAATCTTCAGAAGATGAAAGCCCAGGAAAGCATGCAAATCTAACCCTACATCTTCCCTATAAAGATCAAGTGTCACA
Organism: Athene cunicularia; assembly: GCF_003259725.1. Lineage (NCBI taxonomy): Eukaryota > Metazoa > Chordata > Aves > Strigiformes > Strigidae > Athene > Athene cunicularia. The sequence goes on from NW_020799110.1 coordinate 20,315,555, forward strand.
GACACTGAGTTTCAATGTTTTTCTGGGGACATCTCAAAGGCCCTTAAGAATCAGGTGTACAATAATTTGTTTCATACTAACTGGATTTAAAAAAAAATTGTGGGGCTTTTTTTCTGTTCTTGTTGGCCAGTTTGGCCAAGACAGAAACTACCTCCTTCCATCTGAGAGCAAAAAGTCTGGGGCAGGCAGTGATCACCTCTGAGAAAGGTAGGAGAGCACCTGGGATCTGCAGCAGCACTGCAGAAGAAGAGTTTAGGTATGTGTGAGTTTGTCTACAGTGTGTGACTGTCCCTTTGGGTTGTTTGCATTTGTCCATTCTTTGTCTTTGAAAGGGTTTTAACTGAATAGTTTCAGCCAGCACCAACAGGCACTGCTGCCACAGGGACAGAGCTTCTCTCTTGCCTGTGGCCTCTTGTTGCCATCCCTCTGCTCTCCCTCCCTTGGCACAGGCCTTTAGACAGGTGCATGGTGAGCAGGACAGGGGAAGTGATCTGGTCAAAAATGTGGCAGAGTTGCATGTCCAGCTTTCCAAGCTTTTATTTCTCAGGAGACGAAGGAGTCGTGTCTGTGCCTGGTAGTGAGTAGGCAGACTAGCGTGACACGCTAACATTTTAAGAAATCTGCCTGGCTTATTAAAGGGTGTGTGAAGATGGCAAGAACAAAGGAAATATGTAAAGCCTGCTCTGAAGAGTGGGGAGTAGAGTGGCAAATGGGATAAGCAGTTGGCAGAGATGTCTGAGTAAGGGTTTGAAAAACAAGGAAGTTTGGAGAAGAAAAAGGAGGGGCACATACTTTGGGAAAGAAAAGGGATTGTTTTTGCTGGAACAGGCTTGGATGAAAGGTGGGGAGGCTGGCCTCCCTGTGGTGGAGGGGGAAGCTGTGTGCCAGGGAGGGGAATCCTAAATGCTTGGCAGAATTCCAACCAAATCCTTGTAAGTGCTCCACAGTGAGGAAACTGAGGTGTCAGTGTAGGATTGGATGCTGATGTTTTGGGTTTTTTTAAAACATAAATCTTTAAAACCCATGGGCTTTCCATCAGACAGAATAACAGTTAGAAACCTCTGGTCAGGCTGCAGGTCTGCTCCACTTTTTGGCAGAAGGGAATTGTAAAGCACAAGGCAGGCAAGGATGAAACTGGGAAATGATTGGCTTAAAGGTTTGCAGTGATGTTGCAGGTTTTACAGCTGGGCCTAGTGTCTTAGAAGAGCAAGACAACAAGACCCTGTTCCTATGACAAGATAACAGACACTCTCTCTGCCCAGGAGTTGCAGGGGGTGAAGAATATGAGGTAGTTGCAGCCTGCTCCAATATGACAGCTTTCAAGTGTGCCTGTTAGGAGTGAGAGTGCCTCGGCAGGAGGAGGAACTCAGCCTGCATTCATGACATATGGGAACGTCCAGTCCATTACCTATGGAAGGAGCATGGTGGAGGTACAGGAGAGGCAGGCAACCCCCATGCCATACATTGAGTTGCCCTAGCATGACCTACCACAGCAGAGTGCTACTTTCTGTGAAAAATTGTGTCTATGCTGCTGCTTAACTTGGGGACGTGCAGTATGCTCAGGGATGTTGAAATTTTGTGTGGCAGTGGGTACGTGAGGAATTTGCATCGACAGACAAGGAGAATGACTGCAAAACATGAATATGCCTAAGCCGACAGTGAAAGCAGGAGGTCTGTACTGGAGAAGCAGCCAATGTTTCTTTAGTTATCTGCAGTGATGTCACCTGCCATTTAATTGGTTTGAAGTGGCTGCACTCCATGTAGCTGTAGAAGAGAAATCTTGATTCAGGCTGCCTGCAATGCTAAAATCTGTTGGGCTGTGAGGGGAGACTGGTACAAATGGAGGTGGTGTCAGGCCTTGCTTGCTAGTTCATTGAATATCCTGAGAATAGATTGGCTTAGCTTTAAAGCTGTCTTCCTTCAGTGGAGACCCCTTGGGAAGAAGAGCTGCTTCCCTACCCTTCTTCCCAGTTGCTGCTGTGAGTTGCAATATGTATCACTGTCTCAAAAGGTGAATATATCCCCTCTTATTTATAAGACATGAAAAAAAGGGGAAAAACACTGTTCTAAAAAGGATGAGAGCTATTAAATGCTTAAGACCACTGTGCAGCATGTGTGGTTTTCTGGCTGGTAGTGCAGGAGGATCAGGAGTCACTCTCTGCTGAGGTTCTGAGGGGCTGGCAGGACGTGGCTCTGTAGTTATGCTGTACCTACAGGGCAGCCACCCTGGTTCTTCCAGGCAGCAAGTCACAAGGATGCCCTTGTCCAATTTTCTTCCATCACTCCTCTCTACACTGCAGCTCCTCCTGCCCTTCTTGCTGTTTCTGCTTATGCAATTAAATCTTTTTTTTTAAAACTGTGTGATAAAAAAATTTCTCTGAAATCAGCCCAAGTTCACATTGGATGTTTCATATGAATGAAGAAATTAAAATGCCTTGATTCACATGACAAACTGAGACAAATAGGACAGTCCTTCCCCTTTGCTTGCAGGCCACTGTTCCTTCTCCCTAGTGGAGTGAGGGCTGGAGGAGCTCTCTGACAACAGCACTTTAAAGACTGTTTTTGCTGCACATCTCTGGCTGTGCTGAGGTTATGCCAGGTCCTTCATGCTACTTGTTGGCTGAGGTGGCACAGGCTGCTCTGTGCAGAGCCCCTGCAGGGGCCCCCCCACCTCAGCTGCTGGGGAGCTGCGTTTGAGATGGCACCTGAAGTAGTGGGAAGGTTGCTGCCTCCAGCAGCAATGCTACTCCTGCTTCTCCTAGGTTGGAGGACTTTCACAAAAGCTGTTCCCAGGTTTTAAAGATGTGCCAGTCTCTGAATGCAGCTAGAAGCTTGTGTGTGTGTGTTTTCTTATTCTCCTGAGCACCTCCTTTCCTTGCATTGAAGGAAAGAAATGGGATTGTTTTCCTTGGTCTGACATTAATGTTTTCTTCACTGCTGAAAAGTTCTGAGTAGCGACACAGAGGGAAAACAGTGGTGGGGAGGCTGGCAAATGTCCGTTTTCTCATATAGGAAAATAAAACATTAAATCTTCATTTGTGGAAAATAACATATTTTGAAAACAAAACCTGGCTGTGTTTTGGAACAAGTTGCATGGAAGACTTGGTTTCTTCCCTTGGTTTCTGTTTGCTTGTTGCCTTGTGCAATATTGTTGGTTTGTTTGTTCGACCATACGTATTTTCTGTTGGGGATTTTTGTTTTCTGCATTGACATGCAAAGAAATTTTGCATCTTGAGCTGCTTATGACAATTTGAGCTGCTATTGTGCAGAGGATGTTCAAGCCATGCAATTGGTCCTGTAAGGACTTCTGTGCATGCCTATTTTCAAGCAATTGGATAGTCCTACTGAAGTGTTAGAATGTCTTTGAATATAATCATGCATATGTGTGTCTTGAGCTCATAGTGTTTTTATGTATTATAGAAACACAAATGGTCTGGTCTCAGTTTTAAAGGACATATTTCAGCTACACTGTTTCTTTATTTGTTAGCTAAGACTTATCATTCAGGGAGAGACAATTGAAAGTGTATAAGAGACTGAAGTGTTGCTTTACAGATGTGTTGGATCCTGTAGGCAGCACAGAGTAAAGTGTGGAGTAGATGGGAGCATAAACAGACGTATCCATGAAGCTAACATAACTGGTGAATCACTAAGGGTCAGGGTAGTTATAAATAGAAGTGGCAGCAGGAGGTTATTTCTGTGAAGGACTTCAAATTGAGGACAAGAAGCTTGACTGGGATGTTGAGCAAGTCAGTCAAGGGAGAGTGATAGGAATGGAGGATGATGTCCAGCAGGCAAGAGATTGGAGCTGTATTTTTAACAACAGGAAAAAAACCTATGCCACTCGGTTATAAATAAAGTGTTAGCTTGTTGAAACCAGTATCATTAAAATCTGGAATCTCTTATACAGTTGAGTGTGTTCTGTTTTTTCTTGGTTGAACAAACAATAACTTGTGACATTTAAATTTATAACTAATTTTGCTTTTTCTAGTTCTGCAAATTGATACCAATTTTGGCAGTTTTGAAAATCCTGAAATGTTTGTTAATTATTTTTGCTGGACTTCCCTATGACACTCCACCATTCCCCTAGTAATTTAGTTTTGAGAAGGTGTCTCTCTCATGACAAAGGTATGACAAAGATTGGTTCTGTCACATATTTGATAATGATGTTCTGACATAATGGACAACCCTCACTTTCTGAGAAGGTAAGGTATTGTAAGAAATATGTCTTGAAATGCATTCTGGAAAGCAATAAAAAAATATAATTGCAGAATAAATATTTCATAATTAGTACACGTGGTAATATAACCGTAAGGTCCCAATATTAAATTTTCCTAATACATGTTATAGAAATGCATTGACTAACGTGTTAATTCCAGTGATAATAAAATGCGAGGGGAGAAGACCACATCAAACAGCACCATCTACTGTTCCCTTTTGGACTGAAGACTGCAATAAAATGGGGAGGTTTGTTCCAAAAGGAATGTTCTGACAAAGTGGGTTTTGATATTCTGCTAGCAGTTTATGAAAAGCGGTTCTACTGATGTATAGAATCGTGGACAGATTAAGATTTTGATTTTGGTAGTTTTGATCAAACCCTACTTCGATAAAGCCTGAGAAGTTTTAATTACAACAGCTTGTACATGACATTCTGAAATTTTGTCATGGGTAACGTGAAGAATTCTCTTAAAGATAAATATATTTGGGTTAATATAGACATATTTTTAAAGCCTGCCCAATTTAATACATGTATTTGTACCTACAATAAAACATTAACACATACAATAAAAATATACATTAATGCCTACAATAAAATTTTGATACAGTCATCACATGACAGTCTACATACCCTGAAACGAAGGGCCTGCCCAAGTGCTTATTGGCTATAATTTTGGTAATATCCAGCCTTTGAAACCATTGTAAATACATCCAAGTAAATAGAAAGAAGATAATAAGAGGTCTGAGGGAGAAGGGGTTCCTTCAGCTCCCAGTAATGTGCCCCTAGAGGGTGCACAAATAAAAATGGAATATTAAATGGCACATGAGGAATAGAAAGACTGTCCATAAGGGCAGAGAATTAAAAAAAAGTTGCCTGACCTCCACTGTTACTTATGCTTGCAGTGAGTAGAGGATAAAGACATGCAAAGAAATGATGGCAACCTAAAGTAAGGTTCCCAGCACTGTCAGCTTTGAAAGAAAAGGCTCATGTGCCCTGACCTCTTTTCTTGGATGAGGGATTACAGCTAACTTCAGTGGGAGCAGCGTGTAGGAGTGAGTGCAGGATTAGGGCCAGTGTATGCCCGTGTATACTGCATGTGTGCTGCACAACTCTAGTTGCTCAGAAATGGGCTTGAGCTGAGAGCCAAGTCTGGATGTAAGATGGGACTTTGTGTGAGTGCAGGGGTGTTTGGCAGAGGAGTGTGGAGGCAATGCATAAGCAGGCACTTAAGCGGTTCAGCCATGTGTGCACAATTCCTGGATCAAAAGCTGTGCTGCCATGGCTATTACAGTGCTCATACTGAGGAGATGAGAGCTGCTGAAGGGCAAGGTGTTGCCACTGGCACTGCATCCTGCTTATGCCAGAAGAATAGTGCAAAAGATGCTTGCGGCAAAAGCAAAGCTTGTTCCTATCTGCCTGCAAAAGACTATGTACACATAGCCTCAGTCTGGCTTGTTAGAGAAAGATGTTTGCTGGGAAGTGTGAAACTGGGTCAAAACTCTTCCAGACTGGTTAGATGCTGGGATCTGGTTTTGGTTCAGTTCCTTTTCCCATAGCACATTTATTCCAGATACTTATTTTATGGATGAGATGATATAGTATCTTGTTTTTGAAGACTGCACAAATGGATTTAATTGCTTTAAGATGTATTTACCACTATGGTGTAGTGATTTTCATAGCAAACACATAACTTCAGAAAAACCCTACAGTATATAACAATACCTTAGTGAAACTAGACTCTCTTTTTATAAAGCACATATGGTATGTTCAAACAGCTCTTATCATAATCATGGCTTATGTGCTGAGCTCTTCTATGGCTTAATGATGGATGCAACATTATCACAAGTATTTGATGGAAAGGAAGTAATTTGTGCCATCTCCATCTGCAGCTACTTGCTGTGGTTATCATTGCAATTGTTTCTAAATGAACACCTTTGATTAGGGATATCCATTGATGATGATTATCATTACTTTTTTTCAATACTGTTACTGTGAAATACAAAGCAGAGAGGGTAGCTTAGTGAAAAGCCTTGTTGGCTTTATCATACTTATCACAGGTATGATAAAGAAGTAATATATGATAGTAACAAGAAGTTACAAATTTCTGATTCAGTGGTGGGAAAATACTTAAAAAAATACATCGCTTCCAGAACATATGGATTAAATTAATTGAAATAGTTTAGCTAATTTTTTCAACCTAATGTGGTGGAGAAAATAGAAATGCTTTAATTAATCAATTAAAATTTTAAGCTCCTATTCATCTAGCTGGACAGGACATGAAATTTCGAGTTTTGGCTCAAATGTAATATTTTGCTTGACCTCAAAAATATTTTGTAGATTGTGAGGAATCAGAGGGTTCATTTCAGTGTAAAGATGGAACACTATTCAGTTTAGATTATCTTCTTTTATTTTTCTGAAAAATCTAGTATTTGCACAATTCTAATTATGAGCTCTGACATAGGATCAGATTCTCTGCTACTCAAGATGGGTGAGTAGCTTGATTAAGAGTGCTTTGTCTCTATGAACAATCTGGCCCTGAAACTTGAGGCTCGCGCATCATTTCCAGTAATGTGCCACTGGAATAATTACGGAATCTCTTAAGTGAGAGGGGAAGACCAGTAAACAAGTACCTAGCATGTATTTTTAAGAACAGGTGGCTTAATCTTCCACTAAATAAAGCAATAATTTTAGCATATTCTGGTGATTACAGATAATAGTTATGCAGGTAATATTAGCTTTTTCAGGTGTGGCATCTTTTTCTAGGTGTTGTAACCTGTCGTTTACTCCTTCAGTGTTTTCAGGTTTACTTAGTAATTGCTTTGCTGAAAAACAGATTATATATTATTTAGCTGTCAGCCTTATTGGAAAAGTGCCAAATAACTCTTAAACCACCAAATGTTACCCAATAAACAGCAGTGAGAACAGCTCATGCATGAAGCAAGGACCTAACTTGTTTTCTTGTTAGATGGTTAGTACTGGAAAGAAGTTCTGAATCGGGTCTTTCTGCCTTTGCCTCATTGTCCAAGTTATCTGATGGGCTTAAAAAAGTTTAACTTCTGAGTGAAGCAGTAGACCGAAGTATCCTGGCTATCTCAAAAAAACCCCTCCAAACTATTGTGACTCAAGGAAAAGCTCCAAAGAGTTCAGTTCAGCAAGGTGTTTCTAGATGAAATTCTTCTGCAGTAGAATTTCAGTGTAAGTTGTTACACACTTTCATAAAATTGGCTGAAAAATGCTGACCATTAGCTGTTTCCAGATTCAGAACAGGAATCCCTATTGAAGCTTCCCTTTGAGAAAAGCAGGGGAACTATCTAACCCCATCGTAATAAATGACTGTGTTACCTTATATTTTGCACTTAGCCAGCAAAGACAAACTTTACCAAAACTGCACATGTGCTCAGACTTAGAGGAGAAAGTTCTAAACCAAAGTTCTGGGTAGCATCCATTTATTATAAGCTATTAAGCTTTAAATTTGGCTTAGCAGGAAAGCAGGTGTATTTTAGGTGTTAATGTGTTTCCCTGACTAGGGAAGTGTTGTATATCAACACTTTGGAGTAGGGATGTTCTATCATGCTGTGATACAGCTGAGCAACAGAGACAAAACTCTTCAAAACCCCAAAGGAAGTCAGTGGCAAGGTAAAGACAGAATAGGTGTCCGGTCTTGAAGCCTAATCCTCAGGCTTCTGAAAACCTTTAGGGGTTTCAGGGGCCTTGGTTATACACTTGCATTTAAGGCTCTCGTGTCCTTTTTGTGAAAGATGAGGCTGTTTGGGGTCAGACAACTGAGCATCTAAACTATCAGACTGACTCATTTTCTGCTGCCTTGAAATGTTCTTCACTGGAACAAGCCAGGCATAAAGGAGGCCATGGTGGGATGGCTCTTTGGCTGAGCAGGTCCTTGCAGCCAGTTGTGCAGTTCTTGTCGCAACAGCGTGTGGTCAGCAGGCAAAAAGCAGAAGTGGAAATTATTTGAAGAGTGTGCTTTCCACCCTTCCCTACTGCTCTGCTCTGCCTGAAACAACTTGTTTGATTCCATATATATTATTTTCCTTGTCGGAAAATGACTCCCACTCAAAGCAGGATTAGGGAGCTTGGCAAAGGGAGGGTGAATTTAATTATAGGACAAACCAACATTCCCTCCCCTGGGAGTCTTGGCTTTGGTTGTCACTTCTATTGCTTACTCTCTATAAATGGTATCTGGTTGGCCTGTGTTCCTTTTCATCTGATCAGATGACATCTTTTTTTACTCCTGTGTTGATGCCGTGGTGTACAGATTTCAGATATTGATGGATTAAGATAGGCGATCTGCAGAACACAATGACTGATGCTTTTAAACGCACAAGATCATGGCATTAGGTTGAGATCCCATTTAAGTTTACACACTTTAAGGCACCTAAAGTATGAGGAAAGTCTCTCCACACTTTTCCCAATTGATGGAGCAAGACAAGATTCAGGCATAAGAACAAGTGAATAATTTTCTGCACGTATGTAATTTTTACTTTTGTCTACTGAAAGACCCTAGAGTGACAAAGGTCTTATAGACTACTGAAATGAATCTCGATGTTACAGAGAAAAATTCAACATTTTGACTCTGATCCTGTAACTGTTATGTCATGTCCTTAACTTTGTGCTGAACTAAAAAAAGGGTTTGTAATATAATGCATCATTCTGTGACAATTTTTATAATCTTATACCATGTAATGAGAGGGCACGCTTGTAGCTGATAACATTCTATAGTGCTAGATGCTGCAGTGTCAAAGTATCTTTACTCCTGTAGCTGATCATTCCAACATCAAGTCGTACCAGGTATCTTCAGTGTGGACTATGCCTGGGTAGCTGACACCGCCGTTAGACTGAGCAGACAGGATCTGAGCAGTCACAGTGCAAGTGATGCACGAGGTATTCCTAATGCCTGTCTTACCTCAATGTTGCAGGGAATTTCAGGGTTGTTTATGCCACAGACCTTTGCACTCTTATAAGCTGAGGTATTTTGATGCTCTTTCCCAATGAATGGGTAGGAGAGACTGGTACAGTATCCTGGAACTTCAAGAGATCTGTGGAAGGTATTGAAGGACTCTCATCAGACTTTGCATTCTAGCTGAAAAATAAAGAGGTTAAAAACCCACAAATGCAAGTACAGTGTCTTCCTTGCCTTCAGGTAGTCTAGGTTGAAAGCTCCATTATCTTGGCATTTTCTGTCCATAAATAGAAGGGAGTTGTAAAAAACACCTTCCATGCTGGCTCTGCAAAGAAACTGTCTGCATTAAGCAGATACTTTCTTGTCAGATTTTACAACCTGATAGGTCTTACTGTTGTCACCAGCCTTCAGTGAAGGTTCTCTTGCTGTGTATCTACTACTGACAAACAAAGTTAACAGATATTATAAAGTTAACATGTATTATAAAGCAGCAAAACAACACCAAATTAGGAGAAAGGGAACATGGCCAATGAATGATATATGAAGGGATGAAAGGAGGTCAAGAAAAAGTCACGACAGGAATTTAAATATTGCTTGATGGATCTTGCATGGTATTCCTTTCAGTACACTGGGAAGGACCAGAATCTTATCCATCAGTTATTATCTGACCTGTAATATTTGAGGAGCAAAGCACTCCTGTCTGAGAAAGATCAGCTCCTATGCTGATTGTAGAATTGATCTGACAGCAGAACTGGAGAAGGGTAGCCTATAACTTATAGTCCTGTATTGAACAGGTACCAGAGAGGAGTTAGCTCTTGAAAAGAGCTTTAAGACTGACATAGACACTACATGATTTTTCTGTGTTCTTCTGTGTTCCTATGGCCTGGTTTAGCCCTCATTTAAACTAATGAAAGACTCTCACAAGTTCAGTAGAATTTTGCAAAATTGTTGCTAACAGCTGGCTGAGAAGTTGCATTTCTGTCCACTGGTTTAATCCTGAATGAAAGCAGTATAAATGCTTACTAAAAGAAATAGTCATACCTTCTTTGGTTTCATCCTTATCAGAATATTTGATAATATTCTGATTTTCATGTAACATAAATGTAAGAAGTGACATAGTTCAATCTTGTATGTATGAAAAGACATTTCTTATGGGACATTTTAACTTAATCAAATCTGCATTTTTCATTGGGGAAACCATTGTGTGCAGTCTTTTCTAATCAGCTCTAGCTGAGATGTTTTAAAAGCTATTGTACTTTAAGAAAATATCACTTTGGATTTGTGATGTTCTGATTCAGCGTTTCTGCTATCCAGCACCAAAAGTGCTGAGCAGAAAGAGAAAAAAAATTATGAAAGTAACTTTGTGGGTTCTTTTGTTTACATTAAAAACAAACAGCTATTTTCTGCTATCTTCATTTGCCACAAGAGGACTTACAGTAATTTCTTATCAACTTCGTTGTGTGCTTTGTGTTTTATAATTGTAGAATTAATTTAAAGTTTTTATTTGAATTTGAAACTTGACTAATCTGAGAATGTTTAACATCCCTGTTTCAATGAGTGAATAATTGAAACAAAACTCATTTTATTAAACCTAAGTTTATTTCTTTTTTCCTTGTACACCATTTTTATCTTCTGTTTCCATATTTCAAACCAAATAGCCACAGTTCTTCATATTTACACTCTAGTAAATATTTCCTCACATACAATAACTACTGTAGAACTAAAATTATGCAAATTGGACATTTCCTTCTTTCTACTGTTTCTTTGTATAATGGAACAGTAAAAATGTTGGTTGAGTTTCATTAGTTTTGCTACCAGGAAGATATAAGGAACTCTGAAGTAAAGAATGCTGCTCATTGGGACATGCAGTGTCTCTTCTTACTTTTAGGTATTTTGGGAAAAAAAAAAAATAAAGATGAGTGTTAAATATTATCAATAATACTGGTTCAGTAATATTGAAGGGATCAAGGGGCTTGTGAGCAGGGTTATAAACTAGTGTCTAGAATGCTTTGGTTCTGGTCTTGGCTTTCCACAGACTTTATCCATCGGTAAATCTTTCAGTGTTTGTGTTTCCTGTTTTCAATCCTGATGTTCCAGTGGAGTGAGATGGGTTCAGCTGGAATTATCTTCTGTAGAAGAAGGGAGCTGGATCACAAAATATAGACTAGCTGTATTTTTTTCCAAGAGAAAAGCTTCTAAACTCATTACTCAGTTGAACTGAGCTGCTATTGGCAAACAAGGCAATCAGGTGCAGTCTATAATTAATCTTGTGTGGTTTGTTGCATAGCTTTGCAAATGGGCAAAATTTGGCCTTGCTGTATGACTTAGCTGCTTATGATGTTCCTGTTAATGATTTTTTTTTTTTTTAATGAACATTTGGGTAAAAACTCTTACTTGAATACAGATGATTATAAGTTAACCTGCAATGTGTCATGAAAAGCTTGTGGAGTAGGACTGGCTAGCAATTTCATTCTATCAAACAATTAAGGATTTGTATTGCAGCTGTAGTCAGGGCCCCCTGAGGCTCCTGTGCTAGGCAACATATAGGCACTCAGCAAAAATACACTGCCCTGTACTGAACATTTCAATTCAGAACAGGAGAACAAACAGAAATAATGATGTGATGTGAGGGCAGAGGTCCAAGGAATTACTATTGCTGTCTAACCCCAAAGAGAGTAATAGCCCTAATAAGTCTATATCTGATAACCTCTCTTTGAACTGAAGTGAGAGACCTGTGGTTTTGCTATTGAAAATCTGCTTCTATCTTTGCTGCTGCCTGAATGTAGGTTATCTGATGGTCATGGTGATGAATTGTGTACAATGATCATGATTCAAAAGTCAGTAAGTATTCTTACTAACACTGGGACTTTCTCTAAGTGCTGAAGTGTGAAGCATTATAGAAAGTACTGCTTTAAATACATATGCATAGCTGTAATGTACATTTATACATCTTATATATCTGGTCTCTCATACCAGATATATAAAAAGTATCATCACCTGGGGATAGAACATATCTGTATTATGACAAGTAAGGGACATGTCTTTCCCTCTGTGCCTTTTAAAGTTGTGTCTTGAACTGAATGATGTTTACTAAAGTTACTGCAAATGTAATGAAGCTGCCAGTAGATTTTTAACAGTGGAACTGGTGGTGTTTCACCCTGGTGACTCAGTGCTGTAGCTGATGAGCTGAAAACTGTGCTGCATTGCTCAGGAGACAGGTTTTATGTGTCACAGACTTGCCGTTATGAGCAGCACTAAGAGGTATACTTTTCTGCCATCTCTGCACAATTACGATACAACAATCTCCCCCAGTCTTACAAAAGGCCTTGGCAGAGATGTTCCCAAGCACTGGTGGGGGTTGTGGAAGAAACCTTCCGTATATGCCAGTTCTGATGAGTAGATAACCTGCAGGTAGGAACTGAATTTTAGATTCCAGCACTCCTATTTCAGTGCATAGACTAAGCACTCCAAAGGCCTAAGCTATGTGGGCTTAATACACACAGTATTGGAAAGAGATAGCACTAGAGATATTTTGGTCTAAATCCCAGGGTAACTCACTATATTATTTAACTCTTTTAAACTGAGGTTGAAGACTGTAAATAGACATGAGCATTTCCTTACCAATTTCAAGTTCCCTTTGGAGCTATGGTGTTTTTTGTTTTTGTTTTTTTTTTTGTTTTGTTTTTTGTTTTGTTTTTTTTTTTTTTTAATGCTGCAGTAATACAAATAACCCAGACAAGAAGATAAAGTCTGCAATAAAAATGTGTGACTATCTGAAGGCTGGGTGCAAACTATCAACAGCTGGCATCCATAAGAAATGCAATGATTATGCTACCTAGCAAATTTACAGTTCAGTCCAGGCTGATGAGACATATGAATTTTTTTTCTCCGTGGATCGCACTGAATTCTCAGAATAGAGGTCAATTTTCTCTTGCCTTCAGAAAGCAAAGGAAAAAAGCACCGTGCAATTCTTAATATACTGGAGAAAGGCTGCTCTCTAGTGTTCAGTAATGGGGTAATTCTGGGAAATGCTGGAGTCATGTATTCTGCATATTGCAGCAGACAGTCTTCGCTGGAATTTGATTTAGGCTTATTTGACTTGCAAAGGCGGTAACAATTTGATGGGGAGCATTTTAGAGGATATATTTGTTGAGTCTCTAAGACATTTTGCTATTTCTACTTGATTTTTGCCATCTACTTGATGGCAATCCATCTGTGAATGATTAGCAAATGTTTAATCCTCCTGCCAGGCTAAACCAGTTGCTGGAATGTGACTGGCAGGTGTGGGTTGTGCCAAGATGAGATTTTATTTTCTTAAATAGGAGTAAGCAAAAGAAAAGCAAAATGTCACATCATTCCAGCAAATGTTGACAGGGATTAAAAGTCCTGTGAGAGAGCAATCGTCTTCATCAAGGCAGGGAACAGCAGAGAGGTGGAGCTCCAGAGGAATCAGAAGTTAAGCAGTACTAGTAGAAAAGAAATAAATCTGTTGCATTCAATACTTAGTGTAAGTTTTCCCTTATGTCTCTGTGATGTCCTCTGCAGGATGTGATTTAGTTTGGGCCAAGAGTTTTACTGTTGCTGCTATGTTGATGGCTATAAACTGCTATGAATAAACAAGAACAAAAATGAGAAACATTTATTAAATAATAGCCATAACTAGTACATAAGTCTCAGATTCACTGTTTTGTTACCCTGCCCAGGCCAGAGGGCATTTCGAGGCCCAAGCAGAAATTAAACTGAGTTTAGCAGAGTGATGAATCATGCACAAGGGTACATTTGCTGTGTCCTAACACATCAGTCTACTTCTCCCATGACTTCTCAGTACTACTGAATTACCATGTATTAATTAATCTGATGATGCTTCATATCATACTTAGTGATACTGCATAATATCTACTAGATAAACTGAGGTAATAGCTGTGGCTTCTCTATTCAAATACAGATACGCAGATTTGTACAAAGTGGGATTGGCAGTAGCAACCCAGCTCTGTCTGATACTGCCTAAACTGTAATGAAAAACCTCCAAGGACAGAGACATCAGATCTCGTGGTGATTTGTTAATTATTCTCACCACTGTAAAGCTTTTCCTAATGTCTCACTTAAATTGTCTTTGCTGTACATTAAGCCTATTACTTCCTGCAGATGTAAAGGCCAGTTTATTCTCTCCCTTTTACCAGCAGTTTTCACAGCAACATATAAAATAATACCTGAGGACTTGTTCCACACGTGAGTGGGCTTTATGAAGCCAAACAATCAGGATGAACAATTACACTGACCAAGTCAGACAGTCAGGTTTATGTACTTCAATAGCAGTCTTGTGGAATTAAGGTAGTGTTTACAACTTCCCTTATAGAGAAAATTCTGTATGGTTTTAATGGCATGGACACATCCTTTGTAGTGTTGTTGCTTTTTTCCTCATTTTCCTGTTTTGATTCTTTTTGCTTTACTTTTTTTTTTTTTCCTTAGATTTTTAATACCATGTACAAAAATGGTAAAAAAAGTGTCTAAAATGATCACTGAAACTCCTTACGTAGTGCTAATTCTAGCATTTTTAAAGTTGTCCTTTTTGAAAGGATGTTAGCTGGATGAGTAATGCTTTTCTATCTTTCTATCTGGGATGTTAGGTGTGTCAGGCCAGGTATTAGAAGTTAGAGGTCAGGTAAATTAGAGAGATTATAGGTGAGACTGTAAACATGTGTGGGATCCTGTCTGGTAGGGAGGAGAAAAAGGAAATGGGTCAATTTTTAGGACAAATCAAGGAAACCTGCAGATTGATCTAGAAATGGATATGTTTGCTTTCAGTTCGTTTGTTGGCTGGAACAGATTAAAACCAGCAAATGTCCTTTTAAAGGAATAGGGCTGGTCAACCTGTTGCTTGTTTCAAATGAAGCAAAAGATTGGTGTGGAGCTAGTGTATTCCTGGCTCCTGGCCATGCAGAGAATGGAGGAATCACTTTCAGATCATTTAAGTTTTTGCTCTGCAGGCTCTGTAACTTGTGGGAGAAGAATCCTCAGGGAAGAGCTGCTCCCTGCTGCTTTCCTCCTCTCACAGAGCAGAGATGGGTGCCCCTGGGAGTCAGCCAGGTGCAAAATCCCAGTCCACAAGAGCTATGTAGGGAGGGAATTCCTGCTGCTGACTGACAGCTGGAAAAGCAGAAGGCAGCAGAGGTTGCTAAGGCTGGCTCTCTTACTGGAGGGGGCCTGAGGAGTTTGGACTTGCCGGGTAAGTAACACGCAGAACCAGAGCTCTGGGAGAGCGCGTCTGAACAGCTGCAGGGAGTATAGAGTATCTTTACCAAAACAGCTCAAGTGTTCTGCTGAAATGAGTTGACTAATAGTTTCCCTCTGTTCTGGTTTCTCACACACAGAGTCAGCTTTTTATTTGAGTTTGTATGGCCTGGCTGAAGTTGGCACCACTCATTAGCAAGGCTGACTCTTATTCTTTCTTCTCTTGTAGAAAATAACTTTCCCATTCGCTTGCCTTCAGGAGGCAGAGGGTGAATCTGATTCTCTCCAACCAGCTCAGTTCAGCTCAGAGAAAATGGAGGACCCTCTGACTCTGCTGGTACTGCATGTGGTAGGTGGCAAAGCTGCTGTCAGTGCTGGTTTCAGAGGTAGTGTGGGGAGCAAATGTGTTTTCATAAACAATTTCAATAATTCTTCAGAATCAGGGAAGCTAATGGGCAAAGATATTTGTCATATCAGAAGGAACAAAGGCCTGGCTTATCCTAGGTAGAGTAAGTGATAATTTTCTTTCTCATTTCAAGGCTGAGAGAGTATGTGGAATTAGTGGATGATGACATTAGATTTAGAAGTTCTACATCTCAGTGAGTATTTGGTGGGAAAGTGCCAGGAGGAAAATGTTTACTTCTGCTGTAATTAGAAAAGCAATCTGTAGAAAATCTGAAGGTATCTGGCTTCAGATTAGCTCCATGATCTTTTGCTGCTTTGTGAAACCATTATCTGTCCATGGAATAGAGTCCAAGAACCCCACTTGATTCACCATATGTCAGAAGTGTGGAGAAGCAAAACCAGTGCAGAAACTATGGCAGGTGTGTATCAGGAATATCTTGGCTTAGAATGTATCCTAGTAACCTTCAGCAGTCCATGGGGACAAGTATGGGCAAAAGAGGAGAATAAGGGCATACCAGAGAGTGGATGGGATTACAGGGAATTCTGTTTCCTTAGGCAAACTATAACCACATCTACCAAATGTTGACTGGTCTGATTTTGTCACGCTAATGTGAAGAGGTTCTTACTCCATAAGAATTCATGAAACAACTTTTGGAAGGATGTTCTAGGCAAACCTAGTCATATGTGAGAGTTTGGCTCATTGCTGGTGAGCAGAAATTAATGTGCATCACCATGCCAGCATGGAACGAAAGTGCTGTGTTGTGAAGGATGCTTTCTCGTATCTCTGCTCTCTGCAGAAGGCTTCTTAGGAACTGTAGACTCTGGTGGCACACCTGACTCTGGTCAACTGTAAAAGGAATCTAAAAATTCTTTAGTAAGGGGACATTTGACCTGACTAAATCAGTAATCACAACGGTGATGTGTATGTTCCTTTAGTTTTACCCAATATATAGAGATCTGGGGAGGAGATCGCTCCAAGTTGACTGTGTTACCTGAACACACAAAACACCTTGTTTCCCTCTGTTTAAGAAAATATGTTCATAAATTAACTCATAGGGTAAGATCTTGGTTTATGCTGAGATCAAATCAAATCCCTTTGCAGATATTGTCTTTGAACAGACTTGAGATCATACCTTAGTATCATCAGTAAAATTCACTTTCTGAAGGAAGGACCTCACAGAGTCAAAACCCCATTGAAGTCTAATCTAGCTCTTAATTTGAAGGTACATAAGAACTTGAGTGCTGTATAAGACTTGCATTCACTCTGTAAATAAAGCACATATAACATTTTTGTCTCACTAAAGAGTATTTTTTTTTCCACCTCCATTGCTAAACAGTAAACAGTTGGTCAATAATTAGAATTCAGTGTTTAACTACTGAACAAATATGTATAAAGTAACTTTTCTTTCTGTTGCCTGTGGTTCTAAAAATACTGCTTCTGATTACAAAGGCCATCAGAATCCACAGCTTTTGCTTTCTCACATATTTTCAAGTGGATATTTTCTGTTTTAATGGAGCATAAAGGCAAATCAATTTAATTTATGTTGATATTGGGGATATGGTTTAATTTTCTGTTCAGTAAAATATTAAAAGGAGATATAATTTCAAGGAGTACCTACAGCAACAAAATTCCAGGTGAAAGGACACAGTCTTGGTATTTTGTCTTGCTTAAGCTTGCGCATTTCAATCATCTTACATATGTTAAATACCAGCACACATTGCAATGATTAATAACCCTGTGTTAATGAGATGAGAAAGAAAATGTAGATTCATTTTGGTTTTAGAAGTAATTAGTGAAAAAAAAAAAAATCTTCCAGTGACTCAAATACTACTTGTAATTTGAAACACATTTATCTGGAGAATGTGTTATTGGCGCATTTATAATAGATCATGACTATTATTTTAGACAGGCAAGTTTTTGGCTCAATATACATTAGAAATTAAAGGCCTATTAATGTCTATGATTTTGGGTATTTTTATTCTGTACTAGTGATTTTTTTTTAACCTGTATCATTATGGATAGATCTCCCTTCCTACTTTTCCAATTAAAATCTGAATCACTTTAAATGGAATTAGAATTAGTATCATTTTTGAGAAGCAAAACCAACACACACATTTTTAAAGTTAGAAAGATGTGAGCCTTGATGCAGCGAAGAGCTGCTCAAATATTTTTTTTTTTTCTGGATCAGGGATTTTGGCTTAACATCAAGAATCCTAATATGTTTCTATACTTCTACACCCTGCAAATCTGGAAAGGAAATTTGCAAGAGCGAGCTCTGTGAAGTAGCAGTGTTGTGGAACAGACATTTTAATTTTATACTTCATTCCTGGTTGGAATGATGGTTTCACACTTTTATTTCAGTAATCAGATTAAACAGACAAAAGCAGAAACACTACTGAGGGGTGCAGTACAAAAGCATGACCTTGTTAGGACAATTCTTTACACAACAAAGGCCCCTGCTGCATTCTTATTATGTAAGTATTGGCTAGCAGGTACAGTTGTGCACTTTATGCCAGAAAGCTGTCTGTAAAAATCAGTATTTTCTCTATATGTTATATGGAAACATTTCTGTCAAGAGTAAAAAGAAGTATTTGCCTTAGGTTATTTTTGTAAAGGTTGTGGTAGTTTTTCAGTTTAGATCTGATGAACTTAAAAATAATTCAAAAGATTTTGTTGACTGGATCCACAATTATGTTTTTACCTTGTAGATATTCTTATTGAACTTACAGTTTTTCAGTGCATGAAAGAAAATGGAGGCAATGGCAAGAAATGCACTGATTTCTCTGAGTTTATGGAGTATGACAGGGTGCATTGGGCAAAAGGAAGTTTGCTTTAGGAAGCTAACTGGTTGGGAAGAAAATGGTCTGTTGCTTTGTTCAGGAGTCATGATTCAGTAAAAGTTTAAGTCAGTTCATCAAAATGTCAATATATGGATTTAAGAAATGTCAATTGCTTGTTTTTCAAAAACAAGGTATTCACCTTTTCGTGGCCTGCAGTATTATGCAATACTTAGAGAAACCTGACCTTTTGGTCTCCTATTTTGGGAATGCAACAAGATAGAAAAATCTTTAGCTTTTTCATAGAATTGGGAATTCCAATTCATGTGTGAATTTTGTAGCATTATACAAGAACATATATATATATTTTTTACACATATGTAAAAGACTGCGGTGAGATACAGAATAAACCATGCTTCCAGTTCAATAGCTGCATAGAAAAGTTTGCTGGAGTTGCATAAAGTCACAGTGAAGTCAGGTGTCATCAGTGGAGTTTTTCCAACAGGAATTGTTCCCATATCTGAATTTCCTTAATGTTGTCCAAAGTGCATTTGCATCAGTGTTGTTTTCATGATTTTATCTTGCTTGTACCAGTGACCATGCCATATAAAAATCATGTTTGAAGGATCAAGCCCTTAGAATCTCTGCTACTGGGTAGCCCAGGGTTTGCACCAACACTAGTCCCAGTACTGACACTGTTCTTCTGAGTCCTTTTCACAGTTGTCACCAAGTCAGAGCAAGTCAAAAGTACGATGCCTTTAGTGTAGGGTAGGGCAGGTGAGAACTGTTGTCCAAGGACTGTCCAGTCATGTTAGTTATGTGTGGTTTCATGTAAAATACATAAATATCCTTTGAGTGGACAGTGTAGAGTGCTAGGTGATGGTTGAGGAGACTTGCATTCTCTTTCTGGTTTACTACTGTTTTCCCTATGCCTGAACTGAATCCCTTGTGTTAAGACAGCATTGTCTGATAAAGTTAGGGGATATGAATGGGGATTCTTACTTTTTTTTTTTATTTATTCCCCCTTACCAACAACTTGCTTCATTTAGAAACCTCTCTGCCTTCATCTCTCTGTTGGTAAAGTGGATTTTAATACTTCCCCCAAATAAGAGAAACATATTTAATGTTTGGTAAGTGCTTTGAAACCTTCAGAGAAACATGCAAGAAGAACTTAAACTGAAACAAATCCAGTCTTAAAGGGATCCAACATTGCCTCTGCACTACAGAGGTTATTTTGAAAGCTGGTGGTGGATGCCTCCTGCTGCTGCCTGTAGGGAATGCACTTCACTAAGATCTATGAATGTTTATTGAATTATCAAATGAATTTGCAGTGCAAAACTGCACTGGAACATATAGCAGGTGCCTCCTGCTGTGTTTCAGATTGCCAGCCTGAGCAAACTGGCACATGCAGGAGGTGTTCGAGTAGTCGTGAAAGGATGGAAACTTTAAAGAGTTGTCTGACTTTTCACCAATTTCTGTCAGATGCCTGTATTGCAAAAAACTTGTAATATCTGAGCAAAACTGGGAAGACATGATTCTTGCTTTCTAGCTTTGGGGGCCTTTGAGAATAGCTGTCTCAGGAAGGTGCATTCATTGTCTGAGCTCACAGTAGAGGCCTCAGTGTTTAAGTGTTTAAGCTCTTACTGGTAATGCTGCATGTGAAGGGCAATGCAGCCCCATAAGTTTGAGCTCATCTCTTGAGCCCAAGATCTCTGTGTGACTGGTGGCAGCACAGCCATTAGAAAACTGCCAGAATGTAATTTGTGTGTTGCTCCTTGGGAGAAGGAGACTCAAGAGGTGAAAGCATCAAACCACATGTGCACCAAAGACATTTAGTCCAGGGGCTAGACTAAATCTATCTGGAAGTAAATCTGAAATATATATAGTGGAGATGTCAAGAGGCCAAGCACCAGTCGCTTTCACCTACTGATCCATTACTGTTGTGCCAAAGTACTTGCTGATGTGGACCTAGACTAAAGCTACTTAATCTGGACCAAATCTAGGACAGTTTGGGAAAAGTGGTGGATGAGAAACTACATTCTTATAAGTGCTATATGAATGTTTTGCAAAGGGTAGTGAGCAACTAATCAAAAAAGCTGATTGTTTATTCAACCTTTCTCCTCCATGAAGTCAGTTTTTCAGTAAACAAACTGCTGAGAGAATCACCTCTATTATTTACAGGGCGGTGGGTTTTCCAATGTGTGCTCTCACCAACAACTAGAGATGTACAAATTGACTGTATTTTGGCATGGCTGTTTCTCCTCTGTGAACTTAAAAGATAAAATGCTGTTTTGAAAAACAGGTTAACTAAGTAGGTCAGTATTTGTTCCAGGATGAGCATGTGTGGTCTTTAAGACGTTGAAGAAATTCTTCTTTTTGAAAGTCTGCATTTTACAGCATTGAAGAGTTTGGCAATGCTGGTTTAGCACAGGTCCTTTTTAAAAGCTGCATACTTCGGTGCTAAGGGGATTAGAGTTGAGCGCACTTTAATGAACACCTGTGAAGAGAGTGAACCTGTTTAAAAGAATAGACATGCTGTGCTTCAAAGTAATCCATAGAGAGAAATATGGAGAGCCATTTTAAAAGAATACTGTGCATTTTAACTAACTAATCCAGTTAAAAGAATAAATTTTCAATGCACAGAAAGACAAAATACAAAAGAAAGCAGAAGAGAAGGGTTGTGTTATACAGCTACATCCTTCTCTGCTACATTTTTTGTTCTTAATCTGAATAAAAGCAAGAACACTTTGAACCACCTACCTGAAACAGATATTCAGGGTGCAATTTCAGTGGGGTTTCTCTATGGCAATGGGATTATGCATTTAATGGGTGTCAGTTGTACCTTCTCTGTGCTTTTTAGCTAATAGTTGTTCCGATCCCTCAGGAAATGAGAAACTTTTGAGTGAGGATGTAATGATCACATTCACTAAGGGAGAAGTAATAGAATTTTTGCTGACTGATTATTTTATCACCATTAATGCTTCCTTATGATGGTAATGAAAACCTTGAAATATTCGCCTGATGAAATGTTTTATGATGAAGACTGAGCTGGTCTTTTGCCTCTTTAACCAAGTAATAAGCAATAGGACAAGAAGTAATGGCACCTCAAGTTGCACCATGGAAGGTTTAGACTAGATATTAGGAAGCATTTCTTTACAGAATGGGTTGTTGGGCGTTGGAATGGGCTGCCCAGGGAGGTGGTGGAGTCCCCATCCCTGGAGGGGTTTAAGAGTCAGGTCGACGTAGCGCTGGGTGATCTGGTGTAGTTGGGAACTGTCCGTGCCAGGTTAACGGTTGGACTGGATGATCTTCAAGGTCTTTTCCAACCTAGATGATTCTGTGATTCTGTGAATACGTGACCTGGTAATGGCTTTAGAAGGCTGGAAGAGATTGCAACAGTGGTAAAATACCCGATGAATAGAATACAAATACTGAAGAAAAGGTCTCTAAGGCTCTTTTCTTAGTACTATCTTGTGCTGAATATCTTTGGTAAGAGAAGCAAATAGAACCTTGTCTGCCTAGGCAATGCTGGTGGAAAGATCCATCTCTTGCGGTAGGAAGACCAGTAATAAGAGTCTGGTTTTAAAGATTTTTGTTTTTAATTAGATGTCCTCTAACAGCCCTGCTCCTCACCCAGCTTTTCATTCCTTCTGCTGTTGCTGATGTACCAAAGCTTTTCCTGGAGTGGAACCTTTCCACAGATGTTTTGATTAAAAACTTATATCATCCTGGCCTTCCCAAATAACTTTTTGCATGGTAGGTACGCTGTCTCTTCAAGCATAACAAATGTACACAGAGATCAAGTGAGTAAGAAAATGAAATTTTGGCCTCTGTAATCCTTAATGTCTGAGCCTCCTGAAGCACTTTGCAAACTTTAGGTTCTCCTTGAAGGCAGCATTGCTATCTGTTTTAAATAGTGGGAAAGGGGGAATGTGGGGAAAAGGAACTGGGACCTAAATAAATGAACTGAACTGGACCGGAGCTGAAGGCTGACCTTCCACTTTTGCACAAGGCAGGGAGGACTGGACCTCTCCATTATGCTGGAATGCACAGTAGGAGAGGCAACATTGGCAAGGGAAGGCAGTCTCAGATCTATGTTTGATTCTCAGAGCAGGCCTCTCTAATACAGTTTAATCTGGTTTCCTTGGCAAAGTCTTCACTAGTAAGGGATTGGTGTGATGATGTTGCCCTTTGCCAGCACCTCACTGGGCTATCATGCTCCTGGCAAGGGTGCCTGTGCAGAGGGCCCGAGGGTGCTGTGGCCTTGTAACAGCCCTGCTAGTGTAAGGCAGAGGGATGGCTGTGCTGCAGCCCTGCAGGGACCGGTGCTCTGCTATGGAGATCAGCCCAGGGTGGAGGCTCAACTGCCCGAGGGACATGTCCCTGCCATTCTCTTTGCTCATAGGAATAGTGACAAAACAAGGAAGCTTGAGTTACTTCTCATGTACTATGGGTTTGCTTAAATGAAGTTGTGAGTTCGAAAGAAGAATTTTGAAAGAGTTTAGCTACTTTGCCTACAGGGTCTATTGCCTTTTAATGCTGCAGAGTGAAAACACTGATACATCTCTTACATCTGGAGACACTGATGATCATAAAGGGAATTTCTGCTAGGAGGAACAACTCTTTAAAAACTGTATTTAGAGTGATTTAAGGGCAGATTTTCTCTTATTGTCAGGTTTCTTTAAGCTATTCAGTTCACCAGACACAGAAACAAAAGAACAGTGTAATCCAAAAATGTGTAAAACGAAGGGAATGAAACTCTTCTTAGACTGTGTGGAATCAGCTTAAAATGGGCCTAAAATAAGTAGGATTTAACTGAAGTACAAAAGATCAAACCTTAGAACAAATTGTCAGGTAATTTTAAATAAATCCTCTTTGCTTCTTTTGCTAATAATGAGACTGCTCTGGAAACCTGGATCACTGCTGTTTCAGAGCAAACATCTCTTTATCTGTATAGTTGTTCTTCCTCTCACCTCAGCACATCAAACCTGAGTAACCCGTAGTGTTTTGTGACTGAAGAATGTCCCCTGGATTAATAAAACTGATCCCAAACTAATTTGAGGTTTCCTTCTTGGCAACTTTGTTGTTCCTTTGAAATGGGGGAAAAAGCTCAGTTCCCATAGTGAGTATGGGGAAGGAAGGCATCTTCTTGCTGAGGTCAAAACTGGCTGAACGACCGGGCCCAGAGAGTAGTGGTGAAGGGAGTTAAATCCAGTTGTCGGCCGGTCACAAGTGGTGTCCCCCAGGGCTCGGTTTTGGGGCCACTCCTGTTTAACATCTTTATTGATGATCTGGACGAGGGGATCGAGTGCCCCCTCAGTCAGTTTGCAGATGACACCCAGTTGGGTGGGAGTGTTGATCTGCTCGAGGGTGGGGAGGCTTTGCAGAGAGACCTGGACAGGCTGGAGCCATGGGCTGAGCCCAAC
This sequence comes from Athene cunicularia, assembly GCF_003259725.1. Classification (NCBI taxonomy): domain Eukaryota; kingdom Metazoa; phylum Chordata; class Aves; order Strigiformes; family Strigidae; genus Athene; species Athene cunicularia. The sequence goes on from NW_020799110.1 coordinate 20,339,529, forward strand.
TGCAGGAGTTTCAATAAGGCCAAATGCCGGGGGCTGCACTTGGGCCACAACAACCCCCAGCAGCGCTACAGGCTTGGGGAGGAGTGGCTGGAGAGCTGCCAGTCAGAGAGGAACCTGGGGGGGTGATTGACAGCTGGCTGAACAGGAGCCAGCAGTGTGCCCAGGGGGCCAAGAAGGCCAATGGCATCCTGGCTTGTGTCAGCACTAGCGTGGCCAGCAGGGACAGGGAAGGGATCTGACCCCTGTACTCGGCACTGGTGAGGCCGCCCCTCAATTCCTGTGTTCAGTTTTGGGCCCCTCACTACAAAAAGGACATTGAGTGACTCGAGCGTGTCCAGAGAAGGGCAACGGAGCTGGTGCAGGGTCTGGAGCACAGGTCGTACGGGGAGCGGCTGAGGGAACTGGGGTTCTGGAGGAGGTTGAGGGGAGACCTCATCACCCTCTACAACTACTGAAAGGAGGTTGCAGAGAGCTGGGGATGAGCCTCTTAAATGAAGTAATAAGCAATAGGACAAGAGGGAATGGCCTCAAGTTGCACCAGGGAAGGCTTAGACTGGGTATTAGGAAGCATTTATTTACAGAAGAGGTTGTTGGATGTTGGAATGTGCTGCCCAGGGAGGTGGTGGAGTCCCCATCCCTGGAGGTGTTTAAGAGTCAGGTTGACATAGCGCCGAGGGATCTGGTGTAGCTGGGAACTGTCAGTGTTAAGTTAATGGTTGGACTGGATGATCTTCAGGGTCTTTTCCAACCTAGATGATTCTGTGATACCTGCAGGCAGCCTAGGAGGATGAGTCCTGGGTGCACCTGATGGCAGCAAGGGAAGTGAAGTGCCATGAGTAAATTAATTTGCATGTCAGCTGCATGTTGTAGGCAATGAATTGCAGCTAGTGAATGGCAGGGCAGATTCACTGGCAGCCCTCAAACGGTGGGTTTAACAAACTTCATGAAGATTGGGAGTTGTTTGTGCTTGGTTTAGAAATAAGTTGGAGATTTGTGTAACTATTTATTCAATAATTTTGTGTAAGTGTATGGGGTGGTGATTAAAACTAGATTTCATAAACTATGTATTCAGGGAGGGCAGCAGATGAGGAGAGCAACACGTGCTCGCTATTGTAAAACCATTGCGGGGAGGCTGCTCTGGAGGACGCACAGGTAAGAGGTCGGGAGGGTCACACCCTGCCGGCTCGGTAAGGTGTCACTCCCTTCCTGCTGCCTCAGGTTGCAGGTAGTGCACTTACTACTAATTTTTTCCGTTTAAAAAAATAAATCTGTGTTAATCAAAGTACTATAAAATTCAATATATGCTAATCAAATCTTTTGAGAGATTAGCAATTATTAATGGAGAAATGTGACAATCTGCTTAATGCAGATTTTGGGGATGTTTTTGGCGCAGCAGGGTGCACAGTGAGAAGGTTGCTTTCTGCCTGCGGTTTGAAATATTTCGAATTGTTGCATAGTGGGGAGGTAAAGTTCTCTAGAAGTTTGTTTTCCCATATTATTTTGAAATTGAGCCTCTAAATGAATAGATACACAGGAAAGAGATGTTCCATGGAGACTTTTGGGCTGCTCTTCCCCTTCATCCCTCTCTCCATCCTTCCTTTTTTTAGGGGATAAGCTTAAAATGCTTCAAGTAATCGCCAATGAGACTATCGCACAGAAAGCCCGGCGTTTTAAAGGGCAGTGTCTCTCTGGAGCTATTTCGCGTTTCTGGCACGTTCACCTCCTCACCCCGCCTTGCGGCGGCCGGGCCGGCAGGGAAA
>NW_020799110.1:20341338-20346928 GCF_003259725.1 Athene cunicularia
GTTTTTTTTTTTTTTTTTTTTTTTTTTTTGTTTTTTTGTTTTTTTGTTTTTTGTTTTTTGTTTTTTTGTTAGTTTACTGACATTACTACTAGTGCATGGCTGTGTGTCTGTGCCGCCAGGGCAGGGAGAAAGGGCTGTGATCCGATGTGTGTTATATCAGAGGGGTTGACTCCTTAAGGACGGTGAGGTGCAAGCAGCGTGTGCCCATCCGCGGCTCCGCCAGCGCCCGGGCACTCGGGACAGGCTGTGTCGGCCCGTGTTTTACTCTGCAAGTACTGCCATTGATTCAGTGAGGCTGTAACTGCTACATGTGAGCAAAAGGATTGCAGTCTGACCTAGATAGTATTTCTGGGAGTATTCGATATATTGCAAGTGTGTTTTTATCTTTTTTCTTTTTTTTTTTTTTTTAATAACACAGTAACATTACGGTGGTTCCGGACCCGGTGTACAGAAAAAACCCCAAATGTAGCTATTGTGATTAACTTTAAGTGAAATCCTTACTAACCAAGGTAAGTGAAAAAAAGCTGTTAGGGTAGTTTCTGCCTTCGTATCTAATAGAGATTTTTATCAACGAACATTTCTAAGAGTCTTACATTTACATACAAATACTTAGTTTTTAGGGATTTTGCCAGTGTATAACATTGCATTTCTTTTTTTTTTTTAAACACTAGAAAAGAGCAAGGAGATATTTTATGGGTTGATGTTATTAAAATAATTCTGTCTGGGGTGAAGGAAGAGGCTGCAGGAGGAAACTTTGGTGTAATACATATGTTTTGCCGTACTTGGGTGAGTGAAAGGAGAGGACTTTGCTTCTTGATAATACAGTCTCTCAGAGGTGACTTTTGAAAATACGATGTCTGTTTTACCATGTAAAACATGAAGTAGAGGATTGTTTGATTAGGCTGCTCAGGGTTTATCTGAGACCTCATGCAAGTATGGAGGAGGACATGTCCTGAAAAATTAGTGTAAGGGGAATTCTTTTTTTATATGGAAAAATACAGACTTAAATGAAGGAAGAGCTTTGGGTTCTGCATGCATCAGTTAGGCTCTGCTCAGACTGTAGGAGTGACTAGAGGATAAAAGTGAAGGAAATGCAGTGTAATCTTGTTACTGTGGTGTTTTGGGCGGTGGGTCCCAGAGTGTTTTATGCTCTTTCAAGTTAGCTGAAATGAACTTTCAGGTAGTCTTGTGGACTTAGAATATACAAGACTTCACTTGAGAAAATACATGCTAGAGTTAAGCCACAAATCTTCAGACTTAAACATAGCTTTCATGTTTATTAAATTCCCTTAAAGCTTGTAAACTTGCTCTTTCAATGTAAAGAGGAGCTCTGAGCAAACCAGAGTCTGGCTAAAGCTGGTAAGCAGAATCTGCCTCAATAATATGGGATTGAATTCAGCACGTAACTTGCAACACTTGATAGTTTGGAGGAACTGGGAACAGATCTGGAGAAATTCTGAAGGCTCAATGTGCAGGGAACGGTGCAAAATAGAAGGCTCACCACATCTCTAGCAAGCAGACCCAGTCATACCTTGCAAAGCTCTGATGGGCACACATTGGCCTAAGTATAGCAGCTGTACGTTCCTCTGAATCCCAGTCTTTATCTGGATCTTTTTCAGGCTTAAGCATTGCAAATTGTTAGGATGATCAGTGATACCGCTTGATGAAAGCGTAATCTATTTTTTTTTTCTTAGTTCTTTTTATTAGGTGTTGGTTTAGCTCTTCTGGGGGTTTACGAACACATACGCTATGTCAAGCAGTCAAGTCTCTTCTTAACACTTGACTGACTGCTTGCAATAGTCATTTTTTTCTGTATGAAAAAGCAAACTTTCTGAAGTTACTTTGCAATCCAACATGCTCAGAACTGTGTTAAGTAACTGGCTTGAAGTGTTATCAGTAAAATGATAGTAATTGAGTTTGATTTGTTAGATAGCATAAATATCAGTGCTGTCAATAAAGGCTTGAAAAAACACCTTGAGTGGAAGTTTTGCTGAACTAAAAGAGATACTAGGAATAATTTGGCTACAAAGTGGATTTTCAGCTTCCATGGTTGGAGTTTAGGCTATTCTGATCAATGTATCTGGCCTCTTAGTTCCTACCCGCCTTTATTTTGCCCTATCAATAAGATAAGCCTAAGTCATCTTAGACTTGGATCTCTCTGGGACAATTGTATTCCTGATGCAGGTTCATCAAGTTGGTTGCACAGACAAAAGAGAAGTACCTGAATTTTCTTTCTGCCAGTGAACTTAATCCCTGGATACCCTCTTATTTGCATTAAGGAAAGCAGCAAAAGGTCGTTGATTTTAACACCACAGAAGTCATGTCTGATCATGATGGAAGATGCGGTTTTACACATTAGATATGCCTGTCATTTAGACTTGTTGGTCCAACCTCTTTGCTTATGTTTTATCTCAGCTCATACCTAGACTTAGCAATTAAAGACTGCCAAAGCTGACCAGTGTGTGCAAGGCACTTTGGTGGAGAACGTCATCTCTCAGATTCAGTCCTCTCCAGTGGACCAGCACCACCGCTTCTGTTACCTTTCGTGCTTGATTTTCAGTTGACGCTTTTTGTCATCAGCAAAGCAGTTTTTTTTGTTGTGCTAGTTAATGCTAATTTAGCTGACATACGGTTTTGATTTTTGGAAACTGAAAATAAGGCTGTTAATAGATATTTTTACAAACAGAAGGAAAAACAGATATGATGTCTAGCTGAGAGGGAATGCACTGTAGCTTTAGAGGAGAATATTAGAGGAACGTGATTTCACAAATGTATTGCACAACAATACACTAATTCTTTGTGTGTCTCTAGAGGCCTCAGCCCAAAGGTAGCTGAAATTCTATACCATAATTGCATTCTTTCAAAATTGCAGCTATAAGAGACCATAGTTGTTTCCAGAGAAATGTTAGAAATGGGATGTGCATTTTTCTGTACATACGTTGCATATGTTAGCATTCAGTCATAGATTACTTCATTAACCTTTGCTCTTCAGAAGCCTTGGAAAGGAAAAATATTTGAAGGAAAAATAGATTGGGGGGAGCAAGCTGGAGAGATTCCACGAAAGGTCAAAATCTATCAAGTTAGAGCCCCCTGCCCCCCACTCGACCGAACCGCTCCTGCTCCATGTCTCCACAAAGAAACAGATAGGTCCTCCAGGTGCTGCAGAAGCAGAGGTTGTTTCAGTGCTTATTCCTCATGTTTGTTTTCATGTACTTTTAGGGTGCTCTTGCATGGTTTGCTTATTCAGATTTTTTTCTTGTTCTTGAATGAAAGCAATAGTAACAAATAAAAAACCCCACCAACCCACCAAATGTATTGTAACACTTTTTAATCCTTTGGTTTGTTTTGTTTTAAAGACAATGGAACAAGGCGTACCTGAGTGACTTGAGCCTGAGATTCATTTAGTATTGATAGCTCATCAATACATCTAATTTTGATTTAGCTGTACCTGTTTTTTTAAATTTTATTTTTATTACATGTTTTTGGTGTCCACCTGGTGACAATAATATACAGAATGCAGCTAAATCCACTCTATATTGTGATTCAATTTTAAAAGTGACTTCTCATGGCCAGGTTATAAACCTTTGAAATATGGGATCATAATAGAAATGCTGACAGTATCTTAACAGTGTCTGCAGTAGTGGATGCTTCTCTAATGTAAACAAATGGTGTTATTGGGCTCTTTCTTTCCCCTCTCCCTGCTTTCTTCCAAAGATGGTTTTATCATTCATTAGCTACGAAACCATCATCTTTTTTGCTTAACCTGCAACAGATTAATTTTTTTTTTTATTTGTCATTTGAATGTGGAGTGGAACAGGACAGACAGGGAGAATTTATGGTGTACCTGTTCCATTCTTTTTGCAGCTTATCCAGAAGACTTCACTTCTGTCTGATGCTATTATGTACTTATGTTCTGTAAGTGTGTAAATAAACACTTTCAATCTAAGCCTTGAAGGAGACAATCTCTAAAGAAAGCATCATGACAGTGTAATTAAAAGGATGGCCATTTTAAGATGCTATATATCTAGTGTGTTGTACTGACAGAAATTAAGCCTTTTTCCATAAAACACTGACAATAAAACCCCTACAACTTATTTAACCTATACCCTGGGAAACACCTCTTACATTCATTTAGAACTCTCTCTCTAAAGCTCATATTCTGGGCTGCAATTGTGTGGAGAGGTGAAGGTAGAAGAGCCTGTCCTCTTCCATTTGGGTGATAATGTTTGGGCTGCCCATGAGCTTTTCCTAGAAAAGAGCTGTACAAGGAAGTAAGAGGACAGAAGTGGGACAGGAGCTATGATCTGCAGACAGGCAAGGGTGGTGCCTGGGCTTCCTCCTTTGTGCTTTCTTCTGACTGTCTAAGTACCAGACAGAGTGGAACCCGCCCTTACTAACTGCAGGATGTTGCTTAGCTTCCTGTAAATACTGTTTTAATTGAAGTGTGTCTGGGTATTCATGTGTGTTAAGTAGTATTTTCTCTTAGAAAGCCTACCGCACACTATTATTAACTGTCAGTAGTTGTGGATTCCTCTTCTTCAGCTATTTCCTTTAGCTAAAAATGTAAAATTGTGCTGCCCTGAAGGGTTATTTAGCAAGAGTTTTAATGAAATAATAGAAACATTGCACTCCGGTGATTTCCCCCATGCAGGGAAATGTCACAGTCCATTGGTCTTTCCCAGGAACATTACATGAAATTACACCTATTTTCATTACTCTGCTCAAGTACAATATTGTTAAGTAAATATTTGCACAAAAATGTGGCCATCCTGAGGTGTGAGCTGTCCTGCAATGTAAATAATTAAAGCATGTGCTTTCTCTAGGAGCAGAAACTAGTGCTTGATACAGGTTTGATCATTTCACATGTCTCTTTGGTAATCCATAACTGTCTTCTGCAATTATTTTCATCGTCCAGCCAAGCAAAGATAAAAGGTAGAACATGCCTCTTTTGCCTACTCCCAGGGAAACTCCATTATCCTTCAAGGGTCACGTGGCTGTGAAAAAGCCAATCTGAGTGGGACGAGACAGCCCACAAGGACGAGCTCAGTATGAGCAGAAAATGAAGTTGTTACCAGACAGCAAACTGCAGCCCTCGGTTCTTATGAATATTTGAATGAGTAACTAAAAACAGCTCAGTGGACTCTAAGCAACTGTGACAGCTGAAACTGCCTGGGAAACTAGCAGTCTACAAGGACCATGATGAAAAGATCAGCAGTCACATTTCCACCTACACAAACATAAGTATATTGTAAAACAAGCAGGTTCATAGTCCCCAAATATTGTTTAGGAAAAAAATCTCTTCTCCCTGTGAATTTTCAAAAGCAAGGTATGTACAGAATCTGTCAAAAAATTTTGAATTCATTAAAATGCAATGATTTCTAACAAAGCAAGAGAATAACCACATTTTCTAGACATTGAAATATTGATGTTGCTGTTGCTTATACTCATAGAAAATTTGCCCTAGTGAATCTTTCATGAATATCTTTCAGCTAGTTCCACGTGGAAAGAAAGATGATGAGAACAGTTTCCCTGAAGCTAAAATGTTCTGAATAAGCTTCAAAAAAAAAAAAAAAAAAGGGGGGGGGGGGGG
>NW_020799110.1:20348836-20353093 GCF_003259725.1 Athene cunicularia
GTGGGAGGTGGGTAAAGAACCATAATAAACAAACTACCGAAAGACTGGGCTTTATTTTATAGCAGCCAGAGAGATGTACAGCAGTTCTGAAAAGAACAAGGTGGCTGTATCTCGTTTCATAAAAGAAAAAAAGAAGGATAAAAAGTCTGTTACACTGAAGTGCAGTTTTCTAACAATGATTTTTTTTTTTTTCATGTATGTTATAAAGCTGTGTTTAAAGATGTGTTTGGTATGACCTTCCTGATGATATAGACCACGTTAATGTGTCCTCTGCTGTGTAACTACCCAGTATTTAATAAGGTGAACATTCCTCACTCAGTTGTTTTCACTGTGACTGCTTTACACCGGAGTAGGTTGCAGAATCAGTTTGGTCTGGTGTTTAAGATGCTGGCTTTATAGTAAAGCTGCAAAAGTGACATCTTCCTTACATTTTTTTTTATTGCTATTTCAAGTTTACACTATAAATCTGACTTGAGAACCAGATGAATTGTTCAGATAAAATGTAACTGGCTTGCCGTAAGTGAATAACAAAGAAAGAAGTATGCTTTTAAAATAGTAAGATGAAGAGCCTTTTTAACAAGAACTGCACTTACATTTGTCAAATGGCACTTCATTCTGGCACTTGTGCCATTTGGTGGCAGTGACATTGGTTTCAGTGTAACATCTGCAGTGCTGGAATAGAGTACTTTGAAAAATTGTGGAGTTCCCACCAAAGGAGATCTGTCTAACCCATTCTTAAATGTTCATCAAGAATGATGGTGGAATAATTGATACTGTAATAATAAAACAGAGAGATTGAGTGGTGGACCTGTTGAACTCCTGCCCAGACCTCATTTCTATGAGCTCAGGAATTAGAGATCCACAGTTGAGTCATGTTTCTTAAGGGAGCAATGGCAGAGCAAACTGAATAGGTCTGATTCTACCTATTCTGTCAATAACATCAAGTAAACAGTGAAGCTTCCCAGAAAATGGGGAATAAATCAAAATTCCGGTGCTATGAGTTAGCTCCAGAACTGGATTAAAAATTCTGTGGGCATTTGTCTTTCAAATTTTGCATTGTTTATTGATTTTGTGTGTGTGTGTGTTTGATCTTTTAATTTTGATTACATCACAAAAACTTTACCTGGTTGTGATTAACTGGTAGGATTTAGTTTGCATTTTGGCATAGTTCCTTAATTTTGTTCTTGCATACAGAAGGTCTTGAAATGTCCACATTTTTTCTGTGCCTTGTGTTTTTAGTAATATTTTGTTACCGCAAGTCTGATAAAACATGTTGTGGACAAGAGATTATGATTTTACAAGGAAGAAGACAAAAAAGACAGTAAAAAGAAAAGTAATCTCTAAAACTACTGGAATTCTAGACACCTTCCCACTATTTGGGCCAATAGCACAGCAAATGTATAAAGGGCATTTTCTTGATTCCCAGCACTCTTGGGTAAGTATAGAAAGATCCTGTGCTTTGTAGGCTGCAGTGATCTGCTCTGCTGCTCACATTAGTTTTAGTTTTAGACTGGTCTCTTGGGTGATTTCAAGGGTTTGTGATTTTGGCCATACATTTATAAACCAAAGTTTTTATTAAACACCACAGACAGTAGGCTCAAGGAGGCCTGGAATGGAGCAGGACTTGCCTGGAAAGGCCTGCTTTCAAGACAGCAATATCCAAAACAGCAGTGAGCCAAACTGTTCTTGTGAAGGATGGCTATGGTTCCTGTCTGTTCTTGACTCCATGGGGAATGTTATGAGGAAATGCCATTTATCCTCCAGAGCTGAGGGGTTGGAAAGCTCTGATTCAGTGCAGAGGCAGGAGATGCCAATGGGTATCCTAAAGACCTGACGTCCCCAGTGAAGGATGGGTCAAAGACAGCAGTGTGATGCCCATTTCCCAAGGATGTTCTCTGATGTCTGTTTCCCACCACAGCCAAGAAATCTTGGCCAGTGGCTGGGGGCTGCTAGCCACTAGCCAGGGCTACTGTGGTTCCAGTTACACTTCTTTTTAGTCCTCTGTTGTTGCTGACTGACCTGTTGGTGAGCTCCCTTCTCTGGAGGCAGACTCAATGGGATCCAGAGTCAGCTCTGCCTCTAAGTTTAAATGTGCACCACAGTCCAAGGAATAGGCCCAGCAGAAATCTGGTGTGGATGGGTAGGAAGACACTGCCTTTGAGAGTTGTGTGACTGGGAATTTGTGGCCTAACACTTGGTGGATGTGGGAGTTCGAGGAACTGGCATGCGTTATGGCTGTATGCTGACACATATGCACAGTAGTAGGTGAGTCCAAATTTCACGGCCTAATTTGCAAGTGTCATCTTCAGTTTAAAGAGATACAAATTGTCTTGCTTCCTCATATTATTCTCATACTTGGATCTTTTTCATGGCTAAGCAAGATGAAACATTATGATTCAGACAGTGACATGTCCCAGGCAAAGGGATTTGCTTATCTGACTGCTGCTTAATGTTCTCAAGTCCTCTAGGTCCTCTTTCTACTCTCTGTACCTTTGATTTTAGTATGAAAAATAAATAAATGTGAATGTGGCGTAAGTTATGCCCTGCAGTTAGTATCTATTAAGCCTCTGGAAAAAGAGCCAAAAAAAGTAATAAGTTTGATCAGATGATTCACAGTTTATTTCTGTGTGTAAAGCAATATTTTTCATCAGATAATAGACATGGGTATTTTCTTTTTAGGGTTCCTATGTGGGAATTTAAAAAAAAAAAAATTATTTCTTGTTCAACCTGCATTTTGCTTAATGCAAATGCAACCATTCTGAAAGCAGAATGATTTTTAGCATTGCCATTCTGTCTGGGTCTGTAAGCAACCCATCTGGCCATCTAATCTTCTCCAGAAACACTATGTGAAGACTAATGGCCAGATCTGGTGGCTTGAATGGTCCTGCACAAAAAACCCCCTCTGTAGCTTTCTTGATTTTTCCAAAATTCATCTCTTCTCCAAACCTGGAAAAATCAAGTTCTGTAACAAAACCCAAGGATCGTTTGTTAAACAGATGATACAACTCTTTGAAGACCACCAGACATCACTGTTGCACCTTTACATAGAGATTCTTCATTATCTTAAAAACTGCAGATTATTCAGTTAATCAGATCTGGATAATTTCTTTTATCAGTAATTATGTTGTTGCCTGTGAGGAGGACTGCACCCCCAAAGGGACTATTTTCACGATTCACATCCACTGTACCAGCTCTGACCCAAGTTAAAAAACTCTGTAAAGAATTGGGGAGGATATATATTCCTGGCTTTTATCTGCTGAACTGTCTTTCAGCATCTCTTTTACTTTACCTGCGTCAACCTAGGCATAGCAGGTGTGGGTATGGTTAGCTGCATGTGCACTTTGATGGATGAAGACTGGAAGGAAACACCAACAAAGACCTGATCCATTTGCCAGGTACCTCTGGGAGTTGAGTTGTAGAGTGTTGTGAACTGCAGTGAAGATGAGCTCTGTAGGGGAGCCATGGGGTACCAAATGCTTTCTTGCCTCCTTGTTCAGGCACATAAAAGGAGTCTTCAGCATTGCTCAGACTGGGTGAAACATCACAGATCCCAAAGCTTTCTTGAATTTCTTGTAAGGCAGAAGTGCACTATGTACACAGCTAAATGTCTGCCACAAATAAGAAAGTATTTGAAACAATCTGTTTTGTTGTTTTGTTTTCTAGCATTTTCAACAGCAAAGGAAGTTCTACTTTAATCTTGGTGCTCTCCCACTCTCACCTCTCCATTACTGATACTCAGTTTCCCACCAGGAGGTTGTAGGCAATGTTGATCAGAGGCTATGACTTCACAAGTTGTAGCAGCAACAACAAATTGGTCCTTAAAAAGAGTCTGTCTTTCTGTTTCATGTTTTTCTGGGAAAAGAACTCTTTGCTTTATTTTTTTCTTCCCCAGTAAATGAATGCACCAGCCTGAAACTAGTTGTTATGCACACAGCTATCTGAACCTACACCTAACAGGAGGCTTGCTTCCACGAGTGACTTTCATTTAACCATGAAAGGAAAGCACCACTCCTGAGATCTTAGTGTCTTTCCTTAGCATTCTGCTTGAGAAGGGTCTGTTTGGGTGCACATTAGTGACCTCTTCACCTACAAAGAAAAAAATAAGGATTTGTATCCTGCTCTCCACTGGAGAAACATTTCAGCACTTATCAGTGACTCTGGAAGTAATTTCCTCTGAGACTTTCCTGGCTTTGTACACAAAAAACAAGACCTGAGCATTGTTTCATTGCTATGCCCCCCCCTCCTCCATCCCTACGC
>NW_020799110.1:20353143-20358888 GCF_003259725.1 Athene cunicularia
GGGGGGGGGGGGGAGAGTTCCTAGTTTCTTGCTTTTAATTTCTATTTTAAGTAGTCCTTTAAAAAAGACAAAAATTAAAATGGATTCTTTGAATGACCGGGAAAATGAAGTTACTGACTTCTATAGAAGTCAGTCACTCAAGGCTTGTGTGTGAAGCAGAGTGATTGTAATTAAATGAGATGATGTAACAAGATACTTATATCGTAAATGTGAACAATTTATTTTCTACAGATTTTTTTTTGGGGGGGGGAGGGATTTTAAAGCAAAATAGCTAAAAAAGGATTCCTCCCCCCTCCCTACCTATAGTTACATTTTGTTAAATAAAGACCTTTTTCCAATGGTGTTCTTTGCAGGATTTTAAGGACCTGTTCAGTCCTCTGAATCTTAATTACAACAGTCTTTGTAGAAATTAGAAATAAACCATGCATAATATATAACCCCAACACATTCTATTGAAACCCCTGCTATGATTAAAGTTCTCAAGAAAAGTTTGGATCCATACTCTTTTCTGAGGATAAAAAGGAGTGATTTCTCCATTTGAAAAGGAAATTAAGCCATATCCTTGAATGGCAGCTTTCTGGAATACTGAAAAGATCATATTCTTTATTATTTGGCATGTGAATGTATGACATCTAGGGTACTTTTATCTTTTTCTTCTTCACTGGATTATTGCATGACAGCGTTACTGAAGACGTTTGGGAGGGGAAATTATTCCATGAGAAGTTGTGTAGCAGTGGAAAGTGAATAACCTGAGGCAAAACAAGAAGGAAATCGGAACAAGTTCAGGTCGGGGATTATTACTTTGGGAATTAACAGCCAAGAGCAAGGCATTAGTAAGGTGAAAGCAGGCTAAATACTTCAGAGCTGCAGTCAGACTGTACAAAAAGACTTGTAGAAACATGGCAGTCCTGGCACATTAATCAGGCTTCTGCCAGGAGTGATGGAAGTGCTTGTATAGGAATGGTAAAGAAATTTATATTTTATACTATGTATGCAAAAAAATGAAGCTGATTTAACAATTGGCTTAAAAACTGATCCAGTTAAACTGGCATGGATCCTTAATGTCAGTGCATTTAAATACCTTAGCTTGTTCTGGCAAAGAAATTCAAGCTTGTTTCAGTCCTGTTTAGGTGCATCTGTGTTTACACAAGTTAACTGGTTTGACTCTTAAATTACTGGGCTAAATAAATGCAATCCTGCTGGTAGAGCCAACAGATCTGCCAACCAGCTCTAGAAAGTAACCCTGATGGTTTAAACTTCTATGTGATACTTAAATGTGCCTATGTTCACACATTGGGCTTCTCAGGAACATGATGTTGCCAGGTGTTTCAATTTGTCTTCTCTCTCCCCTTAGTAGATCTAAGCTACTGGTTAACTGGCTCTTGCTTCAGATCCATGCAGACCTACTACCATCAGCCTGACAAGGTGCCAGCAGGTGCCAGGCTGTGTGCTGCAGCCTTTTCCAGCAACAGAACTGTGGCAGGGTCGCACGTCTGTGCTGCTGCCTCCACTCCACATGTCTGTTGTGTGCTGTGAGAGAGACTGATTCCCACCTGGTACACTGCATTACTCTTGCTCCTTCCTCAAAGGTGTGGAAAGATGACATCAGGTGGCCTTACTTATCAGACTTCTTTGTAGGAGTCAAAGATACAATCAGAAACTGTGTAGCAAACAGATATGCTAATAGTGGGTGCCAGTAGAGGCATCCAGCCATTGCCCTTGTCTTAGTTGCATCGCGTATTAAGATTTGTAAGAATAAAGCATTGCCTTTTCCTTTATTATTTTCTAGTTGTAGGAAAAGTAAGTTTCTTCAAAAGTAGAAATTTAGCTAGTGCCTTTATATTGAAACACAGAGACCTTCAAGTACCAAGATTTAGGAGGTTTGGGAATGTGAGTTACTTGGAATCTAGACTGTGAACAGTTCATACCAGATGCAATATCATCAACTGTGCAGTGTATGGCACACTGGAACTTCATCCTGTGAACAGTAACACAAGTAACAGCAGATATTTACATCTGCTGTGTGAGGGGCATGATGCGGTTAGTGAACCAAAGGGAGAAATTTTGTCTGTACAGTCTGTGCCCATCTGTAAGGACTGTCATTTTTGATCAAAGGGCTGAATTTTCTCCCTTCAAAGACTTTCTTGTGTCATAGATGGGCATACTTTCTTTTATGTAAAGGGAGAAGCTATAACAAAACAGGATGTCCTGGTTTATGAATTTTAATAGTGTCAATAATAAAAAAGAAAAAAATCAGGCAGGCAAACAAGCTAGCTTGCGACTGAAGAGTGATCCAGTACTCTGTATATATGATTCAGTTTTACTTATCCAGTTTTTGAATCTAATCTTCGGTGTCTTCCTTTTAAGTGTGGATTTCCTAATTTATTGTGTTTTTACTCCTTCAGCTCTAGTACCATGTGAATACAAACTGCAGCTTTTGAAATTCTTCCCCTTTTATCACTCACAGTTAATTGATTTATATCTCTTACTGAGATTGCAGATCAGATGTTCTGTCTCTTTGAATGTTAGTTTTCCATGGGAGGAACGATGAAGGTGGACAAATGACATTAGATTTAACTCAGAATATTCTCACAGTGATTTAGTCTTTCGGCAGCATTGCTGAGTACCTGCTGAGGCAGTGCTAAGCCCTGTACATGTAATGGAAAGCCATCAAGCAGCTTGCTACAAGATGTTTGTTTGCACTCTAAGCAGCTGTAAATAAACATCTTGCAACAAGACCATGTTTTTGTCTTTAATTCAGGAAGGAAGGAGGGATTCAAGCTGTTTTCTTCAGGCTGCTTTTATGGTACAATCTGTCTTAAGTAATGTACTGCTGCATGTGCCTAGGAACAGACCAGAGCACACTCCTTGTCTCCTTTCCAGTTTCTTGCCACTCCAATTCCTTCCAGAAACCCCAAGAACTCCTCACCTTGTTCTGGCAAAGAATAAGATACTTCACTCCTTTCTTTTTTGGATCAAGATTCTCTTTTATATGACCTGAATTGATATTAAGGAAGAATATGACTCCAAGGCCTCCCTGTTGCCAAGTCTTTGCCTAACCCCATCTGTGCCTACTTGCAGGGCAGAGTTCTTGGCAACCAGCCCTACCAACTTACTTCTTCCTCCTGCTGCTAGTCTAAAAGCCAAACACAAGCGAAAGAGATCACATTTTTCTTACCTTTTTAGTTCACATTGAGTTTTCTGCTTTGCCAGCATCACTGAAAAAATTTAAGAGCTGATAATTCAGCCACAGTTAGGTATAACTTATACCATGATGTTCATTCCCTTTGCTTTTCACTCACCTCCTATCCCCAGGGTAAGGAAAGTGACATTCATGGAAAAAGAAAAGTTAGGTCAAAACTACTCAATTTCCTACCAGAGCTAAACTTGGCTGCACAAGTCCTGAAGGACGGGTGTCTACTTTCTAGAAAACAAATGATATATTGATTTCCTATTAAAAGAAAGCACTGACAGGAACTTTCAAAACAAAAGCCTTCTTTCAGCAGAGTATTTAAATATGGGGCTGCTTAAATTGTGCACAGTCTAAAGTGCTCTGCTGGAGCAGCTCTTCAGTGCCTGGCTTTGAATCCCTGTGTCAGCCTTGCCCCAGCCTTCACCTGGGCTTTGCCCTGTGCTCAGAGGTGTATGGGGGTCACCTGTCACACTGGTAACATGTATTTTGCATCCCTGGGAAGATGGCTGAGATTTTGAATTTCTGAAGAGTGTCAGAGTCCATTGAGGATTTTCTTTCCTTTCGCTCTCTATTTTCTTTTCCCTTCTTCTCTCTGTCACATACAGTGTGAACTTCAAGATTCATTTCAAGTCTTCCTCCATTTTGCAAGGACAGGGAACATATTAAGTGAGTTAGGGTTTTTTTTTTTTTAAAACCAATTTTATTTCCCCTCTATCTAGTATTAAATGCTTATATTTATTGCAATGCTCATTTTTCCCCAAATCTCAACCAAAGTGTTTCCACATGCAGGCAAATAGGAGTAACGCATTTTAGGTTTTTTAATTACTTTCTCAGATGAATAGCAGCCGCTGTGGTGTGCTTTCCCATTGAGATGGATATTTATATCTTGCTATATGATTAGCCCACTCATATCTTTGCACATGTGCAGGTACAGTGGTTACTGCTAGTGTAATTTATGATAGTTAAATTGCTGCTCATCCTGGAACACAAAACAGGTGGGTTTACCCCTTCTGATTTTTTTTTTTTTTTTAAATTTACTATACTAGCACTGTTTTCTGTCAGGATTGATTCAGCTCACAACAGCATTTCCCAGGTGACTTTGCACCCTGTGTTCCTCCCAGAGGATGCCTGCTGCAGATGCCTCTCATTCTCCTGACTGTTTGGGACGAGGAGCTGGTTCATGGCTGGAGCTGTTCCTTCTTGCCCTAGAGTGGGAGAGTGACACGCTGATATAGTGACTTACAGAGAAAATATCTTTCAAGTACAGGAAATGAGGAGACAAAATATCAATCTTTTCCAATCGTATTTGTCAAGAGCTGTATGAATAAGAGGGAAATGATAAACTTTCAGGTATTTCTGATTTGAAAAATACCTGTAGGACTTGCTCCAAGCAGATTGATATTTTACTTAAGATTCTCAGGAAGCTATAAAACACAGCAAAGTGATGGCAATAAGATCCCAACAGTTCCTTAAATAGATGAAAGGATGCTTCAAAGTCTATTTGTTTAGTCAGTCTCTCTTTTCATCTTTGTTAATTGCTGAGAAGGATGAAGTAGCATTAGTATGCACAGCTTGTGAATGATAATCTTTAAAAAGAATCTTTTTTTAAACATAGATGCTCACCTTAATCCTGCTTTCTCACGAGTGCTGCACGTGTGTATACTGACATGCTTTAAAATTTATTGCTGTAATAATAAAAAGAAAGGTGAAGTAAATGAATAGGTTTGGAAATTGTTTTATTAACTGAGGGGTCCTATTTTCAGACATCCGTGTCCACTTTTTTTGTTGAAGCCTATAATCATAAAATATATAATCTTGTCAATTAGGAATACTGTTAGAGTTCATGGAATAGTTCATTTGGGAACAATTTTATTCTTAAATTGTACAATTTTTCTACTACTTTGCACTGTACTATATGCAGTAATACTTGAAAAAACTATGTCTTTAGTAATATAACTCAACTTTTGAGTTTCACATATATATCTAAGATCTTGTTTCTGGTCCTCCAAATGTATTCATGATAATCCTAATCTTTAAATTGAGAGTGGGAGGAAATCTTTCAGGTTTGGGCATCTTTTTTTTTTCTTCTTGGAGATGTGCTGATGGAAATGACAGGGAATGATTAATTTGTGTAAAACATTCATTCTTAAGATCTGAGTCATATAAAATTAACCAAGCATTTTTAAAAGTAATTTCTGTAGTTGTTCCAGAAAGGGTTCATGCATTCCCATCTCCAAAATAAAAGTATTTTTATTTAAGTTTTGTATATAGCAGAACCATGGCAGAAAGTGCCTTGATGATCTGGCAGAAGGTGGACTGCCACCAGACTTATCTGCCTTTGCTAGTGAGCTGCTTCCACTTACGCACTCTATCACAGGCAGACCAAGCAATATGAACATATATATATATATATATATATATATATGTATTACAGAATGTGATATGGCTGCATCACAGTATGTTAGCCAAGAGCATGATATCCATTATGTCCAAATTGTTATAATGTTATTTCTGGTGTCTGAAATGAAAAACATGTGAACTCAGTCTTGGTC
>NW_020799110.1:20358938-20375065 GCF_003259725.1 Athene cunicularia
AAAAAAAAAAAAAAAAAAAAAAAAAAAAAAAAAAAAAAAAAAAGGAGGAGAATGAACTTGTATGTCTGTGTGTGTAACATCAACTAATTTTCTCAACCCCACTTAACCGAAAGCTGCCTGGAGCTGTAACATTCTGCACGTGTCAAAGGCATATCAGTTTGGCTGTATTACAAATAACATCTAAAACAGCAGAGAACTGATGAGGGCAGGGCTGTGTTCTCTGGTAAGCTGATTTTTTGCTTTGAGTGCCTTCCAAATTTTTTTTTTTTTTTTTAATAAAGTATCATATAACCTTTGGTAGGTAGATTAGCAGACATGTGGGATTCTTCTCCAACAAGGCTATAGTAGCTTTTTTTTTTTTTTCTCCTCTGTACCTAAAGAATCATATTATTGTGCCCAGATATTTTCCTTTCATCTGGTGGCCCCTCAAGCACTCTTAAAAATGCCTGTTTCCACCTTCCTTTGTACAGTGTCTGCCTTCCCATGTTTTCTGCTGCATACAGAGGAGCTCAGTTTATAAAGATATGGAGCCCAGTGGCTATAAAGGAGCTCCCTCTGTCAGTTTGTCATGCTTTAAAGGATTGAGGGCACCCTGAAGGGAAGATTAGTGGAAGATTGTCCAAATTGTCAGGGTTCTGAGTTCTTTTTTTTTTTTTTTTTTAGCAACTGTTTTCTTGCATCAGCTTAGAAAAGAAAAAGGAAAGTCTCTTTTTGGGGGAAGGTGATAAATGGACAGGAATGGTGACATTCCCTTTATATAAGATGCTGATCGCAGGCCATGTGCAGCCCAGTTTCTCAATTTAATACCTAAGTATTTGACCCAACCCTTTGAGACCTAAAGCATGAGATTCGAATATTTTGTGCTTAGTACTTACCAGAACCTGAAACCAAGGAACCCAAATACACAATGGGATCTTCTTTCTCAGTGCTGTTTCCTCTACCTTTAATAAAATAAGCTATCTATCTCTTTGTCTTTCATTGCTTACATGGGTGCTTTTTGGAGACACCTTATTTTGTACTCTAGCTGTGAATTGTTTTCTCTCTCTTGGTAATCTAAGAGAGTTTCTCTTATTTTGCCGTTGCAGTTCTGCTCATTCCTCCCCTGCAGTGATACTTTGGCATGCCAAGGTGTAATGTTTCCCCTGATTAAGTTAAGTAGCTAGTCAAATATGAAGGGAAAGGACCGGGATTACCATTTCCCTTTTATTAAGAGGAGTCCCCACTGCTCGATTCTTTGGCTTTCAGGTGAACTTGGAGCATTGCTCACAGGCCTGTGCCCATTTTAAGTGCAAAAGCAGTAGTTTGCAGCAAGCCCTGTGTCTGCAGGAAATGGCAGTCAGGTTTACTCGCTGGTGACTTGACCTGGTGCCTCGGGGATTAAGTGACTGTGGCTTTTTATCATTCCTCTGCACTGTATGGTGCTCTCTGCCATCACTAGTGCATATCTCTGACTAACTTGCAGCTTGTAGTGATGGATGGCAAGGAGGAAGGCTGGGGCTGCTGTGTCCAGGTACTTCTCTATGTGTGCAGTATAGCTCATTTGTAGTAGACCTGACCCTTCCAGGCAGCACTGGTCTCACTGTCACTTACTACAGGTATGGTCAGCATGTGTACTGTGAATGCGATGCTTTAGGGACATGTCAGATCACTGCATTCACATGAATCATCTGTCTAGCATGGGCACAGTAAATCCTCTGCTGCTGGACAGGCTCAGGTGTACTGCTTGTGCTGTGTGTATGTCTAGAATTGACTGAGCTTTCCAGCTCTGTGGCAGACCCTTGTGCAGACCAGATGTCCAAAAGTCCCAACCAAATGTCAAGCTCTCAGATTTTACTGAATCAAAATGTTCCCTTGGGAAAACTGGCTCTGTGATAGAGAGGAGATAAAGTATTGCTCATGGCTGTGCTGGAGAGGGGTGATCTTTACAATTGCTTGGCAAACCTGCAGCACAGATAAAGGAAGTGCAAAACTATAAATTGTAGGAGTTTCATAGGAATTAGTAATTCTAAAAGAGTTGATCCTAGAAAAATATTGTAGGGCTGAACTGCAGGACTACTACAAAGTCACTGTCCCAGTAAGAGTTCTCTGAGCTGACAGCTTCTTAGCTTGTACCCAGCACAGCTACTACACATCCTATTCAAACTGCTGATTTATGTCAAGCATCGGTGCTCGTTACACTGTGGACAGGAGTGCAACCCAATTTACTACTTACTGTTGTTGTAACAGGGTGGGAAGTTTGTGATGCATAAACCTGGTTTGGGCCACCTGCGCAGGCAGGAGTCCATTTATCTCTCTGGTCCCTTCCCAGGCTTAGCAGGGAGACCTGCACCTTCTCTCCCTTGCACTTTCACCACGGTCATGCTCATGCTGAATAAACTGCTGCGAGCATGTTCCTAGTCTGAACTGGAAGAAGTTCAGGTAAAATGTATCACAGTGCTATGCGTGATGCCTGGAAGAGGTGGAAAAGTATTTGTGATTGAAGAAACTTGGGCCAATAGCCAACCAGCCACAGGCCCTGCATTCACAGTCAAGCATAAACTTGATAAGTCCTTTATATACTTTCATCAGGTTCAGTATTATCTCAGGTGCATTTAGCTGTACAGCAGTCACTATAATTTACAGTGGCTAGAAAATTCAGCCACTACCTGTTTTGTGCTTAATCTGTTCAGACTTTATAACCTACACAATGTGATTTGATGTTACTTTGCGTAGTTTCTGCCTGTGGGAGATGGTACTTCTGGGAATACATTTCTGGGTCACTAGATATTGCAAGGATACACAGGATTAGAGAGATAACCAGCTATGTGTCTACAGTATCATTTGTTCCCAGTCTCAGCGGGTAATAAATAGTTTCACAAAACACAGCAATAGTCGATATACCTACTAAACCATCTGTTCAGGACTGCTCAAATGGAGTTGGTTAAGTAATTATCCCCTAGGGGCTGTTTATATTTTAGAGTATCTGCATGTTCTTTAGATCCTTAGCCTTTAGACGGGTCCACATAGCGATGCCGTGATTTATTTTCTTTGTGTGGTCTTGACCTTCTCCTGGAAGATTTAACATTACCTTCCGCAAGAATGTAGCTAATGCTAAAAAGGAATGATTATATATGAATTTCTGTACTTTCCAACTGCTGGTTTTATATGTGAGTTTTTGTAATCTCTGCTATTAAGCTATCAAATTCAGGCCTAATAATCCACTGAGGCTGGACGGGATTCATGCAGTACTGTAATGTAAGAACTGTGGTTTGGGATAATACTATTCCAAATATGTTAACTTGCCTGCTTGCCTGCCTTTCCTCTCCATCTCTCCTATTGGCTTTTTTCCTCAAGACTTGAAAAGCTGTAGAAATCAGGTTCTTAGCAAATAAATTTTCTTCTTAGAAGCCTAGGCCCCTCTATTTGAAATTGAGGGAAGAAATCTTATAAATTGGAATAAGACACGGCAAAAATAAAGTGGGTTTCTTGGGAGAGTTTCCTGTTAAATTAATAGTGCAGCTTCCAGTGGGTAAATTTAGCTGGGCTCGCAGTATCTGAATGCCCTACATTTCTAATAGAAATGCATCACATACTGCCAACTGCATTAGGTGGGCATAATGAAAAGTGACTTGTGAGACTCCAGTCCTTGCGGCTTCAGAAAAAGGATACTGTGGCTTGGGAGAGGCATGAAGAATGGGTTAGATTCCCTGCTTTAGAAGTGCTGATCCTTTACAGTGCACAGCTAAACTGTATACCGATGGGGCCGTGTGGGAACACTTGCCCCACTGCTGTCAGTGGTGGTCCTGCTATTTGGGTAAAGAGTGTTTTAGTCCCTTCATTGCGTGCTTCAACTTTTCACCAAAGCAATGAGGCAAAGGAAGATTGTGCTGTCAGTAAAATGACTTGACAGATCTTATCTCTGTATGTTTGCAAGTAGGTTAGATCTGTTTCAGGTATATTTGAAATGAGCCCCATGATTTATTTCCTAGACTCTTAACTTGCTTTGTGGCTTCAACTTTTTAATCACAGTAAGTTTTGATAGCCTTTAAATCCATATCTGTGGGCTGCTTAGAAAAATTGGATCAGTCATGACATCTGCAAAGTAGTCAGCACTTTAATGGTCAGTCCCTGATGCAAGACACTTTGTGCCTCTCAGTAAAGAATTAAATTTTAACTATTTTAAGAAATGTTTATAAAAAGAGAGGTTATAAAATGCCTGACACCATGTACTTCTGTATTAATGAGGAAGTTTCTAGTTCTGGGCCTGTGCTGGAGGTGAATCTAACTGAGGTCCTGGTCTGCAGTGGATATGCCCCAGGGCTGTGCGCTTTGCTTTTGGGAGATGTTTCTAATAATCTTGGCAATGATTTTCTACTTGTGAAACGAAGGGTAGTGATATTCTAGCCTCTACTCTTCTATCTGTCGAGTAAGAGGCACAGCTCTCCTGTTACTTCTGGGTGCTGCTGTGGTTGCAGTAAAGAACAGCCAACTTTTTCTGTTTTAAAGTTTTTTAAAGTAAGTTTTAAAATTTAAGCATTTGCTAACTATATACAGAACTAAAACTATGAATCATGAGCTGCTGTTCACTTTCAGCTTTGTTCAGGGAAATGAAGATGGTTCAGCACCAGTACTGATGGTAGCTACCCCCATCGCTTGGTTCCCAGTTGCTATTTGTTGTGGATCAAAGAATATATAAATTCCCTAGTAAGATGTTTTCTTCTCTGTATTCTTTGCCTTGTTCTCAAGGACAGTCTCTGTGCTGGGACAGAAAAAGATTATATTCTTGTTGCTGTGTTGCATAGAAACTTCATGGGATTATAGTCTAAGAAGAAAGTGTATTTATTATGGAGTTCTTTTCATCAGTAGATGTCACAAGAATGCACGGAGAAGGGCAACACCATTATCTCTTTTGCAGATGGAGAAACTGTCTCTGTAGTTATTGCAAATGAGGAAGCTGTCTCATGTTACAGACGTTACCTGAAACCTCCTCTGTAGCCCATAACTGAATTTGAACTTGCCCAAGAACTTATTATTTTCTATTGTGCCTTTGGAGGCCATTTAACCTTTTTAAGGGATTATTTCTCCAACAGTAAATATGAAATGTTATTGCAGAGATTGCCACATCTATTTTATTTATAACTTTTGAGCTTTATTATTTGAAATGGAAGGGGTTTAATTAAGATCCTCAAATCTTCAAAATTGGCAGTATTTTCCTACCAGTATCATACTAGCCAATGTTCAGAAATAGTGTTCCAGTGAGGGCTATGTACGTCTGCCTTTTCTGAGTAATATTCTCTTTGTCAACACAGAAATTTGCCTGGGAGAAATGTAGGGTTTATTTTTTTATGTTTATCTGAGCTCTAAATGTCCAGCAGCCTTAGTGGGGAAGCTTTGTGGGGCAGGGAAACAATGGGAAATCCCACATCAAGCTACTCTCTGCCCATGAAGTCATGCGGAAACATGAGACTGATATGCTTCAAGCAGCTGGAGCTTTTCTGCTTTCAACTGGTGATTTTTACACATGACTTACTTAGAAAACTGATGTTTTGTTTAGGGTTGGCTTAAGACAGAGCACTTTAAATAAAGAGTAGGAGATGAGTAAGATTAAAAGTGCAATTGGATATAAATACGGGTGTCAGGGTTAACCACATTTAGCATTTAAAGGACAAGTTTTGGAAGGAAAATTATCTTTCCTGCTTCAGGGTTCAACATAATCTTTGTTCCAAATGTAGGACTCCCCTGAGTAGCTGCATGACCTCGCTTTTGCCTGATGCAGGCGTTTACACTTTCTCTTCTTGAAAATCTGCCTTTGACTTTGGAAGAAGAAAATACGAAACGAGAGAACCACCTGCTTGTCTGGTTCTTTCTGAAGCCATTTTCTTCTCTGTGCATGTGCAGGTGTGTGTGGAGAGAAGGAAAAAATGCGGATAGGTGTAAAATGCAGACAACCAGTTAGTGGCTCTGGTCCTGGCCTTTAGCTTAGTTCACCATCTGTAAAATTGTCTTTATATTTTTTCTAACTATAATGAGCACATCAGTATGTTAATGCATCTTTTCTCTGTACAAGGCTGTGAAAGTACAGTTACACTTGTTATTTAATTGGGGAAGATGTGTGTCCCCTCCCTCGAGTGGAAGTTGGAGTAAGCGAATCTCAAGGACTATCTCATTTTGGGGAGGAAGAGGAGGCAGGCGGGAGCAGGGAATAAATCCAGGAACTGACTCAGGGTTTCTGTCTTCTAGTAAGGGATTCAAGCCATGAATGATTTAAATCATAAAGTTTGAATCCCATACCAAATCTCAGCAATTTTTATGCTGTATTTCTGTCTTACACATTTAAGATAAACAATTAGTTTGCAACAGCAAGATCTCTTCTGTCTGCTCTGAGGCTACTGAAGGAGCCTTCGCAGAGCTTGTCCTTGGCAAAATGTCTCTGTTACCACCAGTGCTGTTTATGTATCATGTTGCTGTTGCCTGCTTGTCTGCTGTCCCTTCGCCCCAGAAATGACCTAAGAGCAACTTTGATTTTAATAGTAAATGTGAAGTGGCCTCTAAGGAGAGTTGAGGACTTTTGTGAGGAAAGTACTGTGTACATGTAAGAGATCAGTGCATCTAAAGGCTGACAGCCTTTTCAAAGGGTTAGCAAGCATCTCCCACTCATACTCTCAGGGAGTCTGCCAGATAAGATATTTCTGTCCTGGCATATCTCTAAAATCATAATGACTTTTATTTAGCATTAATGTGGATGCCTTGAACATTTCTATGGGACTTCCACTGTCAATTCAGCATTAAAGTGCCATTAAAGCAAAGTGTTACTGTAAGAAGCAGTATCTGCCAAACATTTCTCAGAAGAGCACGGTACTTTACAAGATGGGTAAGCGTTTGCTCTTTTCCATTTTCATGTAAAAGTCAGAGATAAGTCTTTTTATTGATTAGACAAAACAATATTGGAGAGATGTGTGAGAACTTTTGGCAAGACTTTTTATGACAAATGGCATATCAGTATATATTAATTTGCTGCTCATTGCACTGCAGTGTCCAAGATGAATCTTCATTGGTATTCAGGAGAATATAATGTGAAAATGCACAGACATATAGGACATTTCCTATATAAAACTGCCAAATTGTTCAGACTGAAATGGTGACTCCTGGCTATAAAACTGCATTGCAAAACTCTTGTAACAACTTCTAAGGGAACGTGTTTGATATTTTTATGTAGCATTGACTGTATCTTTATTCTAAACCCCTTTTTCAAAAGCAACATGAACAGTTAGGCACAAGTTGCACTGAAAGCTAACGGGGTTAGGCTCCTATGTCACTTATGTGACTTCAGAAAGTTTTAGCTGAAAAGATCAAAATGTCCAAAGAGGGCTCATGTTTCCATAGGAATCGTCTGTATTCTGCATTGCAAAACCTTATCCGGCAAAAGCAGTGTAATAAATCCTAAGATCATTTTACAGCCGTCCTGCACTCTGTTTAGACGATTTACAGCAGAAGTGGCCAAGCGATAAAGACAGGAAAAAGTAAGCAATAACATCAGCGAGATCGTGAAATTGACTGAATAAATAAATCCTGCTTTCTTTGTTTGAAATCCTGATTTTGCAAGCTTTGAGGTCTAGCGGGGCAATGCTTTCCAGCCTTTCTCTGCATTGTTTTCAAGTAAAACATGGAATATCCCACCCCATAACAATCCTATGAAATATGTGACAAAAGCATGGGCTGACAGCAAACAAGATGTGGAATTTTAATAAGAGGTGTTTCAGTGGAAAAAATGTGATTTGTTAACATTATTTGCTTCCAGTAAGACATTGGAAATGATAAAGTTCTTAATTTGCTATTGAAAATTTGAGAGTGGATAGCTGCACAGAGACCTCTGAATGACCCAAGTGAGATGTTTGCCTGACTTGTAGAACTGGGACCTGTTCTGCCCAGTTCAGACTGGGAGTTTGAACTCTGGATCTCCCTCATCCTAGCTTTGGCTAATTTGGTAAACCAGTCTTTCTCTTTTCTTTTGGAGAAAAGGTTTGAAAGGTCTCTGTTAGATCTGGTTGTGGGAAAGGAGTGTTTTGAAATCTTAAGTTTTGTGAGACAGGAAATCCCTTTCCTCCTTACCTGTAAGAGCCTGATGGGCCTGCTCTCCGCAGAGCTGATACATTGCAAGGATTGGAGTGGGAATATCAGACAAAAGAGCCTCTCATGATTTGGATAGCTCTGGAAACATCAAGTTTTCTACCCTAGGAAGACTACTAAATGGGGTTCTTTTCTCATGCCACTGCAGCATTCCCAAGGAAGATTCATGATTGGATTATGTTCCTAGGTGTTATAAATCAGAGCTAATGGCAGAGATAGGTTGATGGCTTGAAGTGGAAAAATAAATTGGGCAATGAGAAGGCCTAGGGCTGAGGAGACATAAATATAAAATTTACGTCCGTCCCTCCGTCCCCCCCATATAAAAGAAGGCAGACCTTCAATTCATAAAATATCACTTAAACAAACAGGAAAAAAGTCTGTTATACATGGTCTTTGCTCAAGTGATGGGAAAGTTGAAATCTGGGACAATACAAAACCTGTGTGAAGCTTTTGAAGAAGTAAAATTTCTGTGTTTCCTGAAAAATAGAGAGATATGTAACATGAAACATTAATTTTGAAAGAGCATTAGGCTTTTTCAGGGGAAACATCAGAGGACATAAAAATCTTTGTCAATATCAGATTAGAATGAAGCATTAAAAAAAAGAAAAGCTTATATTCAGTCTCATGGGGTTGGACTGCCAGAGTTGAATGTCTCTATTTGGCCTTGATAATTGTTCTTTTATCCTTTGTGCGGTGGTGGTATGTTTTCACCCATAGCCTGCTGCCTGTGTCCCAGTCCTCTCAACTACCAGCTATCCTGGCTCAGTTCTCAGCTTTGTTCTCCTTTATGACTCAATCACGGACTGTAAAATCTCTGCTGAGGCAGTGATTCATCACCTGAATGCACTCCCTTTAAAATAAAGTATCTCTTTTGTGATACAGAAAAGATAAAAAATTATTTTTCAAAGTAATTCCAGAGGTACTTTCAGTCTAGATATCCTTCCTGCTTGGTTTTTTGTTATAGAGCTATATAACAATCTTTAAAAAGATAAAGAGTATGTAAAACACTATGTAATGATTTTATAGGATGCAAAATAATACTCCCAGAAGTAAATAAAAAAATTTAATTCCAAATGGCTGTTGGCACTAGTCTGTTTTGTTGTTCAATGTCATGCTGTTTCTGATCTCATTTATAGTGACATGCATTACAGCAGCTTCTCTGAAGGGAATCAAGTTATTCCGAGGTGCAGTTGCCATAGGTGAGACGGGAGTTCGGATGTTGGTACAGCCATGAATGTGTTTTATTTGCGTTTTAGTGAAAGGTGTGTTTGTTCTGTTCCTCCGCTTTTTTGGCTGCCTTTAGAAAAATCTCTTTTGTTAGTGCTTGTGAATGACGGTCTTCTGTTGATTTTATTGGGAGTAACATGATCTCTCTGACAATGAATAAAGATGGCAGATGATAGATCATTTGATACAGAGCAGTTTTGTTTTGGAGAATGGTGGTACCTGATGAATTAGTACAGTTTTGATATGATTGTGGAAGAAAATTGGTGATAGTCCTTCATTTGATGAACCCTCTTGTTTCTTTCCTGGCATTACTCATGGGATGGTTTCCTTCCAGCCAATGGAGAAAAACTATTGAGAGAATATGAAGTTTTAAAAAATGTTGTTTGCCCACGTGAGGTACTCACGTGGTTTTTCTAACTGAGTACAGCCTTGCTTTTGACCACTGAAAAAGTTTGTTACTGATGACCACGTAAGCACTGTAAATACTCTAAGACACTCTGTGAATACAAATTTCCTGGAGTATAGGAAGGAGAAGCTGGCTCTTCCAGCTTTAACAATGTTAACCTATTCAATTCACCCCCGAAGCTGGGTGCCAACCAGCTGTAAGCTTTACTGTGACACTTCAGTGAAATGCAGAGAGCTTGTAAACCACAATGAAGCAGAGCTGGCCTGCTTTGCTGCTGCCTCTTTGGACAGTCTTCTTTTCCACTTCTGTTGTCTAGAGGTATTGCATAGCTTAGTTCACAGGCACTTCTTAAAATAATGCTTGTGGTAATGCTGGATTGAAAATAAGTGTGTGTGTGGCATGGTACAAAAAGGAGCAAGGAGTACATGCATAGGTTTTTCTGATTCACAAGTTGCTTTTCTGAATCTCCCAGTGGAAAATTACCCGTGGTTGTGCTGTTCTTTCATTTCTTCAGCTGAGGAGGCTGCTTGCGAGTTGAATGAGAAAGATGAGCTCTGTGTAGAAAGGAGGGAGAGAGGAAATTCTGTGTTTGTGCAGCTTTGAACCACTGCATGCTTTCTCCTGCTCCAGTTTATTGTGTATTTTTAGTAACTGGGGGCTTTATTGCCCTACTAATACCTAGAGATGCAGGTGCATCCTAGAGCCGAATTAAGTCCAGTGATTTGCACACCTTTTTGGAAAACCTGCAGCATTTTCACAATGGTCTCACAGACATTAATGGGATTTTTACTGAAATAAACATATTAATTATCCAAGTTTTCGTTTTTGTTTTGGTTTTGTTTTTTAATAAAAGTAATTTAAGGACAGTGACCTGAAGAAGTTGGAGTTTCTCTTCAAGAACTAAGTCTGTGGCACTACTGTGGTAAATAATTCATGTAACATGAGGAGAATCCCCATTTTTTTCAAATTGTTCAGACCCTGTGAAATCAGAATGCAGTTACTAAAACTGGCAGAAATTCCTGTGTTCAGCATCTGTGTTTCACCTGCTGAGGTTGATCTGTAAGTGTTATCACTTATGCGTAAGCTCTAAAAGATGTGAGAAGGCATGGAATTAGGATAGCCTTACACAGGTCTAACAGTATTCTGTACATTTAATTTTTTTTTTTAAAAATCTGAAAGCTCTGTGTTTTGTTTACTAGACTTGTGAAATGGGTTCTATTCCTAGCTCTCCTCCAGTTCTGTGTTGGATCTCAATAAGTCCATTACACCTCTACTTATCTGTAAAATGAGGAATAGTGATTTTTTTTTTTTTTATTAGGTACTTTGAAATCCAGGATTGAAAAGCCTTTGGAGAATTTTCTTCCTGAGATTTTTAAATAACCTTTTTCTTAAACAAAGCCAACTGCCTTCGTGAAGAATAAATGTTTCTTGCTTTTACTGTTCTTTATTATGACAGCCTAGAATAATGCCACAAATATTTTTGTTTTCAGGTAATTACATTTGTGCGTTTTGTGTATACCTTCAGGTTCACAAAAACATTATTGGAAAGATAATAGTGATAGCATCATAGTAAATTGTGCTCACTTCTCCAAAACCTGACACTAGCAGACAATCTGACATTTCTGAGAAGCATGTCCTGAGAAAGCTACACTGAATTCAAGCAGAGCTAGAAGGACCATGAACTATTGACTGAGAAACTGCCTGAAAATCAGGGTGAACTGCCATTTATGCAAGCTTTTTATCTGGCATGGGGCGTTCCTTCCTTCCCTCTGTCCCCTCCCTCCTGGCCATAGCAATACCGGGGTGCAGGGCTGCAGCAGCAGCACGGACAGTGGGAGCGTGGCTACCCTGTCATATGGTCTGGGGCAGGGGAATGTTTCCTGTGTTCTCATTATTATTACCATCACTGTTGTAATGTTATTCTGATCAGCCCTGACATCTATGTGAAATAAAACTAACTGTAAACACCTGAGGACTGTAATGGAGCCATTAACAGCCTTCACAGTGACACAAGTAGTCCATTACGATTGACAGCATTTTTCTGATGGCCCTAAAAAGTACAGAACTGTCAATATCATCTTGTACTCTTTCCAGGTGCAGTAGTTTAGGAATAAATCTGCCAGGAATTACAGTAGTATTAGAGGGTGGGAATTTAATTACAATATTGATTATACATATGTATTTATACACTGCACAAATCGAAAAGCAGCTGCAAGGGAACCTGGAGTTAACAGTTTTGCTCACTGTTTACAAGACTGCTGCATTGTTGGCATGATTGATTACCTTCACAGTAACCTTTCTGTGTTCCGGAGAGCATAGCCTGTGTACAGAGAAATGACTGTTCCCTTAGGGAGGTCAGAGCTCATAATGCAAATGTCAAATAATTTTTATATTAAAAACTAACTAAAAGGCTGGAATTATTGTTATTATCAGCTTCTTTAATGAATTCACTGTCCTTTGAACCCAAACAATTTCAGCTTTAAGCACAAACCTCCAAAACCAAATTTTATAATCTCTGCAAATTTTCTCTTCTAGATTTGATAGACTTAAAACTGTTGGTTTTGGTTTTTATTTAATCTCTATCAGACTAAAAAGCTTTCTTTTTAAGGAATACAAAAGAGGAGAAATGGACCTTTAAAGTGAAATATTTTTTAATTTTATTTTTGAGCTATTTATTGACTTGAAAACATACAACGGGTTTATTATTTTTTTACTGCTGGAAAATTGCCAAGGAGAGAACGAACTACGAATGATATAGATTATATATCACACTGTATAATTAAGACAGCAAACAGTCTACTGGAAAATATTTTATAGACTATATAATGGAAAGTTCACAGCAGTCTCACAGAGACCACCTAATATGTCTTTTAATATGAATTCTACCAGAGATTTAAATTAAGGTTTGAACACTGGTGCTTTACAGTCTATCCGTCTTGGTAACGATTACGCCTGCCTGTACAGCCCAAGTTTGAAACTATTATCATTCAGAATTAACCTGCTAGAAAAACTCAGCAGAGATTTGATGTGGTTTCCTCCATTTTCTTTGCTATGTGAGCAGATCTTCTGGACACTGCCTTTCTGCAACTTCTGATGATCAGTTTATCACGTATTTTGTTACTTACTTTTTTGTTCTGTGATGAGTAAACTGTTGCAAGTTTTGATTTAATTAAGATACTATTGAAAGGTGGCAGTCAAAAATAAGCTCTTTAAATTTACATGTTAATTTTTAGCATGTGTGCAAAATACATAATATTGGTGGAAACCTGTTCCCACTGAAATGATCAGGAATGTTACTACTGGCTTGTCTGGGACTAGGATCATTACCTCTGTGTGATGTTTTCCTCATCCAGTGCACCAGTTTTCACTTAAACGTGCATTCCATGGCTTTCTCTAGAGTTTCTGATCTTCTGCATGCCATACCTTTATCTCTCTTTCAGGCCTTACCAAAGGAATGTTGTTCCTGTTGCAAGTCTGTACTCCCTGTTTAGTTGTGGGTCTAGTTACACAGTATTTCACAAATGCAATTGATGGAATGAATTCTGACTTCCCTCTGTGCAAGCTGGTGTTACTTCAAATATTTTTGAGTGTTAATGAGAACTTGACTTTGTGCAAAACTGTAGTCCAGAAAGGGCACTTGCAAGAGAAATGTAATTTGTTTTCACTCTTTTTCATTTTATAGCCACAGCATTCTGCTTGCTTTACTGGAAGAATGCAGCATGGAAAGAATTTGGGTTTTAATAAAAAGGGTTAAAGAAACCCTTGTGGCTAGGTTTCCTGATTCTTGATAGTCATGAAACGTCTTTGCTTTAAATCCATATAGACACACTAATGCATCTTGTATTTGTTGTAACGCTGAGATACCTGGACTTGTTGGCTCCAAAAGGCTAATAAAAGTCTTTATATTACCTTTAATTGTTAGGAGGGGAAAAAATGGCCCTAACAGATTGAAAAGTGATTTCTGGCTTGGTGTAGCTGGCTCCAGAAACAGAGTTCCAAATAGAGACTTGGTGTTTCTTGACTGTCCTCTCAAGCAAATGCTGTTGATGCCCTTTCTCCTAGGCTGTGTGGGACCAGGTTGTTCAGGCTGATAAGGAAGAGGAGCAGCACGGCTGTATGGAGAGGCAGTTCCTTCCCCAGTGCTCTGGAGAAGATGCTTTGTGGTGGAGAGTGCAGGGCTCACAAAAGGAAGTGTTGGAAATTTCTGCTCTATGTCCTGATGGGTACCTAGACTAGATCTATGATACTGAAAGCCATCTTCATTCCCACCAAGTCCTCAGAACCAAGATTTTCAGGCAATATACACTAAGAATAGAGCTACCTCACGTGCTGTCTGGATTGGCCCAGCTGCTTGAAAACTGACTGCTGAAGAGATTTGAAGCACTTTGTGACAGTCATCTGAGAAATCCTGGCATTCATCCTGACCTGACAGCCATAGGGGTGGTGTTGCCATTTCTGATAGGTCTTTCTAGTAAATGTTCTCTGGCCAGCCTACTAATAGTATTGGAAAGCTCTGAATGTGATGCATGAAGTCGATTAAATATAACATGTCTTTGAGAAATACCCAGAGATTAAATTTTCTAAAATAACACCAATGCTTTGGTTGTGCTATTTATAAAAACTAATGAGAACTTGAAAAGACAGGGGTTAAAAAGAATTATTTGTCTATTGGCAATTCCCAAGGCTAATTTGCTTCATGAGATGGAAATGTATGTACCCGGGAAAGCTTTAATACATGTCTATATTGATAAAGTTATTAAAAAATCAGACCATTAAATTCTCTGGCATGGATAACTGCTGTGTATTGAGGTCTCTTGAATCTTCTTTCTTTTTAAATGCCTCTTGTAAGACTGCCTATAACACTGTCAGTAATAAAAAGGTAGGATGCTTCCTGGGCTTGTGGGACCCAGTATGGTTCTGCTGTGTGCACCGTTACGTGGTTTCTCTGGTGGCTTCTTGCTCTGTTTTTTTGGCAGCTCCTTGGTGAAGGCAGGTAGCATCCCTGACAGGAATGGCAGGTTTTCCTCTGGTCACTCAACACGGGGATGAGTGGGTCTCAGAAGTGGGACCTGTGACTGCTTTTGGAGGCTAGAAAAGAAGGAGTGAGACTTGAAACACACAACATGTGTGGTCCTCTGCTACAGGCTGAAATTGCTAGCAGCTCTCTCCAAATAATAAATGTGCAGCTATGTGCGCTTAAACTGCAGGGTGACACTTAGGAAGGGACAAGGATCTTATGAATAGAACTAAATGCTAGTTGCTGGTTATGTATCTTCCTGGTTAGCTGCATAAAAACTTTGGAGACAGGCGAAAAAGCATATTCAAGTGTCAGAGAGAAAGAAAAAAGACAAACGTGGTTCAAGAATTGAATGAAAGTGAAGAAAGATGAATTGGAGATTATAATTAGAAAGCAAAGGAGCAGGCAGGTTTTCCAACCTCAGTGGGAAAAGATGATTGACCTGAGCAGCAGGAGTAAAGAAGAGGAAATATTGCTGACAGCTAAAATGCAGAAGCTATTACTTGAGAGACTGACCTCTAAAGGAGAGGGGGGCGGAGGAATTTTAAAAAATCCCAACCAGTGAAACCTGCAATGTTCATGCTGGAGTCAGCTTGCTCAGGGAAGCTGTAGAAACAACATTTGAAAGCTAGAGTATATTAAACAAAATTGCTAAGGTTATTATGTACATGTTGTTTCACATGTAGTGCCAACATATATTTCTAATTGTGTTTGAGGTTGTCAAAACGCAGCTTACAGTATTTGGTAAAAATGTTGAAGGTGCAGGATAAGAATAGTAAGGCAAGGCAGAGGACAGTAGAGGATGGTGCCAGCTATCTAGCCTCCTCCTTCCATGCTTAATTTCCCCGTTCTTTGCTGGGAAAATCAATGCATGAAGAGCATTCTTGAACAGAAATTCAGGAAAAACTTTGTGGACACCAAGTATTTCATTATTCCAAAATACCTTTCGGTGATAAATGATACAGTAGTTTGCTTTCTTGAAAATATAAAGTAAAGGGTCATCTCTAGCCAGAGTAGATGGGAATCACGCTGTAAAATCATGTGGACAATGTGTTTCTTTCCTAATTCCTGGAGTACCGCTGGGAATCCTCAGGGCTTTCTGTAACCTCCGATTTAGTAGTGTGAAATGGTGTGAGTTTTCTGAAGAAGGAGGCTGAGTGATTTAACCCACCCCATTACAGTCCTGCTACATGAAGTCGAAGGCTGAGCACACACAGCTGGGTATGAGCTGGTTTGCTTGTCTGGGGGCTTGGGTAGACACAACTAGATTCTGATCATGGGCTGGGTATTGTCTGCCTTGCAGCCCTTGCCTCTATCTCTCTGTGTATTGCTGCCTTTGGTACCAGATCTGGACCATTTCCCTCCCCCCCC
>NW_020799110.1:20375115-20461619 GCF_003259725.1 Athene cunicularia
CTTCTGGTTATGCAATTTCATTGATAGTTTTTGGTTCTCTTACAAATTACATATCTTAAAAGATTGTTTGATTACTACTAATTTCCAGGCTTTCTGCTTGTTTCATATCACTTTCAATTCTTTTTCCTTTGTCCCTTCCTTTCCTAATCAAGATTTCTCTTACCTGAAAAGATGTCCCCTATAAACAGAGCTGTGCATTTAGGTGTCTAATAAGGCACTTTTAAACAAATCCTAATTATGAGTAACAGTTTTGAGAACTGCTAATGATTGCCTTCTGCTATGGAAAATTAGCCTCCTGAAAGACCATGTGAGTATATGAGTGTGTAAAATAATTACTTGTCATACTAGATTATTTTTTTCAGATAACAGATCAGGTTCTAGTAATTAGGTCTTGATCACTGACATATAAGCAATGATCATGCTCCCTCCTCCCCCTTTTAAATTTTTTTTTTTTTTAAAGCGTGATCCAATCACTTGCATCTACCAGATGAAAATGTAATGGAAATTTACCCCAAGCAGGTGTTCATCTAGGTGACAGTCACATCGCAGAGGCATTCCAGAGCGGAGCACATGGACAACAATTGGCATATTTGCTTCCTCAGGCCATGGTATTTGGAGGCCTAATGATGCAAGAAATCCTACTAGTTGCCTATTAGGCACCAATATACCTTTAAAAATTAAGCTGCTGTTTAGTCCTGGCCCAAGACGGTTTTTCAGCATGTCTCCTTCCCAAGATAATTCTGCATGTTTTCAATATCATAAAATCAGTTGCTCTCTTACCTTGATGCCCATATGCCACCCCTGGGTTTGTACAGTGCCAAATGCCCTAGTGCCTAAATGTTGTACACTTTTTCCTTTTGCAAATGTATGGCCTTGATCCCCATCCAGGATTAATTTTCACGTGGCAGCTACATCATTACAGTGAATAATGTTGACTGCCTTTAATGTGAAGGGGAAAAAAAAGAGTTTAATAAGGAGCACGAGACCTCCAACCTCTGTAGAGACCATCCTAGAGGTGCTTGTCTGAAGACTGCTGTGTTAGAATTGCTCTGTCGTGATTCCAATATGTGAAATTATCCTAAAACTAAGCAAGAAAAATGTAACACCTGAAAATGACAATGACTTTTTTTCTACACTGTAACGAGAGATATTTGCGGTAGCGGGATGTAATGCTTAAATCCCCACAACCCTCTTATCTGTCTGCAGAAAACATACAGCGCAATCCCTGTGGCATTCCTTGTGGCTTCAGCTCAGCAAAGTAGCTCAGCGTGTCCTGAATTTAAAGTGTGGCTCCAGAAGGATGGCTCATATGCTTAATGTTACACAATGCATGTGATTATCGTGTTAGAAGATGGAGAGAAATATTAATCTTGCAAGATTGCAGACACAAATTTATTTTCTTCACATGCAACCTGTGTGTAACCAGCACTAAACCAAAGCCAGTACTAACCCATGTCATGGAGACTTCCCCATTTTGTGCTGATCTGTTAGCTTCACAAAGATGCAAGATGGTATTTTTTTTTTTCCTCTGATAAAAATATTTGAGTTCTGAAGTGAAACCACAAAGTGAGCAGCTATTATTTCATCTTTGTCAAGGACCTGTTTTCTTCTATTTGTCATTAACATTTGTCAGCTGGTAAATTATGCACAATTTTTTCTTGTCTCTCCTATTTTTTAGCCAGCCGTAATTATGCTAGCTGATTCCCGTGTAGACTTGTTTTCAGCTGCATTGCTTACATGCCTTTTTAATAGACTGTAATTTTTGTTAAGTAAGTTATGTCAGATTAACTACTTCCGATAAGATGCGGTATTATACTTGGGTTTTCTTTTTCTCCCAGCTGGATGCACAGAATATGTCACTGCTGACTTGCTTTCTCCTGCCTCCCTCTAGCTAAATGGCAATATGCCACTGCAGCAAAACTTCTGTTTGAGGATTCATTGGCTTTTTTTGTTGGCTAGTAATGAGGCTTTGAGGTAGCTCGCTGCTCCTGATTAGTGACAGAGTGTACAAAGAAAGGAGTAGTGCAAACCAGTCATTAACTCATAGTGAAAGCCTCAGCATTTAAGTTCATAAAGATGAGGAAAGACTCTTAAATCCTTTCCATTCAGATCTGGCTGGTTTGGGTTTTTTTGGAGCTTGCCTTAGTTTGTGAAAATAACTGGTTGAAGTGTTGATTATACTCCTGTTCTTGCTGAGCTTAACGTTACCTTTGTGCTCCTGGTACCATCACCCCGGTTTCTGCCACAGGCCCCATCGTTGGTGGCATCATTGAGGGTTCAGCCTTGCTGAAGTTGGAGCTGGGCTTTGTCACTTGGCTGATCGCTTGTGGTTGTGGGGGGCCTGGAGCATCTCTGAAACTTGGACTGAGGGTCGGACACAGCGGATCCTGGCTGTGGCACCACCACAGAGAACTTGCTGCTGCCGCACGCGGCCTCTGCCCCATCTCCTCCTGGTGCAGGGTGTGCAGGGGCGCCGGCACGGGGCTTGCATCTCCGAGGGCCTGAAATGCAGAAGGGAGTTCAGTGCTTGTTCAGGGCGCTGCAATTTCTCTTCTCTAGGCTGGCTGCCAGTCCAGGCTGCAGTGTCCTGGGGGCCTCTGAGTGTGCTCATCGCTGTCTAAAGCAGCAAAGCTGTAGACCCAGTAAAGCAATCTCCAGCTATCGCCCTTCCTTTGTTTTATTGCTTGAAGAGAAAATGAAAGGTTCTGTGAATCTCCACAGGTTGAAATAGCTAAGTTTCACAGTACTCTGTGGAAGAGCTTCAAGCATAGTTCTTTAGCCTTACAACAGCAGAGTTCCTTTATCTCACAGATTTCAGTTTCAGTCATGGTGTTAATAGCTTTACCAGTTGTTTTTTTTTTTTTTTTAATGCAGTACAGTGAATTATATTTCTGGGTGCTCATATGAAAGAGGATTAGCTGCTGGGAACTGTTTATTTGTCTTACAGTTTCTTTAAAGAAGTAAATAAAATGTGAAAATAATGGTACTGTACATTGCAAATAATAGGCTATTTTCTGCCCTGGTTTCATGCTGGAATGGATATCATTTGTCAAGTGTGAGGATGATAGAATGAATCGTATAAGTCACCTTAAATGTGATTTGCCACCTGCCTGATTGTTCAAAAGTGTATGCATGCTTAATTAATCTAATTAGTCAATGCATATATAAGAAGTAAATTTACAGGCTCTATGTCATCTTAAATAAAGCATTTTTGTTTTCCTATGATAAATAATTCATTATAAAGCTGAGTGCTAGACTGTAATCCTGGAGAGCTGGCTTCTCGTATAATAAAAAATGTAGAATTATGATGTTTCTTCCTTTTTCCCTTTGGCTTCTCTTTAGACAGGGATTTTGTGGAAGGAAAGGGGAACATCTGCACTGGAGGAACATAAATTCTTTTCCAAAGAGAAGCAGAGAGCACAGTAGCTTTGACACCATGGGCATTTTCATGTGAGAGACGGTGCCTGCTTTGGCGCAGATGCAAACTGCAATATGTTCATGATTATCCCTGAAAGTGAAATAATTAACCATGTCATGCTGAAAAGCATGACAGAGTTCATATACCTTGGGTTTTTCTGCTTCAGAGGTTGGCTCACTACTTAGGGGGCAGTATTGTCAACACACCAAGGGACAACAGCTGAATCTGGTGGGAACGATGCTTCGCATACCTACCAGTACAGTGCAGTACAGTCAAACTCTAAACTTTTGGATAGGTGGTCAATCTCAGATTTATAAAATCACATCATCATTAGTTGCCTAAAAGTGCTCTGAGAGGGAATATCTGAATTAAAGGAGGTCCTGAAGGTCAAAGGTAGACCAGAAGTTGCAGATGGGAAATAATTTTTGTCATTGGTGTGTTCCAGCCTACACAGTAGCAACTTCCCAAGTCTTTAAACCTTGGCGCAAGGAGGATGTCCATCACTGTGAGATGCTGCCACTAGCAGATGTGTGGCTAATTCTATGAACTGTAGCTATTCTCTTGTAGTGATTTCTTTAGGGACCTGGTACGACAATGAGGACTCTCCCTGAGGTTTTTGCTGCTATCTGCTTTTGGGAAGAATGGAATTTGGTGTGAAGATAGGAAGAGAATTTACAAACAGATTATATTTTAAAACAGTCTAATCTATCCAGAGTGGAGTAAATTCAGTATTTTGGTTTGGGTTTTGGATTTTTTTTTTCTTACTGGCTCTGTATGTAAAAATACAAAATGAGTTAAATAGGTGTTCTTCAACGATAACTGGTAAGCTTTGCTTTCTGAAAACATTTAATGACTATTCCTTCCCTGACTGTCAGGTGTAGTCCTGCTTCCTGGCCTTCAGATCCACAGGAAGATTCCTTGAACCTGATTGTCCATTGAAATACATGGCTTGATGCTGCCAGGGCCAGTGGAATTATTGACTGTAATCACTGGCTGGAGATCAAGGACATCAAGACTGTTGCCTGGATGAATATGTACTGCTTTACTGTTTTCTGCAGTTCTCTTCACAACATCATGGCAGGTTTGACCACCAAAGCAGAATCTGTGGTGCAAGGATATTTAAAGGTATTTTGCTCAGTTTGCACACGTGGATTAGTGCAGAATTTCTGCAAAGGAAATTAGTATGAAACGGCATAATTGATACATTAGAACCATGAAGATCACTGTGACTCTAGCTAGAAATGAAAAGCAGCTTGTTTCAAGGTGTTGTGGCCCTGTCCTAGTAATTCTGCTTGATTTAGTAAACTTTAAAATGGAAGATGATCAGAAAGACAATCTGTTTCAGGGGCTTTGCTCCTGTGCACTGGGGTCAGCCCAGTGGACTTGCTGTTTGTGTTATTAGTGTTGCTGGGTGAAGGATACTCTTGCGTCCTCACTGTATTGTGTTACATTGCTTACCTGCCTGTTTGAGCTCTCTTGTGGAAACTTGACTTGACCTTTCTGTAACAATTTCAGCCTGATGAAACTGCCTATTCGCAAAGGTTTCTGCACGTTTGGTGCTGAAGTCTTTCTGCATTTTATGAAAATGTTTTATCAGCTCTGCTGGGTGTCTGCAGAGTTTTCATTACTACTGTAGCTGCATGGCCAATAGTCTTTGAATATATATCTGTGCCACAAAACCTCTCAGAGATAGGAATAGAGTCACTCCTATTTCTGCTTGGAAATTGAGACAGAGAGGTTGGATCTCAGACCCGCCAGTATGGGAGCTGCTGACTATTAGGCAGCGGGGGCTAGTGATGGACTTCACAACTCTGAGTCAGGTTCTGGGAAGTAAGGGGGAGGGTTTGGGTATTTCAGGATGGATTTCATGGGGTCAGAGTGAACGCTAACCCCATATAAATACATGGATGAGGGATCGGGTGCATCGGGCTCTTGAGAGGTAGGACACAAAGGTGCTTTTCTCAGTGCTACCAGGAGGTGCCTCTCTCTACTTGGGATTTATGGCCCACGAAGGAAATTGCCTTAGCCCTGTCTTGCAAAAATTGCTTGGACTCACTCCGTTTCTCTCCAAAAGAGTCATATCAGTGGTATGGACATTTTGCACAGCAGCCCAGTGGCTAGAAAGCTAGGATGAGGAAGATTAATGTTTCTCTCTTTTTGGTAGGGGAAGTCAGAACCTCATGTTTCACTTTCAGGGGTTTGTGTATGTTTTCCTGGGCCAGCCCAGGGCAATGAGGCTGTGCCTGTGGAAGGCTCTGTGCTCTGCCTTGCAGTCCTGCTCCCCACAGGCATCCTCGCAGCCATACGTGGGGATGAAATCCATCCCTTTGCATGTTAAGTTTCCTTCAGGGAGGAATGCAGGGGTCAGTGCAGTGAGGGAGCTGAGGTGTATTTCAGCAGGTCAAAGGGACCCAGGAGCCCAGGAAGGGCTGCACCCACCCTCTCCGCACCCTTTCCCTTGGCCTAAGTGCCCTAAACTAAAGTGTGCAGGAGGTGATTCATAAAGCACAGGGGTATGGTGACAATTGCTCTGTGTCCTAGTGATTTGGGATTTTCCTTTGCCTGGGAGCACTTTGGTCTCTGCTTTGTGCACTTTCTATGTATTTTCTTCAAAACCGCTTATTGTAGGATACATGCAATGACTGGAACACATCTGAAACCCTCTTTCTTGCTCTAACACTAGGCTCTTCATTGTACCTCTACTGCTCGACCAAGCCTTCAGGCCTAGAGAGGGGATTCCCAAACTGCGTGTTACAATTTTCGAACTACTCTAACAGTTAAAAACAGTTTAAGTTTTATGATATGTTTGCTGGGTTACGGAGTTTGTAGTACTCATTCCTGATCTTTTACAAGAAAGCTGCATGGAGATCTGAGAGCAGCAATTAGACTGGGCAAGGGTAGGTGGGAGCTCCTTGAATTGGTGCTACTGTCAACTGTATGTTGCTCCATTTGCTTTCTTGCTTCTTGTTTCTCCACCTGTGTCTGTTGGTTCCACCCAGAGGCATGCTAACATCCCAAGGCATTGCATTCCTTGGTTTATTGCTTTATGTTCTGACTTTATTGCCTTCACCATTGTATGTCAAGTCAAATTTTGGACTTAGTCTATTTGGCAATGTCACTTTCCAAAAGTGAGATTTCTTCTTTACTATTTCTGTATCCCCAGTGCTGAGTGCTTCCTGTGTGTCTGATCCCATTCACTGCATTTAACCTATCATAAATGCAAATAATGATAATTAGATGGTGAATAACGCTATTACAGATGCAGTTCGGTGCATATTTCACTGATTGGGCCAAATCAGGAAGCAATGCAATGCGTGCTGGCAGCTTTGTGAGTAAAAGTGCTTATTACTTATCTCAGATTGTAATGCGCTATCAATTAATTGCTCACAAATCTCTGGTGTCAGTTTATGTGGGTTGTGAGGAGTGGTAAATCATTAACTTTCAGTGGCACAGAGTTTGAATTACAATGCCAGTCCTGCAAGATAGGAAATTTGCAAGTTTAATCTGGTGGAAAGAATCTCTTTGTCTACCAGCATCCTGCTGGGGAGGCCAAGAACAGGCACTTGCACCCCAGCTTCTCTGTACCCTCTCCTCACTGGCCTGCCTCCATCGGGTGGGTCTTAGCCCCTGCGCATGGGGCTTTCGGCTGTATCAGGCCCCTGTGCTCATCCCTTATCTGACACATTCCCGCTGGGCTCCTGGGGAGCTGGTACCTGGAGGGAGGAACCCTGTCAGCCATGTGTCGCTCCGCAGCCCCTTCTGAATAGCAGCAGATGCTTAAATCAAACAATGTACTCCCAGACAGCAAGCTGGTGTGTGATCAGCAAACACGGCGCTACAACAAAGCCCAAACCAAAAAAACAACCACGACAATAAAACGAGATAGAAAGAATAAAAAGTGTCTATGATTTGGCAGACAGCTAAAATGCAGGGCAGCAATCATGCTGCCATGAGCATGGGAACAAATATAATTCTCAGGGCACAGATAAACTAACTGTATGTTTGTGTCTAGAAGGCAGAGAAGGAGGGCAATAATCATGGTTAACTTGACTAAGATCTGCCTTAAAGCATTAGCATTTTTTGTTTTTTGTATTTAATGTTAATTGTGTTAAGGGTGCCAAGGTTTGATTTATGTTTTATAAGAATTGGAGCACAAAGGGAATAAGAAACTTTTCTTTCCCAGAGCCTAAAAAGAATCCTGTTGCGCAACTGGAGGAAAAAAGACAGGTCTCATGAGTATCATCCTCTTGCATTGACTCTAAAGGATTTTAAAAATCATTTAATGCTTTGAAAGCAAGTATTGAAAATGAAATAATTAGTTTTCTTTTTCCAGGTATCAGTGTTATTTTTAGGATGGGAGCCTTGCTTACTTTTATTTCATTGTGGTATAACCGGTATGTGTCAGCAATCTTCCTGCTAAAAACTAAATGAAAACAAGGTGCTATAATTTTAGTGTAAAGAGGAGGGTGCAGAAAAGACTCTGCTGATATCACCTAACTATGCTTTGTCTCCACAAAAGCATCTTGCTATTTGTGCCTGTTTTAAATGAATCCTCTCAGGCTAAAAATGTTCTATCATCGTAGTAAAGGCATTGATGTTCATCTGGTGTAATCCATACCTGAGATGGGAGTAGATGAGTGAATTGATAGGGAACTTTTGTACACTTTTTTGGTCTATGACTTGTCTGTCTGACACAGCGCATTGGGCATCCCACAGTTAGGGTGCTGCTAACCAGGTGCAGCCTGCTAGGCACATACATGCAGATAGTGCTCAGTGCCACGCGTCTCGGCTCCGTGGGATCTCAGGCTCCTTTCCTAACTGAATTAGCTCAGTGCAAACCTCTCCCTCTTCTGCAGGGGTTACCTTTTCTCTGCTATCCAAACAGTGATCCTTGTGCTCCCACTGAATCTGCAGTGACTGATTTCTTTTAAAAGAGTGTCTGTTGCTCTCTTTCCCTTTTGCTCTTCTCCCAATATTTTTCAAGCAGATCTTATAACCTTGGACCAAGTTTGAGCGTGTCTAGCGTAATCCTTCTTTGACACATTCCTTGATGGGTACAAGGTCTGGCAACAGACAGATCTGCTCTGCCTT
Organism: Athene cunicularia; assembly: GCF_003259725.1. Classification (NCBI taxonomy): domain Eukaryota; kingdom Metazoa; phylum Chordata; class Aves; order Strigiformes; family Strigidae; genus Athene; species Athene cunicularia. The sequence goes on from NW_020799110.1 coordinate 20,383,625, forward strand.
CAACAACATTCACACTAGAGAAAGGCCTAAAGTTAACATGTGGCATTTTAGAAGGTAAAAGATGCTCTGAGTCCCCAAAAGCAATCTTTTTTGCTCAAATTTCATTTCTAAGTAGAAAATTATATTCTTTCCCATAGGTCTGACCTAGACTGCTGGACTTGTGTGCAGCTGTGCAGATGTGTTTTGTTGCACATTAACCATGCCTTTCCTTGTAACCAAAAAGAGGTCCCTTTAGTTTGAAAGAAAATACTTAGAAGAGAAGCCAGATGCCGCAGGTCTGTAGCTGCAGAATCACTGTCTGTTATTTAAAGCTCACCAAGCCCTGTGCATGCAGAAGACACTCTAGCCTGACCTGTTGGGGGAGACTCCGGTGTTTGCTGCTCTGTGTTTACCTTTGTAAGCATTGCTGTGAAATAATTTATTTTGCTGAGTTTTTCTGGCCAAACCATACATTTGTGCCCTGTGGCATTGGAGTGTTGACATGAAGACACTGTTACAAATTACACGCCATGGGTCGAGAACTTCAGACCAGGCATGCTTTGAACTGAAGTAAATTTCTGTAGAAATGAGGTGGGAATATATAAAAGCTGTACATTTCTACTACTTCTGAAATGTTTTGTTGATACAGAAAGACATGTACTGAGCCTCCTAATGAAATGCTGTATTGCAGTTTATCACCTCTGGAGGAGGACAAGCAGGGCTAAACCTTCAAATGTCTTTTCAGTTTGTGTGCAGGTATTTTAAATGTTATCAGATCTATGAATAGAAAAAAAAAAAGAGGGACTAATCAGGATAAGGACTGCTTAGCATATATGAAAGCTGATGTGCCTTTCAGACATGCCAGTCAAAAGGGAGTGCTTACTAAAGAGCAGCAGTGATTATTACAAAATTTGTGCATGTAAGGGATTTTTTTTTTTTTTTTGTCTGTATAGCTACAAGGGAGTTGTCAGTACCTGCAAAGGAAAAACTGTCTTTGCTAGAGGAATCTTTATCTTTTTCTGCCTTTCTCTGTAATATCATCTCATAGGACAATCATGTGTTTGTAGGGTAAATTCTGTGGGCATTGTATGGCCGGTCAGACATGTTGCGGTTTTTCCCCTTTGTTCAAACATCTTTTGTACCATGTGCCACCATCAGCAGTGAAGGCCAGGTCCTACTGTCAGGAGGAGCAGTGGTGGCAGTTCTCAACTCTGGACATGGGGCTCACACTCCTGGCTCTGCTGGGATGCAAACCACCATAAAGTACTCTGCCCATCGGTTGTAGTTCAGGTCCTACAGCTTGGGAAGCCCTGTCATATGCTGCAGAAGCTTTTGTCTTCTCTTTGTCCCTCTTTAAGCTGAGTGTAGGGCAAAGCTGCTGCAACCTCCTCACAGGGGGAGTGTGTGGTCAAACGCTCTATCTGTAGAAAAGAAATGTGGGACCACTCATGGCGAGTCCAATACTGATTCAAATAATAGAGAGTTTTATTAAAATGTAACTCTAGCCACTCTGGTGCTATTAACGACAATAAAAATGTTTTATTTATTCTATCTGCAATATTTCCACTTTATGATACATCCTAAGAACTCTGATAGGTTCATTTATTTGTCATTTGAGCAGTGAAATATGAAGGAAGGGTTGGAATCTATAGTGTTATTATGTGGGAGTTATTTGTGCCTTGTGTTCAGTATTGCAGATCATAATGACTCTTCTTTGGTTCCAGTCTTTCATCTGGCATGAAGGTTCCTGAGCTTTGCAGTCATTTTCTGAATGAAAGAAGGGAAAGGGAGGAGTGCTGGCATGTCATGCTTAACGTGGCCATGAGATAATAATACCTGTGTTAAGCAAGTGTTACAAAATAGGTGTAAATGGTTAAATTTGGGTGCATAAGAACCTTTATTTTAGTTTCATCTGCCCCATTATATAAGCTAGACTTCTTGCTCAGTCACAACTAGTTTAAACAGCTAACTACTGGGGACCACACCACAGAGTTGAGGCAGCTTGCAAAACTATTAACTGAATTCTTTCCCAGCAGGGAAAAAGAAAAAACCACCAACCCACCCTAAATTTGCTAGATAAATTATTCATTGTGAATCATTCACTTAATTCTCATAATAAATGGTTTCCTACCCTTGGTTCTATTGACTAATTACTGTGTTTAATGTTTTTACTGGCTTTTGTTTTCTATGCAATTTAATTTTGCTGGGATGAGATAGTCTGGAAAAGTCCAAGTGAGGGAATGAAAGCTCTGTGTCTGTGCTGGTGCAGTTCCCACTGCGAGGCAGGAATTCAACCGCAGATTCTGCTGCAGCCATTCACAGCTAAATTATGCTCAGTAAAGATAGAGGAAGAATCGTGTCCTCTCCTTAGGCTTCTTGCTGTGGAGAAGACCATGCTACTATGCATTAGCTGGTGCTATTTTCTGCTGTCTTTGATTGACCAGCTTCACCAGCTTGCTGAAGCAGCTTAGACCTGCAGCCCTGCTCCCTTTTTGCTTCTCTTTCAAAGCTCTGTAGTGCATACACTAATGTATATGCAGAGCCTCTGCCTCCATGGGACTCCTGGCTTCTCTTATGCTTCCAGACTCTGGCAGAGGTTGTCCCAGGGACTACCCAAATAGGTTGGTTTTGAGCGGAGCGTGGCTTGAACAGCCTTTTAATACATGCTTCATACCCCCTGCCTCCCATAACAGTTGTGTTCACTGTATAAAACTTGCTATCTAACAGCAGTATAGTTTTCTTAGACCAAGCAAGGATTAGCAGATTGAGGTTAGTTTACGGTTACGAGTGTATCCTTTGGAATTTATCTACAAGATGTTTTACCAAAAGAACTTTTGATAAAGACAACAAGAAGTGTTTTTGTAAGTATGTCAATAGCAAAAGAAAGACCAGGGAAAGCCACCTTTCCCTGCTAGAAACAGAAGGAAACATGGTAACAAGTGATGAGGGAAAGGCTGCAGTGCTTAATGCCTTCTTTGCCTCAGTCTTTAATAACAAGACCAGTTGTACTGGGGGAATCCAGCCTCCTCAGCCAGAAGACAGAGACTGGGAGAACGACCCCCCTGTGATCCAGGAGGAGACAGTCAGTGACCTGCTGCATCACACAGACATACACAAGTCTATGGGACTGTATGGGCTAAACCTGAGGGTGATGAAGGAGCTGGCTGGGGTGCTCGCCAAGCCACTTTCCATCATTTACCAGCAGTCCTGGCTGACCGGGGAGGTCCCGACTGATTGGAGACTGGCCAGTGTGGCACCCATCTATAATAACGGTCAGAAGGATGATCTGGGAAATTACAGGCCTGTCAGCTTGACTTTGGTGCCTGGGAAGCTGATGGAGCAGCTCATCCTGAGTAACCATCATACAACACATGCAGGACAACCAGGGGATCAGGCCCAGTCAGCATGGGGTTATGAAAGGCAGGTCCTGCCTCACAAACCTGATCTCCTTCTACGACAGGGCAACCTGCTTATTGAATGAGGGAAAGGCTGTGGATGTTGTCTATGTTGACTTCAGTAAGGCCTTTGACACCATTTCCCACTGAATTCTCCTGGCGAAATTGGCTTCTCGCAGCTTGGATGGGCACACACTTTGCTGGGTAAAGACCGGCTGAACGACCGGGCCCAGAGAGTTGTGGTGAAGGGAGTTAAATCCAGTTGTCGGCCGGTCACAAGTGGTGTCCCCCAGGGCTTGGTGTTGGGGCCACTCCTGTTTAACATCTTTATTGATGATCTGGACGAGGGGATCGAGTGCCCCCTCAGTCAGTTTGCAGATGACACCCAGTTGGGTGGGAGTGTTGATCTGCTCGAGGGTGGGGAGGCTCTGCAGAGAGACCTGGACAGGCTGGAGCCATGGGCTGAGCCCAACTGGAGGAGTTTCACTGAGGCCAAATGATGGGGGCTGCCCTTGGGCCACAACAACCCCCAGCAGCGCTACAGGCTTGGGGAGGAGTGGCTGGAGAGCTGCCAGTCAGAGAGGGACCTGGGGGGGTGATTGACAGCCGGCTGAACAGGAGCCAGCAGTGTGCCCAGGGGGCCAAGAAGGCCAATGGCATCCTGGCTTGTGTCAGCACTAGCATGGCCAGCAGGGACAGGGAAGGGATCTGACCCCTGTACTCGGCACTGGTGAGGCCGCCCCTCGATTCCTGTGCTCAGTTTTGGGCCCCTCACTACAAAAAGGACATTGAGTGACTCGAGCGTGTCCAGAGAAGGGCAACGGAGCTGGTGCAGGGTCTGGAGCACAGGTCGTACGGGGAGCGGCTGAGGGAACTGGGGTTCTGGAGGAGGCTGAGGGGAGACCTCATCGCCCTCTACAACTACTGAAAGGAGGTTGCAGAGAGCTGGGGATGAGCCTCTTTAATGAAGTAATAAGCAATAGGACAAGAGGGAATGGCCTCAAGTTGCACCAGGGAAGGTTTAGACTGGATATTAGGAAGCATTTCTTTCCAGAAGAGGTTGTTGGACATTGGAATGGGCTGCCCAGGGAGGTGGTGGAGTCCCCATCCCTGGAGGGGTTTAAGAATCATGTTGACATAGCTCTGAGGGATCTGGTGTAGTTGGGAAGTGTCAGTGTTAGGTTAATGGTTGGATTGGATGTTCTTCAAGGTCTTTTCCAACCTAGATGATTCTGTGATTCTGTAACTTAATTTCTACTGATTTTTCAGTATCAAATGTATCACCAGAATTGGCACACCTAGATATCAGCAAAGTGCTCTAGTTAGGATCCTGGATATTTCCTCTGCTGTGCAGTCACAAAGTAGAGCCATGCTCTGTCGCAGAGGCTAGGGCAAGGCATTTCTAAAGTGCAGTATTAGAGGTCTTCAAGGAGAGATTCAATCCTGAACTGGGTGCCTATGCTCTGTGGTTGATAATATTGGCAAATGAGCTAGAAAAGCTTGAAGGAAGCTCCTCGAGTGTGAACTCAGTCTGACACTTGAACAGCTGAAGGTGATGCTACAGCAAAGTTATGGCTGTCTTCCTCATGAAGCCATAAGGAGGATGAGTAGAAGAGGAGGGTACATATTACAATTGCTCTCAGTGTTGCATTTGTGCCTATAGATAGTGCAGATGGTTTTATTAAGATGAACACATGATGTGACTGATAATTGTTCAGTAACAAATATTAAAGAAGAATTCCTGTTTCTCTCTAAATGCTGATATTGCTGCTTTACATCACATGAAGCAATGAAGCTCTAATTGGTATTATGGAAAAAATACTGAATTTGAAGAATTTAAAGGAATGTGAAACTGGAAGTGCAGTTTGAATAAATCTTATCAAGTGCTCTTCTCACAAAAGTACCTTTGACTTCTGTTACACACAGATTATTTGCATGACCTGAGGAAAAGTCTGTAGATTATTTACTATCTAGGTTACAGAGTTCTGTTTGAGTTTCCAGCCACATGTGCCAAAATAAGGCAGATACTAAGTAAAATAGTAACAGGTAATTTTCTTTTTTTTTTTTTTTTTTTTTTTTCTTTGTAGTTTGTTACAAGCCAACTCTAGCCCACTGTCAGGAATTCGATTAGCCTTTTTGATAATTTATCATGTTTTGATGGGTTTTTTTTAGTAATTTTATGTCAATCTTACAATTTGATGTTGAAATCTTCATTTCTGAAGTGTGGCATTTCCTTTCTCCTTCTCCCTCTCTCTTTCTGTTTTCTCTCTAAATTGTAACATGATGCATGTTAGACCTTTTAAATACCATTTTATCACATGTGGGCAAGCAGTGAATCTGGCCTTACCTTCTGGAAGCATTTGAAGACAGGCTCTAGAGGATAACCAACTTCTGCTTCGATGGTAGTAAGGTTAGTTTGAGTAACTATGTCTCTATGAGGTTATGACAGCAGGAGCTGGCAACACTGGACCATGCCCCCATCTGAATTGATGACTCCACGTCATGGGAACAGAGCAAACAGTCTCTCTGTCCTTGGTTATTTTAGGCCACAGGAGTTCTTTGGAAGACCTGTAAAACTGGAGAACCAGAGAAGAAACTCGAATTCTCCATTGTTAGCAGGGCCTCATTCCTGGCACAGCTTTCCGTTCTCTGTGACCCAAAAATGCGGAATCCCAGCAGTGGTGCTGATTTGCTTAATTTTTATAGATTTATTTCCTGGCTGTGGAGTACTGTTTAACATCAGAATGGCAACAGGATTGAGTGCTTCTAGTTTTTGGGGTGTGTGAGGGTAAAATGAAGCCAATGATAGTCATTCAACACAAGGGGACATGGGGAAGCTCATCAGAAAGAACACTTTCCAGCTGTTAGCAACAAGCTATTAGGAAATATCCATGTAGTTAGCTCCTAAGACTGGAGACTTGAGGCAAATTCCAAGAGAAGGAGTTAATGGTTAATTATAATAATATGCAGAAATGTATTTCAAAGAGTGCACCAAATCAGAACTATTTTAAAAGCATGCTCTGGTATGTCTATAAATCATAGATAGAGAGAAAAGCAGTGCAAACCTCATGAGAATTTTCCTAACATCTCTTTACTGTCTTCCCCTTCTTGTCTCAAGCTCTATTTGCAGTGATTCATGAAAAAAGCCCTGAAGAGCTGACATTTGGGCTTTGGTCCTTGACACTTAAGTAAAATACTTTAAAGTGCAGTTTGGGAGCTTTAGACTCCTTCCTTCCACTCACTCCCTCAAACACTTTTGAAATAAAAAAAGCATAACGGATGTTGGTTTTCAGTTTTCCTTTCTTCTGACTTAATCTGTTCTCTGGGGTGCTTGTGGAAAGCGAATCATTTCAAGGCAGCATTGCCAGCCCACTTGTAAGTTGTAAACCCGAGGGGTTCAGGACTGTGGCAAACACTGCCACTTTGTTTGTTCAGCTATTTGAGGAAAGTCAGTGAATACAAGGGCAGTGTGAACAGCTATGCTACTGTGAGGAAAAAATGGGACTGAAGAGTTAACATGCAGGAATGCACAATAAAATTATTAGGGCTTTTCTACTGCAGACCTGCCTATGAAACTAATAAAGATAGCACTTAGCACCTATGCAGGGCTTTGTTTTCAAAGATCCCTACAAACCTTACCTAATTCCCTTTTGAAACAGCTGTCAGAGTGGTTGAAAATAATTCAAAGTCTTTGTGCTTCATATATAGGGAGGAAAAGCCTTTGAATTCATAAACAAAGCCCGTTACACTATTTCCATGTGGCTCTGCGATGAATGAGTAGCAGAGCCAGAAGCTCGCAGACTCTTGTTCAGCCTTTCTGTTTGTATCTGTGCTTCTCTGCCAGATCTAACTATATGCACTGCACATAAAGTCAGAGCAAATAGAAAGCTGTGTCCAGTAATGTATTCATACACACAAACCAATCTTACTGGAAATAATTAATAATAATGGAGACGACCATGATCTTGGTTCTACTGATGTAAGTCTATTGTAATTCTATTGACTGCGCTATAAACATTTTCCAATTAGCATATTTTTTTGTTTCACCATAAAATAGTATGATGTGTCATAAGGGTCAATAATATCTCATGCTGACAGAATACTTTTTCAGCCCATTTCATCCATAAGGTTGTGGGTGCCAAGTTTCAACATGTGCATACTTCAAAAACGTCTGGGAGGCTGCATCTCAGCAGGAGCTCTGGGGAATAGCCCTTGATCCTAAGAGCATTAAACAAGAAATACACAAGGGGTAATGAGATGGCAGCAGCTCAAGTTTATATTAAACATCTTGCAGCTGTATCAACCAAATTTTCTTGTCGGTGGTGGCTACTGTAGCTGTCTAAGCTATTCACAATACAGCTTTTTGCTGAAGTCAGCCATAGTTCTTGTGAAAATGACAAGTGGTCCACACTGGTGAGATGCATCCAGCTCCGTCTTCCGCAGCCTGGTATGACTTGGGCTTCTCCCAGGAAGAAAGGATTTTTTGCCTATGATGATTCCTGAATTTCAACACTAAACAGTTGTAGACAGAAAGAGAGAGGTGTGCTGTCTGATACTGGAATTAACATTTTGTTAATGCCAAGTCTACTTACCTTCCGCAAGCAGAACCCAGAACCTGTTCCCACTGATCTGTTTCTCCAGAGAAAATAACTTCATTGTAGAGTTGAGAGTTAGTAAGTAAAACTGAAGTCCTCTGAAGGGGTTGTGAAGCTATTCAGAGGTGAAATGACTAGTCCTAGGTGAGGCAAGAGATGAAACCTGTTTTGTCAACATTTCCAAAGTTTAATTTTTGAGCAATATTGCTGAAAATAAGCTTGAGAAGCTTGAATCATATCTGCTTGCATGCTTGTCTCCAGTCATCACTTTTCCATCAAAGATGTGAGTCATGTGAACCTCAAAAGAAAAATCAGAACCGAATATTCCAAATATTTTTCAACTAAATTCTGCTGTTTTCCCTAGTTTCTTTTTGGTGTCTTTCTTTTTGCTACTCAGAGGTTTTGTTTGGTTCATTTTGTTGCTAAAGACAGATAAGACAAAGATGACATGGATTTTTCTATTTGTAAATGAGCACTACAAAGGAGAAGATATGACATAAAATAACGTCTTTGTCTTACAGTAAACAAAACAAGCTTCTATACAACGAAGAGAATGACAGGAGCATGTTGTATGTGTCAAAATGAAATAGGACATCCGTGTAGTAAAAAGTGTTGCTAAGAAAGCCTTTCAAGTGTTTAATGAGGGAAAACAGATCGTTAAAGTATGGATTTGATTTTTGGAAAGAACAATGCCTGCTGCTTTTGACAATGGCTCTTGGGTTGTTTATAATCAATACATTATCGCACAGCTCTTTCAGGCCCTTCTGCACTGTGTTGTTGTGTCAGTACCTGATTTGGAAAGAAGCTGAACTGATTTATCAATTAACTGCTTTGTAGTGAAATCATCACCTATCAAACTCCAGCAGCTAGAGATCACCTGATAAATAATGTGCTGGGATACCTTGGCTATGCCTGGGGCTTGTTCGCAGGAGTGAAATGGGAAAGGAGGGACAATTCTCAATACAGGATCCGTGCAACTGCCTCTTAAGACTATTGTGAATGTGAAGAAATCTGCAGCTGCTGCTAGAGCAGAGACAGGACTGGAGTTTAATTTTATTTGGTGTGTATACTTAAATGGGCAGGAGCTGGATGGGTGTTTAAATTACTTAAATTTGAAGAGGGTGGTGCTTCCTTAAGTTCACTGCAAGCTGACAGTGCTATTAGAGCAGGTGGGTGGTGTAGCTGGGAATGAATGCAGGTAGATAAATTTCACCCAGTTCCAGTCTGGGCAGTAGAGAATTTACCAGCATTTCCCTAGTGAGCCCAGAAAACCAGGCTCTGGGCTGAGCTGTGCAGCCAGCTGACCCCAGCGGTCAGCCCTGCTGCCCAGCTCTGCATCCTGCAACCTGCAGCTGCTTCCAGCTGATGCTGTGGACTGATGTGGCCATTTTGCCACTTTGAAAAAAAATATTTTTCCATTTAAAAACGATTATTTTGTGCCACTCAGTTGTTTTTTGTGGCATGGACTACATCCCTAGATAATACCTCTCGTTGTGGATTTCCTTAATTATTTGATTTCCCAGTGGCTTTGTAATCTAATATGACTCTAGGCACAAATCCTTGCCTGAGATCACAGCCTAAATATCTAATGTTATATGGGATCCAGAGATTAGTAGAACTAAATCCTAAATCCTCTGGGGCTAGAGAGTTCCAGTGAAATTGATGGGGAAGTGCCAGTATATGGGTAAAACCACAGGGAACAGAAGATAAACAATGGTGCTTCTGGGCAAGTGGGAATGCACCGACTCACCTGCCACTCCAGCCTCTCCCATCCCGAAGTCTTGTCATTATTGGGTCACAGGGATTTGAAACGGGGGCCAAAATCAGAGTGAGGTTTGTTAGAGCATCACCACCGGTCACTTGTAGTGGTTGGAAAGGGACATACACAAGGCATTAGTACTGGGGGTGTGGGAGAGGGGAAGGAAGAGGCGCTTCTTTGCTATGCTGTGTTGCTATTCCCTCCTGTTTTCTGGCTGCTGAAACACAGCCATTATCTCAGGAACTGTTATTTGTCTGATGCAGAGTAGTGAATCACATCCCAGTCAAAGGGAGGGTCCCAGGTTTTGATTGAATCCCAAACCAGACAGGTCCTATTATCCTTCTTTTTGTCTCTTATTCAAATGTGCCTGAATCATTACAGATTTTAACATAAGGTACTGAAAAATATGCAAATTTCTGTAGGGTTTCAGGCTTCTGAGATTTAAATTTTGCAAAACCAGCTAGTAGATTTCAACATCTTATCTTAATGCAACACTGTACTTGCAAATCTGGTCACTAAAATGTGCCTTTTTCCCCCCTAGATCAGTTCCAATTATAGTTTTATTATTCTAGGTCTGCTGACCTTTGTTTTACCTATACATATGCAGACTGTTTTTTTTTTTTTTATCCCATCCCATTTGATAGTCTGAGAAAAAATTGTTATGGATTTCAAAATTTTCATCACAGTAGTTCTGAGGTTAGAGCTCTGTCACGCTGTGTGAATATGGAATAGTTACAGACGTTCACTGTGCGTGTATACATGCTAATCCAGTACAGTCCTTGCTATGAATTTTGACATTTTAACTGTACCAAATATTGCTGGTTTTAAGCCATTTGGGTCCCACCAGCTCCTGGTAATACCGAGTCATCCTCACGTTGGTGCAGTATGTATGTAGCTTTGTCCCATATAAATTGCTTTGTATTGGAATTGTCATTATAGCAACACTATTATTTTTAGGAGTATAATGAGGAGCAAACGAATGGAATAAATAGGCTCCCTCCCACTTTTGTTATTAGTGTAACTTTTCACAGCTCATTCTAGCAAACTTTGTGGCTATCTTAAGATTTCCTCTACAACAAAAACAGAATAAAGCATTAGGCACATCAAACAGTATTACCCTGAAGTGTTACCCTTTGCTCTTGCATTAAAGGCTTGTTGTTACTACCTGTTTTGAGAAAATACCAGTGTTTGGTTCTTCAGACCTAACGAGTACCAGCTGGGACACATTTCCGTTTGTATAAAGGAAAGTAGGTTTAACCTTTGTACAGTGGTGTTCACCCAAATTATTCAGCCTTGGGGATATTCTGCTGAGTGGCAGGATCTTGCCAAACTGTGGTTGCTTATTTCTGCCCCATTTGTCATTGCAGTGCAAGGATGTCTCAATAAACAACATCTGGAAAGTGACTTGAGAAGTTCCTTGTTAATCATTTATTGGTTATAGGCTGAAGAGCATTTGGTAAACAGGGGCTGATGCCAATTACCTGGCAAGAATTTTGGTTTGCTCAGAAGATCTAAAGCACGCTGTGATCATTAAATTCTTTCAGTCTCTGCTCTGGGGAAATATTAACTTGAGAGAGGCACAACTGTTAAGTGAGAAATTTTAACAATTGATAAATGTATGTGGCAGCCTCTTCACAAACTTGTCTGCTGAATAAAATGTTTGCACTTTTTATCATTGGTATTGAAAGCCTAGTCCCTGGAGTTGTTTGCTTAGTCTCCAGAGAACAATCAGTTCAGATCAGTTACTTTCAATCCTTATATTGTACTCTGTGCTCCACCTCAGAAATGTTACTGATGTCTAACCAGAAGCGTGCATAAGAATCAAAAATCTGGGTGTTTTTCTATGAAGAAAGTTCATAGGAACTATGAATATGAAGGAAGTTCATACTTTTTTAGGAGTGTTCCTCTTTGTCTTCCCATGATGATGCCAATATTGCATGTTGTTTTTCTTAACAGTCTGACATTACACTCTGAATCTTAGTGCTTCTTAGAAAAAGCAATGATGCAAATGATTTTCCATTGTGTCATAGGAGCTACATATGGCAGGGTGAACATCAGCTGGAAAGCTCTTCCATAGCTGTGACAAAATTGTTTCCTTTTGGGGTTTGCACTCCATCTGCTTGCTGCTGGGAGCTTGGGTGTGGTGGAGCACAAACATGCTGGAACTAGAGGCCAACGTTTCCTTATATGACAACTGTCCATATTTTTTCAAAGAGAAAATATTCAGAAAATATAAACAAAGGCGCACAACTGCGACAGTTTTAATTTCATAGAAGTTCAGACAGGATAATCGTAATAATGGTGAATTCATTTAAAAACTTTGAATTGGCAGTTTTCTTAATGTGTGACTTTTACCCCAAGTAATGTTCTGTTCCCATTGGCCTCTGAGGACTCCTGGAATACAGATAATCACTCACTGAGAGTTAATTGATAACTTTCACCTTTTCATAATCTTTGACCTTTACTCTTCTAATTTATACCAACATATAAATTAGAAAATTATACCGCTGGTTCTGGTGGACTTGGTCTTGATCTACTCTGAGCAAAGACAGGTCACTGTTGATTGCTGAGAACTGCTCTGTCCTCTCTTTCCTAAAACTGGTTGGTGGGAAAATACCATCAGCTTATTAGTGCATTGTTGGTCTGAACAGAATATTTCAGTGTAACTGAATGCAGAAATATTGCATTAAAGAAAATAATATTTAAAGATTATGGATGCTTTGGGGGATTTTATCGTTACGTTTATGAGTGCTCTGTAAGTCTTTACCATGAAACTGTAATTATCCATTTAAAAAATAGTAAATTAATCAGTGTCTCTTTAAGATGAAATGATGAATTGGGCTCAATAATTGTTTAAATCCCTTCTCAGTACTCTCTCTTTAGAAATTATATTTAGCTCTGTGTGGCTGCTCCAACCTTATAGTTTAGGTCTTCAAATTACAGGAAGAGGGAAAGAGGGAGGATGCCTAAAAACCAGGGGCTTAAGATAGCCAATTTAGCATGGAGTTAGTCCAGCTTAATACCCAAGTAACACAGGTATGCTGTCCACACTTAAGCTATACAGATCTCTCATTTTTCTATAATTAGAATGAATTGCAGAGCTATGTGACTCTGTCGCCTACATTATGCAAAGTAATTTATCTCTTCTGTAATTAAGTGCACAGCTTAAGATACTGCCGAGTGCTGAGAGAAGCTTTAACTCACATGGTAGTACTTCCAAGAAGATCACATGGACTTTGGTTTCAATTTGAAAGTCTGTTGTGGAGATGGGAAGGTGATTTGGAAGTCAAGCATTGTTTAGAAGTTTTAGTGAAAGCAGAAACTGATAAATTTGCACACAGGACTTTTCTGTTTCTATGAATTTTTCAAACAAGGAAAGGATTTTAAGTAAAACTGTAGAGGTTCTACCAGTGCCTGAATTTATCAGCAGTTCAGGAGCTGACTTGATAAGTCAGACTTTCCTAGTGTTGTAGGTGCCGTGCTAACTGCCTTTATTTTTGTGGTTTGCTTTTGTAATCTCCCAGATAAATCATTTTGCAGTAAGTCTCCCTACGACAGTTTTGGAAGAATATTAGTTTAACCAGACCTGCCAAATCTACTGTTGCAAGCAACAGAGTATGATTTTAACAGTGTCAGTTAATCATCTGCCTTTTCCATACATTTCCACCAGCCTGGGATGTTCAGAGGACCAGATAACACACATGTGCACATTACTCATGCATAAATCATGAATCCATGGCATGTTTTGAGCCCAATGCACCCACTGAATTGATCACTCTAGGTTGCTGTGCTGAAGTGAGGTCGACTGTGTCTCTCTGGCCTCTGGATGCTCCGTGGTATATTCCTGGGGTGTGTGTGAAGTGGGGATGGAGAGGGCTGTGCACCCTTTGCCTTTGGTGGAGTTTGTGCTGCCTTTGCAGTCAGCTGAACGACTCTCATCAGAGAGTGCTTACAGTACTTCCTTTCAGGAGCAACTTGTTTGCCTTCGGAAAGGCCCAAAAGGCACCAAAAGGCTCTTATTTTCACAGCATTCCTAGAGAAAGATATAACAATTCTTCTGTGTTTTCTTATTCGAGTCAGAGCCTCCATCCCACAAAAACAAACAGACCGACCGACTGATGAGTTGCTTGCGTTCAACATTTGGCAAAGCTTAATCAGTTTGCCAAATGTTGGTGGCTCTTTTCATAGATGACCTTGCAGGGGAGAGGGGTTTTTAGTTATTTTAAATTACTAGACCTTGTTATCCATGTGACAACATACCTATGTAGGTATTTGCAGCAAATCACAAAATATTCCACAGGAAATGGAGACAAGATTTTGGTGTTTTTGATTGAAATATTTGCTGCTTATAATAATGTTTTATTCTATTTGATCGTGATTTGAAGTGATCTGCTTGGACATGGAGAGCACCCTCAAAAAGGAGGGGAGCTCGTCTGTGTGTGGTGAATCCCTGGTGCCTGGCTTCAGCCCCAGGAGAGGACACTTCTCACTGCTCACCAAGGGAAAGTGGGTTCAGCTAACAGGAGGATGGGGAGCTTTGGATCCTGATGATTCTTCCAGTGAGAGGGAGATGTCCAGAGAGGAATGCTCTTCTGTGTCTCAGTGTAAAACTGAGCAAAGGGAGAGATGAAGTGTAGGTGTGAGCATTTTGATAGTAAACCAGGAGAGGGGAGGCTCTTGTGACAGATCCCACCAGGCATCGTCTCCTTGACAGGCCCTGGCTGGAGGTGGCAGGAGTTGCTTGTGTGTCACAGGCAGTGTTTGAGCAAAAGAAGCTCAGTCATTCAGGAGAACTTTGCCATGATGTGGGAGGTGAGAATGGAGAAGGGTAAGCTGGTTGACAAAGAGCGGTGGTGTGACAGGAGGTGCCTCCTATAGGCTGGCTACAGCCAGTATAGATGAGTAGACTTTATAGAACTGTAGAATGGTTTGGGTTGGAAGGGACCTCAAAGATCACATAGTCCCACCCCCCTGCCCACCTTCCGCTAGCCCAGGTTGCCCAAAGCCCCATCCAACCTGGCCTTGAACACTGCCAGGGAGGGGGCAGCCACAGCTTCTCTGGGCAACCTGTGCCAGGGCCTCACCACCCTCACAGGGAAGAATTTCTTCCTTATGTCTAATCTGAATCTGCCCTCTTTCAGTTTAAAACGGTTACCCCTTGTCCTATCCCTACAGCCCCTGATGAAGAGTCCCTCCCCACCTTTCCTGTAGCCCCTTTAAGTACTGAAAGGCCACTAGAAGGTCTCCCCAGAGCCTTCCCTTCTCCAGGCTGAACAACTTCTTTTGTATGTCCTTGTTTTTAAGTCCTCACTGGGCAGTGACATGGCCTGTATGTCTCTGGATATCCAAGGGAAAAAGCAAGAACCAGAATTCCCCCTACTGTGTTCTCCCCATAGAAATAAGAAGCATGTGTGTGGGTATAAAGCTTTCTCAAGCCTCCGGTAGCCACTTCTATAGTCTTCACGTGAAAAATCTTCATGTGATGTGCAACCAAACAAGATGTGTCTGTGACAGTGACCCAGCTGTCTACCAGCTGGAGCAGGTCTGCTGATTGAGATTTCACAGGTCTGCACGGCTTGCGACAGTTGCAAAATCACTTTATGCAGCCAGTGGACATTGCCTGCTAGAATTCAAGCCCCCTTTTCCCCCTGTCTTACCTACTAAGGTGACTGCATAGCTAATGCAGTGAATGTGGGTGTTGTATTGATAATCAAGGCTAAAGATCATCACTGCCAGGCTGAAAACAGAATAGCCTGTTGCCCTGGGTGCAACGTGTCCTCTGAGACCACTGCAGCTGGACAAACTTCCCAAGGACCAAAGTCAGATCAATAAAATATCCACCTTGATTCTGCCGATTCAAAATTTTTTCCCATTTTGTGATTCAGGTTCTTCATGCATGCTGCCTTTCTGTCTCTGTCTGGAAAGGGAGGAATTAATGCCCTCTATAAATGTTCAAGTTTTTCCACAGAGTTCAAGGGAACTGTAGTAAATTGGACCAGTTAAGTCTGAAAATTGAATGTTTAATAAAGTAGTGGTGATAATTTAGCCATCTCAGAGAGCGTAAACCTCCCCAGTATCATCATATTTGGGGTAATTTCAGTATCTCCAAAGCTTGGGATTCTGGAAAGTGCTGAACTTCTCTCTTTGAGTGCAAGGCACAGTCTCACAAAATCAAATGTGTTTCTTCCACTCTATACCTAAACTTACTTGTAGCTTTCCAGTGTTTTCATGTGGATAGGTTATCTTGGCAAACCCACTGTAATCTGCAAGATTTACAGTGTTTGAGCCTGGTGACTATCATCACAAGTGGTGGTGGTGATGAAGGAAGGGATGGGAGGTTTTATTCTGTTCAGTTCTCTGAAGACCTCCACAGGGCAGCGCACAGGCACAGCCTGTACATCAGGTAAACTGGTGTCAATCTAAAGAAACTCCACCAAGATGGAGTCAAGGGTGTTGTGTTAAACCCATGTGGGAAGAGCTGAGAGCAGAATCTGTCTCACAAGCAAATATCCGAAGGTAAATAAAGTTTACCTCTGCACTTCTTTATGGTAACATAAGCCATTAGAAAAAGTGACAGTTTCTTCATTATTTCCAGGCAGATGTACCAGGTGTGTCAGTGTTAGCATGTTGAAAAATAATACCCAGTAATGCTTTCCTATAAAGGAGAGTCAATCATCAGAGTAAATGCAAGGAGATCATCCAGCTCGGAGAGCGGTATTGTGTTTAACCAATGTAGGCAGATACTGGAGGTATGAAATTGAAAAAGTCATTCCTACCTTATTCTTTCTAGACAGGTTTTTTGTACTTAAAGGCCGAGAGTCCCAAGGGACAGTGTTTATACCTTTATTACTTTCTCTCTAATGAGATTTTTCAGACTTGTGGCAAAACCACATCCTGTATCACAAACGAGATACCAGCCTTTACTGCACTGGTCAACTTGCCTTACAGTGAAGAAGCTGCTGTAACTCTTGCCATTCTGTATTTTTCTCAGCTTTATTTAATGCATTTCACCTTTAACACAGAGATGCTGCCCTTTCTGAAGGGGAAAAATTCAGCCTTGACAAAACTGTTACGTCAGTCAAGTCCTCAGTAAGAGGGAAGTTTGCTCAGAATTGTGTTTTAGATAAGATTTAGGACTAGACTGGGCAACCTTTGCTTGCAAACAAAAACCCATTAAAAATAAGCAGAACTACTCTTTTAAGTCAGTACTTGCCTCAGACTGCCCTTAAAGGCTTTAACTCACTATTACTTAATCTCTCAAACATTTATATATTACAGTACTTCACTTACAACTTCATACAGTATAACTTCATACACCTGTAGCTTTTGGTACCGCTATTTTATTTTAAATAAAATGTAACATATGAGTCAAGTGAAGCCAGCTGGAACTTACTTCTACAAGGTACAATAAAGTTACATGGGCATGATGACCACTTAATATTCTTGGAGGTATTTAGCACGGGGTAGAATAGCAACTTGAAATACTAGAACCAGGAAAAACATAAATTTGATAAGTCTGATTCTTTTTCCTTTCAGAGTGCTGTGTATTTTAGCAATCACTGGTGATTTCTACAAAGCCAGACTGGGTCATTTATATTATAAATCTATTTTAGTTTTTGAGGTCCAGTTTTGCTTGGCAGATTTTCCTGTGGAATATCCAAATGGCCAGTGGGTTTTTTTTCCTTATGACTCTGTGTTTCTCAGGCATATATGCCTCTCACTTTAGGAAATGCTGCTGCATTAAAAAACCCATAATGACTTTTACCTCCTGGCATTATTCTGGACAACAGGACTTAGTCTTGCTGTTTTCCAAGACCCTTTTTGGCTCACTGTTGTCACCTGCATCACCTTGATGATGAAACTGTGAGAAATCAGATTGTCTAAGAGCTCAGTTATGGGGCTCTCAAAGGCAGTGCTTCTCTCCTCTGGTCTATGTGAATCCTGCAAAAGAAAAATGTCAGCCCAACAACCCTGAATAAAGTCAAGTAGACAAACCCTGTCAAGTAGAGAAACAACAAAAGTGAGAGGGGAGGAGAGTAAACCAATAAGTAAGTGAAAATCCTGGAGGCAATACAATTTGTCATTTTTTGTTTGTATATGTCAGATGTGAGGTGGACTGGTGAAGATTTTGGAGGGAACACTGCCACAGTGCTTCCTGGGGTCTTGCAGAGGTGATTTTGGGAATGAAGAGTAGTGGTTCTCCCTACAAGATGTAAATGTGAGCAAAGAAGGTTTTAACTTCCTCAGCCCGGGAAGATGCCTCTCCAGAAGTAATTTGCCGTATCCAACATTCCTTCTGTTCTCCAGCTTCCCTCGCTGGCTCAAGAGGTGGCACCTCCGTCACCCTGCTCCCATCAGCTGGGTCCATGGAGGATGCTGGCTGCTTCTGGGGTGTATCTGCGAGGTCTGAGCCCCTGATGCAGATTCCTCTGGGCTCCTCAGATCTTGTACTGACTTGGAGGTACTGTTGGTGTAGCAGGGAGGCAGTTAGCAGGCTGACTGCTTAATTGGTCCTGTATATGCATGAGTAAGTCTTTTAGCATCCATGAAATCAACAAAAATGCCTCAAGAGGAACATCTGTTTTTAACAGCCACTTGACCAGGGAGACATCTTGCATTGATCCAGGGCTATTGGACTGCTAGACCTTTTTTCCAGTGTAGATATCAGTAATGAAATAGTGGTAAGGAGGAGTTAGAAGGACTGAAAAGACTGCAGCCTCACTAACAGAAGGAAAGGATGACTCTAGCACCCATAAATACAGGGGAAGCATGATCTGAAAACAGTGTCTTTTCACTTGAAAGACTGCTCTCAGAGACTTCACCTCTGCTTGTTCTGGTAAGGTCCCACTGCAGAAGTCTTGCTAGAAAGTGTCACACTGTACTCCTCCGAGCTGAGAGGGGAATCTTTCAGAAGAAAGATGGAAAGTTAAAAAAAATAGACAGATTCCATGACTGAGAGAAGAGCAGATAATTGCAGTTTGTGTCTCTGAGCTTTTGTGAGCAGATATTGAATAGAAAATGGTTTATATAATTGTATTTTTGGGAGCCTAGTTGCAGCCAAAGATTTATAGTTTTTTTTGCTTGCAAAACCCCTGCTCTTTTCTATTTTAAAAGAGGGACTATCACCAAGTGTCACCCTGAAGAATTGGATCCGCTGCAGTATTTTGTTACATATCAGAAAACAAAGTGCAAGCCTGGTACACTATTAAGCAACAGCAGTGGAGCTGCCACTCTCAACCTCATTATTCAAGCCTCTCTTTAGTTCAATTATACACCTCTACAGCTAAGGAAGATAGATGAAGGTCATTTGGGAGCTGTAAACCACAACGCACTGAATGCAGATCTATGTTCTTAAGCTGATTTACACCTTGTTCTCTAGTGTTGTACAGCATGGGGCTTCGATTGAAATGCAGAGGCAGTGATTGAAAAGCCTTTTTCCTCTTCTTAGTTCCAGATCCACTGCCTGTAATTATTACCTTGATTAGATGGTGAGAGACAATGGCTTCTGCTTTCTGTACCTGAGTGGTGACAAAACCCCAAATCTTGGGACCTGGGCAAAGAACCCACTGGGGATGCACAATGGTATTTACATCTACAGTGTTAATTCCTGGTTGTGTGTATTGGACTAGGGAGGAAGAAAAGCTATAATTGAGAGAAGCAATTTGCCTTTCCAGGAGAGACAAAGATCTGCCATCTTGTACTGATTTACCTCCCATATATCTCACAGCATGAGGAAAGTTTTGTATATTGAAGGAAGTTAATTAAACAATGCAAATGCACACAAAAAAAGAACACTTTCATGCTATTGACAGATGATTGTAGGCTTTACTCATAGGCAACAGAGACATTTTAAAAATAACAAGCCTGAAGTATACTGTACAAAAACATCTGGGGCCACATTCTTAAGGCAGGGAATCTGTGGGTACAAATGCTGTCCAACATTTGGTTACTCAGCAGTGCCCCAGGGGGAGACCACTGTGGGTTCTCTGGTGTTCTGGTTAACTGTAAATCAGCTTCAACGTCCTAAACATTGTTCGAGAGCACCTTGCATTTATCTTAAGGTTAAATTGCTCATTAGATAGCACTTTTGCTAAAGTTAATGGAAGCAGATGCCAGCTCTGACAGAGTTAGATCTGACTAGATATCACCTTGTATTATAGTGTTGCCTTGGGAAATGTTTTGTCAGTCTAAGCTAACTTAAGAGGGGGGAAAAAGTGGTTTGAATTCTTTTCTGAAGTGTGGTTTTCTGAGCACACTGCATGTCTAGCAACTCATCTTTATTAAGAAATAAATTCTAACAATACTAATGCTTTTGTACATTTAACAGAGAACAGAAACACATGTACTTTTTACAGAGAAAAAAAGAGTACTTTACAACATTGTATTTTTATCTGTAGACCAAAGCCTGCTTCATTAGCATTTTATATTAAGGCAGAACATTAAGCACCACAAAATCATTTTTATTTATGATGTTTCAGAACTTGTTTCAGGTGGAGACATTTTTTCTGATATTTTTATTTAGTGAAAATGGTCACAGAAAACTTTTAAATATTAATATTGTATGTAAAGGTTTTACTCTGAAATATTTAAAGTTTTTATCATATGTTTCTAAGATTTGTTCATTCATATATATTTAAGTTTTAGAATTAGCCCTTTAAAATTAAAAAAAAAACCCCAACAACTTGCTCTCTCCTTTTTCCTTATCTGACCTTCATTTTAGTTCCAGGGAGTCCATTCATGACTATCCCATTAATTCAGTATCGTGGCACTGTAAAAAAAAACTAATTCTGTCCACACATATGTACATGTGATGCCCACTAGCTTTGTAGTACCTTCACCTGAAGTCTGTGCTGTTTGCCTGAGATTTTATTATTTGCAACACCTGGTATCCTTAACGAAAGAGCTTTCTGTCATATGCATGTCAGGTTCTCCCCGCTGAGTTTGGCCTAGGAATAAATATGCAGCTCCCACTTCTAGCATGGCCCCATTGTGTTGTTATCTCTAATTATACACAAATCCAGTTCTGCTGTCATTAGAGTCAATAGGAGTGCTGAAAAGGCTTGAGGTTGCTGAAAACTGGAATCTCTAAGTCCAGCAGGCATAAATGTAATGATAGATACATTCAAGGACAATAAAATTGTAATTATATATAACTTGTTACTAACTTAATTATAGATATTTAAAATGAAGATCTGGAATATCCTTTTCTCACAGGAGAAATCCTTCTTTTGTCAATAAGGCTGTTGTGTAAAAGCAACTAGGGCCTGATGCACATGACTGCAATTTCCAGACCTTATTTAAGATTTTGCATTGATTCTTTCCTGCACTGAAGATTTCTGCTGCACTCTTTATAATCTTTCACCTTTCTATTAAAATAAATGTCTTTTTAAAGAGGAAAACATCTCTCAGAACTACTTCCTAACATCAGTGTACTTTTGCTATGGAGATGCATACTGGATATGCTTCCCAATAATAATTTCAAGTGTAATGACCCAGAATTGTTAAAATGAAACTTCTTTAGTATTCATTCAAAACTTCCAGCATAAACATTTAATCAAAAATTTGGGCAGCAATTCCCTCATGTAAATGTAGTGTTGTTCCCTGTTTATTGGTTTATTTTGGTTTTTTTTTCACCCCACAAATAATAATTTAGCCATCATCTTATTTATCCCACCTTGATTGGTGCAACTGTTTTCAGGGCTGCCTGGTAAACCAGATAAGCGAATGATCTTGATTAAAAATATCATCAAAGGGCTCCAAAACCTGTGGCAGTACAGCAGCTCTGTGGGGATGGTGCAGGCGTAGGAATGCCTGGCGAAGGATGAAGAGGAAAGCTGCTTACGCCAGTGCAGATGCTGACACTTTTTAACCTCAAACTGTGTATCAGCTGGCCCAAATGCCAGACCGGGTATTGGCATAGCCTCTATAATTGTGAGGGTGGAAACTAGCCACATGCTGCAGGCTGATAATCACTGTTTTTCTTTCACTCTGTTCTCCCTCTCCCCCAGTGATTAATAATTGTACTCATGAGGCAAAACTAATAACTTTGAATAATCCTGGCTTTTTCATTTTTCCCTCCTTCTGGCAGTGGATTTCAAATCTACCATATGACCTTTTCTGGCTAAAATACTGTTGCAAGTCTATATGGGCATCTTGTAAACTCTATTAGAAAGGGCAAGGGATGGCTGTGCTCCAGAAAGAGGGGAGCAGGGAAGAGAAGTAACCACTCCATGGTGCCTGTCCCTGTGTGTAGAAATTCCCTGCAGAGAGCACTTCTCAGGAAAGCTGGTTCATGTTATCTGCATGAATTGTCTTGTATTTCAGGTCCTTCCTTCTGATGAACTTTGGAACCCACAGGCTGTTGCTTTATCTCAGATGCTGCCATTCACATTTATACTCTTAGAAGTAATTGCTATTTTTATTTGCTCGTTAAAATGACAAATAAAATATGACAGGCCTTAATTTCAGGGATTGAGAATACAAAATATAGACATTTCTACCATTTCTGCAAACCAGGTATAGAATAAGTCTTTTGCATCTTCCATTTTTCTCCCTCTACTTTTTTTACATACCATGAATCCCAAGATTGTCAGCTCCAGAAATTATTGCAAGCCTTGTAGAGAAGGCACTGAGTAGATTGAACAACTGGCAAATGATGGTTTCTGAAAAAACATCCTGGTCCTAAGAGCACAATATGTGGGTTACTGTAATGCTTCCACCTTCCTTCTGCACCTCTCTTACAAGTGCCGTGGAGAAGGGCAAACTATGTGTCCTGTCTTCTGCTCCGTCTTTTTCCTTCTGTAAAAGTCCTTGGGGATTTTGTGTTGAGAAGGGAACAAAGACTGAAATCACCCTGCCAGTTTATTGGAACACATGGCAAGGAGGAGAACTTTTTCTACTTGTACATTTGGACCTTGGAAACACTGTACATGCCAAGATGGGATACCCACTAGCTCTTAGCTGGAACCTCCCAAGCAGCGGATATGGCAGGGTTAGCTAATTCCATGAACTACTGGAAATATCAATCTCATGCAGGTGTCTAAGTGCTTAAACAGAATAGTTAGGTTTTTATTTCAGGGTTGTTTTTGTTGTTGTTGTTGTGGTTTTTTTGTTTGTTTGTTTTTTTTTTTTTAAATGCAGTAATCTTCAGGAGTAACATCTGATAGCTTTATACAAAATCATAATGAAGTACTCATGCAGATTATCCAGGCGGTCTCTCAATTAGCTAAGACTTCTTGACCTATGAATATGAATAAAAGGTGCTGAGCTTATTGGTGTGACCTTTCTAATAAGCATGAAACTGCCATGGGTGGAAGAATTACTGAAATAGCCATAATGTGGGGCAGTAATTCTGAAAGAAGGTTACACCTACTCAGTTTTCTTTTTTGCTCCCTGTATGCTGCAAGAGGGTTTCTGAGTTTGTTTAATGATCCTAGCTGTTCCCAAGGAATTCAGAGACTCAGATGCAGATAGGCTTGGACTGAAACACGTATCATAAATAAGGAGTAGCCCTGTCTATCTGTGTAATTTCTTAATCACACTGACTGTAAGGCATTTTATGATCACATGCTGTATACATCACTGAAATGCAGTGCCTTGTAGACACTGAAAAACAGTGAGTGAGCCCCATTAGTGAGAGAGGATATATTATTAACCAAAGACATCAATGTAAACTTCTCTAATCAAAAGTACAAGAGGTTAAGCTGAAAGGACTCACCTTTCTTAGTCTTCTTGGGTCTCATCCAGGAGATTTGTCCACATTGTATTGTTTGATACTCCATTTATTTTTCTTGGAAGGTGATGATCCTTCCAAGGCCTCGAGTCTGTTCTCAGATGTCTATTCTGTGCTAGTGAAGTTCTGTTAATTTGAACGTGTATGCCTCCTTGCACGCACCTCCATCCAAAACAGAGCCTGCTCTAATCGGAATATCTGGTGCTGTCTAGTGTTTTCAATGTAAAGTAGACTTAGACTCATACTTTTTCTGGTTTTTGGACTCTTGCTGTCCTGCCTAGGGTCAGATATCTTAGAAATTATAAACTTCTGCGACAGAGATTTATTAGATGTCCTTCTGTAGAGCCAGAACAACAGGGATTGGTTTTCTGTGTGTCCTGGCCCCAGTTCCTGTTCACTCTTTGCACCAACCATTCAAGTTCAAGCATCAAAATGTGTGATTCTGCCCCAAGTAATTGAGAGCCCTGATAACAGGGCCCAGCCTCATCCTGAATGTCGTCTGACACCATGAACTGCACACCATCTCCTCCTGCACAGTGCCACAGCTTCTGGGGTGGGAATGAAGCTTTCACATCCTGTTGTTCATGGATTACACTGCTCTCCTAGGAGACATGAATACTGGCTTAACATCCAAGTCCTGCAAGTCCTCTGACTACTCACCTGCTTATAAACAGATAGCAGTGATACTACCTCTCCTCTGATCATGTTTGTTTTTTAAACAAAGGCATTAAAGATGTGTTTTGTGAAGGCTTCATCCCTTAGACCTGCTCTGAATATGGCTAGTGGAAGGGGCAACTCGTAGAGGACTGGCATGATGTTCTGTCTGCCTTTGGGTCTTGACCAGAATTTATCTGGAGATGGTTCAACTGTTCATGGTGGGTCATTTTTGAATAAATGTAGAAGTAAAACTGCAGAGAAAGATACCACTTTCCGAGGAAACAGAGAAGTATATACTTCATTTAGCTGCTCCTATGCTGAATATATTTAGAAAAATGCAGATGAAAGTGACCTCTGGAGCTCATCTAGCCCAATCCCCTGCACAACCAGGGCTAACATCAGAGGTTCCTGAGGTTAAGTGCATATAGCCTGCCCACATATCCTTGTATCAGTTTCCACAGTCTTTGCTGGACCTTTATTTTAAGCAGCTGGGAGGTCCAAGCCCAGCTGTTGGGACCATTGTGTTACTTATGTACCAGCAAGTAGATGGAGTAGGGTATTAACAACTCTGTAGGATGAACTTTATGTAATACAGAAAAGGAGGAATCATTACTGAGTTACATGGGAATAAGAATTGTAGCAGCATATAGTCTGGATGGTTTTAATAAAGTCATAGATTTTGAGGCCAGAAGGGACCATTATGATTGTCTGTTCTGACCATCTTCATGATGATACAGGGCCATTGAGTAGTCCTAATGATGGAATAAAAGAGTCTGCTTAGCACTACTTTTCTAAAATGATTTCAAACTATTATAACATTTTTCTGAGTTATTCTCTAACCCCTAAATTACTCTTTTTCATATAAGGCTGTCTGTCAATCTGTTCTTTACTCCTTCTTTGACAGCCTCGTCCCCACCTTCCAGTGTCTTAGGTGCCTTTTCTTCTGCTGTCAAACTCAGACTAATTCATTTTCAGTTCCCTTAAGAGACCTGTCTGAGCACTGAAAGATCTGGACTCTTGCTATTTCATTAGCCCTCATTATTTTTCAGTTAATGGTTAGCTGGCAGCATTGGGTTTGATTTTTTTTGTAATAGAAATGAATCAGGTGTGTATTTTATAGTCATTCCTCATCAGTCTCAGGGAGAAAAATATATCTGTCTACAAAGATATTACAGTCTCCCTGAATGCAAGCTTTATTGTTCTTTGCATCACTTTCAGTTATGCACAATTTTAGTGGAAAAAGTATATGAAGTTAGAGTACACGCAGCTGTTCATGAGTGCTAGCAAATTCTGCCACAGATGCTCCCTTGCCTTCTTTGTTATAGCACCTTAATTTTATCAAGAAACAGCACTTCATTTTCTCACAATATTGCATGTTTTCTGATACTTTAAAGATACAACAGAGCTTTTAGGAGTAACATGATTAATTTTGCTACTCTGGAATAGAGCACAGAGAGTTATCAACTTCAAAGTGTCATTGTTCAATTTGGCTTCGCAGTTAGCTGACACTGAACTGCAATTTTCAAATAGGCAAGGGGGAGTAGCATACTTCCCTGATTACCCTTTACTGGAGTTATTAATTAATCAAGCATAAGCTTGTTACAATGACTGACTCAAGAACAATCACACCAGCTTTTTTTTTTGTAGAAGAAGGAGAGAAATGTAAAAAAATATAACAGTAGCATGTGAAAATATTTTCCTGAAGACAGCAGATTCACCAGGAAGGAAAGATTTGAAATATTCAGGTCATTAGCCTGGAGTTTTCAAAACGAATAGGTGTGTTTTCTCAGCAGCTTTGGCAATCTCAGCTCACGCAAAGTCCATCAGAAAATCAGCTAAGCATATCTTAATTCAGAGCAGACTTAATAGTCCTGTTGAATTTACCTGCATAAAATTATGCATGCAGGGTGACTTGCAGTTGCTGATCCAGTGGGAAACAGTTTTGGAGTCTGAGATTTGATGAGCAATACTAATAGCTGTGCTCTTGAGCAGCAATTGCATATGAACAGGTCCACTCAGATCAAGGCGATTGTCACTTGTGAACATTTTATCAATAAACTGAGTGGTTATCTGTAAAAAAATATAATTTATTGTCTTCCTTCCTGGCCTGTCCCAGAATCTATGTGAACTCTCTATTTTTTATTCATTCTCTTATTATATATTTTCTGTCAATCTGCCATCAACAAATTGTCTTCTTCATAACTGAGTTTACATGGAATGTAAAACCTCTGCAATTAACATTAGTTATAATTATGCTTCAGCGCTGGTGGGGGAAATGACAAGAAATTTATACTTAATGGAGAAAGGAGGAGATGGAAAAAGGATTATAAGAAGTAGTGTTTGATAATGCTGTTAGTGACATAAAAGAGTTACCCAGAATTAGCAGCTGGATCAGCATTTGCTTCCCTGTTTTTCCCAGAAATGGTTCTGCTACGACAACAAACACAGATGTGGAATGGTTTTATAGCTCATCCTTAAGTATCCTCATGCAGTGTCTGAAACCTAATCATTACAATGTTTTGCATGAAAGCCAGAAAGTGAGCGGGTCATTATGTTGCTACGTATTGACACGGTTCCTCAGCATCTTCTCCTGAAATAAATACAGTCTCTCTGTAGATTTGCTATAATTGGATTCTACTGCACTGTAATATGTAAATGATAAGCTCCAATTACAAGTGCATAAAAATAGAAAATCATATAAGCGTCTTAGGGAAAAGTATATACGCAACTAAGAATGTTTAGGATAACCAAAAATATATATTATTTTGTTACAGTCATTGTCATGACCCTGAATCTTTAGGGGTTTTTGTTTGTTTCCAAACAGTTTTATGGTTCTTGGTTGGGTCAACTGTGGCAGTTAGCTGTATTTCACCCACCTTGTCTCGTACTGCTGACTGGAGGTGCATTGGCTCTTTAGTCTGTCTGCGATATTTTGATCATGAAATATCTACCTTAAAAGAAATAAGCAAGAAGGTGTTTTAATTTGTTGTGTTCTAAATTGCACGTAGGATACTGTTCTAATCGGAGTGTTTAGCTTGCCTGTTGCTGTTCCCATACAGTTTGTGATGCGTGACTTCAGCAGTTTGTAGGTCTTGCATTTTTAAGGTATGGGAGTGAGGATGGCTAATGCAACACCTTCTGGAAGGTCTGTACTGTGAGGCAGATCCCCAAGGGGCCCTCATGCTTATTTTTCCCAGAGGTGATATTCCGTGGGTGGGTTCCCACAACAGAGCAGACATGGTCACACGATGAGGAAGGAACCACCATAAGAAATAAGGAGACTGGTTTTCTTTCATATGGCATTTCATACCCCAGAAATGCTGGGTTTCACAACCACGCAGCATGGTGGCTCTTGGCAGACTTGTGCCAGTGAAGAGGCTGTTGTCTCATGGACCCTTAGCAAGGAGCAGATGGGAACAAAACCTGCAGCAGCTGTACTGGATCAAATGGTGGAGCCTCATGCACAAGGCATGGGATTTGACTTGCTGACGTAATTTGTCAAAGTGCAGTTGTTTCGAGGCAGCCAGCAGGAAAATGGGAGAGGGGTGAGTTCATCTGTGCCAGCTGAGTTAATAGAACAAAAGAAGCAGTGTCTGCTTCTTTACTCTTTTATTTTCTTGTGCCACTGAAGCTCACTTGCTTTGGTCCCTTAAATAAGGAAGACCAAACCTAAATTCCATTTCATCTTTTGCACCAGCTCTTTGTTTTCGTCAGGCCCTTCAGTTCCCAACTGTTCCAGCTGCCTGAAGCTAGCTACCTGTTCCACATTTACCTTGTACTGACACTGTATCAACATGCAGAGTTCGAACAAATGGGCTGTTAGAATATGTCTTAGGGTTGTCTTTACAGCTAGTGTCCATCACCATGTTCCAGAGCGATTGTTCCATTACCGTCAAAACGCATTTACTTTACCACTCATTAATGTTATCACCAGGCCTTCTGTGGAATAGATTATTCTGTATGGAAGTGTCTCAGAAAGTTGCAATTTATTTTCTCACCTGCCTAAAGGATTTCGGTGACAAGGAGATCAAGGAGGAAATGTGAGTTTCTTCTACCTGCTATTTAATTCTAGACTTGCTATTTTTATCTTGATGCAATTTAATGTTATGACAAAGAAATCCAGTATTCTCTTGCTACAGAAAATGTATCAATTCAACTGTTGTCCTTTGTTCACCTTATACTCAGTGTATAGGTCCAAGAAAGTATTAAGGCAGAAACTTTCAAAAATACTTTGTAATTGCTTAATTTTTCTTGAATGCTAGTGTGATATTGGTGTCTAGTTCTTAAAGACTATGAAGCCCATGAGCCTAAACAAACATGTATTACATTCAGGGCAGTGCAAGTTCAAATAACTTTAACAAACTACTATATTTATCCATTATTCATTAATTTTAGATGGCACTAAAGTTTGCACTTTGAGATGATCAAGTGCAATAGCTAAAAAACCCCCCTCTACTAGAAACCTTGCATCCTCAGCCAGAAAACAGGCCAGAAAAGCTTGCTTAAAAACACTACTGGTTTCAAGATACTTTTGTACTAAAGTGAAAGAATGAAAAGCCTGCAGCTAGCTTCAGCAGGGCTTACAGATATGTTTAAAAAGGAGTGCTTTTATTGTTAAGAATTACATTTCCAGAGAAAGGCCTTTGATACTAAAAAAATAAAAAATAAGAAAAAATTGGTTGTGCAATGCTGGAAAAATCCCATCACTGCTCTCCAACCAGACCTGAGCCTATGATACAATGGGATCCTATCAAGATCTTTCATTCACTGAGCCCACTATATTTTTTCTTGACACAGCAATTACTACTTAATCTCGTTAGGATAGATGGTAATGGAGCCTAGTTGTAAAATATCCCTTTGTATTTTTTCTTTTATTTTGTTTTGAATATATTGCCTTGATTTTTATCACATTTATGGGCACATCAAAGCACAATTATTCATTGTTAAAGCCAATCTAAAATCAATGTAATTTTCTGTATTTTGTTTACCCAGATTAGTGGTTTGATCCTGCTCATTGACTTCAATAAGAGCTTGACATACCCTCTCCCCCCTCTCCCCTGGGTCTCCATTTTACAAAGCAGCAGTCTGTCCTTGGCCCTGGCCTTGGTGCACAATGAAAAGAGCCCGTGATATGGGCTCTTACGGGCGCTGAGGAAAGACCAGTGATATTTACCTATGCAGTTGCTGGGGCAGGAAAAAGTGTCACCCCTTCAAGTCTCCCTGGCCTCCAGTAAAGGACAGCTGGAAAAGGGTGGAAGGAGAAGTGGGGGGGAATGCATTGGAAAGAGACCAAGCCATGCCATCCCAGGGCAGAGGCTTTGTCACAAAAAGAGCTGGGACTGGGCTCTGCTCAACTGTGAGTATGAGGAACTGCAGGGCTCCTTTGAGCCGTCCTCTTCCACCCAGGGAAGAGCCTGTGGCTAAAGGATACAAGACTGTCCAGCAAGCTCTCAGAACAGAGGACTGTGTGTATGGGGAAATTCAGTTAATGAAGACAACTAGATGGAGGAAAATTAAATGTTCTCAGTGCTTCAAGGTGCAGGCTAGAAGAAAGGGCAAAAGCAGTCCTTTCTGACCTTCAGATGTATCTCTGCTTCAGAGTGGTTCCAGTTTCAAGCAATTTTCTGTACATTCACTAGAAACTTTCTTCTCTTCAATTGATATTTGTGCTCTCCACCCTTTCCTGTGACTTTACCACTTGTCATATATCCTCTTCCTTAAGTTATGAATAAGTGGATTTTTCCCCTATGATCTGCATTCCTGTTCTGATGAACAAGAAACTTAATGTAATATTAAGCAAAGAAA
This sequence comes from Athene cunicularia, assembly GCF_003259725.1. Taxonomy (NCBI): domain Eukaryota; kingdom Metazoa; phylum Chordata; class Aves; order Strigiformes; family Strigidae; genus Athene; species Athene cunicularia. The sequence continues at coordinate 20,413,547 of NW_020799110.1, forward strand.
GAAACTATTTTTCCTATCTCTCTAACTTGACTCAGGCTATCAGTTACCCTGGAGTAAAGTGGAGATTAATCTACCCCATGTGTACTTGCTATATTTAACAATAACAGTCCGCTTGCCTTATCAGTCTCCCTGTGGAAGTTTTGATCACAGAACTGAAGGAAGAATAAGCGTGTGTTGACTCTTGCTGAGGATCTTGACGTTTGGCAGTGTTTACCTTGCTGGTTCTGTGCCAAAGCATTATGGCCCCAGTTGACTGTGCAAGGGAGGGGAAAGACAAGTAGGAGAAAGCCCCCATTAGGGAGTGCTAGGAGAAAAACCTGCAGAGGTCACAGTGCAGTTTTGTGACCCACATTTAGCAGGGAGAAGCTGCATGGGCAAAGCAGGGTTGTCCCTAATATTCAGTGAACCCTGCCTGCCACAGGGGCCATGACAACTTAGTCACCATAACCAAGCTGTGATTATTTTCATTAATAGAAATATGTGACTTTTACTGGTCTTGTTTTTCTCTAGAGACAGACTGTGTTCAGATGCTCCGGGGGAGATGATATCCTCTCACCTTGTATTTCAGCATGAGGAATATCCAGTTATCTTGGTTCTTGCCAATCTGTCCATACCAGAAGGAATGCTCTTCCTTGGGTGATCTGAAAAGTCTGAATCATCTCCATCTTTAAATCCTGCATGCTGAAACCTCTGTAATGTGCTACACACGAGAGGTCAGCTGGTTAACTCTGTGTAGATTAATGGCACTTGGGATAAAACATGTTTCATAGAGAGTTTTTGTTTAATGAATGATAGTGAGAAGTGTCCTAGAGTATTGCAGCTGCTAACATTGCACTTCCTCTACTACTGCTCTAATTTAATTTCCTTGAAAAATACATTTTGAACATTTCAAGGCACTGAAAGTGCCTGACTGCAGGTATGTGGAGTGTATGGCATTATAGGGCCCTAATTTTGACCTGGACCTTGTAATATTATTTCACATAAATAACAATTAATAACCTTTGGAGAGGAAGAGAACATCCTCAACTTCAGATGTATGACCAGAAATATGACCTCAGCCTGTCAGGTGTTACTGTGATTTTGCACACATAAAAGGAAACTATTCCCCCCCTGCTGCCCCTCTTCTGTACTAGTTCAGTGGAGGGGCATGTACCATACCATGTCCTGTTGTTTGGGAGGGGAGGAGTGCGGTGCAGTGCAGACCTGCCAGGCTCCTGGGTCTCATGGGACCCAAGTCTCATGATGAGAAGGGGAATGGGGTGACCAGCAGAGATACTGCCTGCTGCTTTGGCAGGGCAACAGGGGAACAGGGGAACCCTCATATGACAGCTCAGGTCAAGGAAGTTGCTTGCACCAGTTTGCAAATCTTTTTTTTTGGGGGGGTGAGGATAAGGATAAAGGACACTTTTTAAAAATAATATATTATTATTAATACTTACCCTAAAATTCAACATTACAAATATATCATTTTCATTTCAAGCTATAGCCATTTTGCTAAGTTCTACTTTTTCCCCCTATTGATTTTATTCCTGTCTAAAACCTCTTTCTGTCATTCAGTAATAGAATAAAAATGGGCTAAATCAAGCACTTTATCCAATCGATGACTCTTCATACTTGACCAAGAATCTCTGTGCCAGAAATAACATTCCACAGTCTGGAAGCGATAAGGATGAAAAAGTCCATTACAACATATTAATCATTGTTCTTTCATTTTTCTTTAGGCAGGACAAGTTCCATTGCTGTTTATTCTGTGACTTGTGATGGGTATCTTTGAAGCTTGCTTTACAACAGCAATAATCTTGGGCTCTACATGCTTTCTTTGACTTTTTAAACTGCTGTGCCAAAATATATGCCCATTGGTATGCATAATTCACACGTGCAGTTCCTAGGACTGAACAGAGTACTGACTGGAAGTCTGCTGTGGGGAAGGAGGCTGGTAGTTTTTCTGTGCCTGTCCTGAAAGAACAGATGTGGTAAGTGTGTGGTGAAATCAGGTTCACAGCTGTGGGTGGAAATATTCAGATGGTAGATATTGCCCTTGCAGTGAGAGAATTACGGAGGCTTGCTCTGGGGCTGAGTAAGAAGGCTGCTAAAATCCATCTTCCTCTACTTGTTGCAGGAGAAAGGAAATAGGCAGAAAGAGTTAGAGATCTAGGGGTGGTGAGAGCTCATCGAAGAAACACAGTCCAGCTGCTTCTCTATCAGACAAGAGAAGTAAACCTTGATTTGGAGTAGTGTTGTTGATGCTATAAAAGAAAAAGAAATAGTGAAATAAAATCTTTTCATTGTAAACTGTGTGTTCATCTCCTATCATGCTACTTAGGACTCTTTCTATCACATCTATACAAACTAGGACCTGCATAATCAAGTGTTTATGGTATATGCTTGCAGCAGTCAGTTTGATTCTCACAAATACTGGTGAAGTTTTGCTCAGCTTGGGAATAGATCTCGAAAAATGCTTCAGAGTGGCTACAATGCCTCAGGCTCCCTGACAGTTCATGAGGAAAGTATGGTGATGCTTCAGAATGGGCTCTAAACCATGCAATATATTGAGCACGGTTGTTTAAACCAGGCAGCAGGAAAAAGTGTGAGAGTTGTCTTCTGTCATCTTTAGCTGTAGAGGGTCTCTGTGCAATGTATTATCCAGAGCTCAGAAACCTCTCCTGAAGGTAAAGGCCTTTTCTCAGATAACCAGTCAGGGCTCTCTCTGTCTTTATTTGTCATCTTCTACAAAAGCAATCAGAAGAGGGAAAGGAAGAATGATGCTGCTCACTCTTTAGTAGTTTAACAGACTAACCATGACCAATTCCTTCTTCTACCAGAATAAATTCAGCTGCACATCTTCTGGAAGGATGCTCTGTAGACAATTGTGGAGGAAGGTATGATATCACAAAGAAAAGAAATTGAGGTTGCTGGTATCAGGGAGACAGGCTAGACGAGGGACTGTATCTGTGATCTGGTGTGGATTATGCAGAGTGGGATCCCTGCTCTCTGGATCTTCCCAGTGACTCCGATTCAGTGAACCCTCCCAGATTTTTGCTTTTATTTTACAGGGAAGGATAAGCAGTCCCATTTCTCTTGTCCCATCCCAATCATATGCATTTGGGATGCTTCCAGAAGTATAACCCCGGCCCTGAAAGAAGGACATTCGTACAGGGTTAGAAATTTCCCAGCAGAAGACAGGTATTGCTTGGAATCCCCTCATGCAAAAGAAGATATGTAGTTGAGTTAAGGCTGTGGAAGAGGCACTTCCTATCCATATCTGTCCTATGAGCAAGATTAAGTTATATTTGAACAAAGGCTTTCAGGATAAAAATTTTGGCGTTACCTGAGAAGTAATTTTGATACTTAAATCTAAAGTCCTTTATTCATGATCAGTACAGAGTCTTGCAACTGAAACTGGATCTTTAGAAAGGATGAAGTTCTACTGCATGTGCTGAATGGGGAATTTGGCCCACAGTTATTTTTAAGCATGCAGAACCTGGCATCTTACTTCAGATGTTCATTTGCTCCCTCTTTCCTCCTCAAAAATAGTTAGACTTAAAATAGCTTACACTCTATTTCCTCTTTATGAAGCAGTACTTACGAAGTAGGTAAAATTGAAAATTACATGGTGCGTAACTGAGATCAATAATTAGAGCTACTTTACATAATCTCAGACTAAGTGCACAACTGTTGGGTGTTTCTCATTAGAAGTTTGTGGAATGTTCTTTCTTACTTTTGCTTTATGTTACCTGTTTCTTGGTGTTTCCTGCACAGATTGTTGAAATAATTTTTTCTGTATTCTGTCATTTCCCCATTGATGTGGATCCACATTTCTTGTCCATTTAGTTAATTAGAAGTTTTGCAATGACTTATGAAGCACTCAAAATCCAGGTTGAAAATAATTTCAAGGTTTTACTATTTTAAAATGGTATGGATTTTTTAAAAAGGCAACATTCTTGATATTGAATCACATGTTCTGAAATGGAGATACATAATGAGGTGGCACATCTATTATTCATGACATATCAATTTTGTATGGAAGGTTATGACAAAAATGCAAACCAGACTGACACAAGAGGTTATAACAGAGATAGATCACAGGTGACATTGGTTTCTGTAGAAACTACAGGCAGATAAAAACAAATAAATTAGCAGGAGAATGTTTCTCTTCTGGTGTTGTTGGCAGAAGGATCAGATAAGTTATTGACTTATTATTTTACAAAAAAAGGAACAAACAGCGAAAATGTCAGAAAATATTTTCACAGAATCACAGAATCATCCAGGTTGGAAAAGACCTTGAAGATCATCCAGTCCAACCATTAACCTAACACTGACAGTTCCCAACTACTCCCTATCCCTAATCAACCCAACTCTTAAACACCTCCAGAGATGGGGACTCCACCACCTCCCTGGGCAGCCCATTCCAATGTCCAACAACCCCTTCTGGAAAGAAATGCTTCCTAATATCCAGTCTAAACCTTCCCTGGTGCAATTTGAAGCCATTCCCTCTTGTTGTACCGATTCTTACTTGGTTAAAGAGACTCATCCCCAGCTCTCTGCACCCTCCTTTCAGGCAGCTGTAGAGGGTGATGAGGTCTCCCCTCAGCCTCCTCTTCTCCAGACTAAACCCCCCCAGTTTCCTCAGCCGCTCCCCGTACGACCTGTGCTCCAGACCCTGCACCAGCTCCGTTGCCCTTCTCTGGACACGCTCGAGTCACTCAATGTCCTTTTTGTAGTGAGGGGCCCAAAACTGAACAGAGGAATCGAGGGGCGGCCTCTCCAGTGCCGAGTACAGGGGTCAGATCCCTTCCCTGTCCCTGCTGGCCACGCTATTGCTGACACAAGCCAGGATGCCATTGGCCTTCTTGGCCCCCTGGGCACACTGCTGGCTCCTGTTCAGCCGGCTGTCAATCACTCCCCCAGGTCCCTCTCTGACTGGCAGCTCTCCAGCCACTCCTCCCCAAGCCTGTAGCGCTGCTGGGGGTTGTTGTGGCCCAAGGGCAGACCCCGGCATTTGGCCTTATGGAAACTCCTCCAGTTGGGCTCAGCCCATGGCTCCAGCCTGTCCAGGTCTCTCTGCAGAGCCTCCCCACCCTCGAGCAGATCAACACTCCCACCCAACTTGGGGTCATCTGCAAACTGACTGAGGGTGCACTCGATCCCCTTGTCCAGATCATCAATAAAAATGTTAAACAGGAGTGGCCCCAAAACCAAGCCCTGGGGGACACCACTCCTGACTGGTTGACAACCGGATTTAACTCCGTTCACTGCAATTCTTTGGGCCCGGCCATCCAGACAGTTTTTTACTCAGCAAAGCGTGTGTCCAGCCAAGCCATGAGCAGCCAGTTTTGCCAGGACAATGCTGTGGGAAACGGTGTACTTTTTGGACTCTAGATCATGTCCAAGCATTTCTATAATGCTTAGGAGGAAAACAATCAGCAATATTCTCAATTTAAAATGGTGACTTATTATAATAGAACATTCATGCCTGGATTCTTCCATGCTTCTTGCACTGAGCAGAATCTTTAAGGAGCCCTCATCCCTCTAAAACCAAGTCTATATATGGAATATAGTGCTGGTCAAAGACGGAAAAGTCAGAGATTCTGTCCCTTAAATACAAATCCCCCCACGTCATCGGTCAGTCAGCCTCATGCAGTAACAAACCTGTAGATCCTTATAAATATGCAGTCTGGGTCTGTCCATGCTGAGCATTGCCACGTGTTACAGCATCACTCTCAAGGAGACAAGGGGTTGGTACATACTTTTCTTGACTGGGAAAAGAAAGAGTGAGGAATGGGAGAGCAAGCCCCAGGCAAGGAGGTGAGTTGGGGTACAGAGCTGGCAGGGGGAAGCGATGCTGCTGGGAGGAGCAGTATCTGCATGGCGATCCCCCCAAGCTCCATGGCCTCAGAGTACTTCCCACCTTCTTACCCTTATGCCTTCCCTGAAGATCATGTGTAGTGGCTGGTTGAGGCGTGCCATGCCTGCAGGTTTTATATGATAGCAGTGACTGTCCGTTGTTGAGGATGACAATCAACAGTTTCTCCACCACATTACTTTTGATGATCAGTTCTGAAACAGATACCAAATTGACCTAAATGTTATTTCCTCTAAATTTCCTTTGGGTTCTGTTTTCTTCGGCTGGCTGAAACCAGGTTATTTCAGATTAAATTAGTGTATCATAAATCTTCTTTCACTTGCTTTTCTGCCACGGGCTCTTACTTCCATGTCATCGGTCTTTGATTTTTTTAAATATATTTATTTTAAGATAGACTTGGAGGAATTTTTGTAGATCTTATGCTGTTCACCACAACAGTGTAAATTCAACTTCACATTACTGAAGAATTTTTCCTGGGATGACTAGCACCAGGGGTTGCACCCCACACCTATAAAGCATGTTTGCTCTGCTGCTTCTAATTTGGTGTAAATAGTAATTTTTAGGATGTCCATAGGGGATACCTTTGTCACTGTCAAAATGTCATGATCTTTCTGAAGTAATTCAGAAGGAAGTGATTGAGTTTCATAATATGATGTCTTTTAAATGAGCCAGCTCTCCATGAGTTAAGTGAAGATATTGCAGCTGTTGCTTTATAGGTCATAAGTGCTTGGTTTTCATCAAAGCCTTAAATGTTAGCCTACTCCAAGAGGTCAGCCTTTATATTAGGTATCATTTATCAAGGATTAACACAAAATTAAGTTTTAATTGTACAGTATGATGGAAAGTTGGATTTGTTTAAAAGAGGTAATAAAAGGAAATTTATGTGTTTAACTGAACAGCAGAGTGGGATTGGGTGACTAGAGAATGCTTAATGTTTTTTCAAGGAAAAGTAAGGAGGTGAAGGCAGAGAGGGGAGACAGGCACTCTGCTCACTGATAACCTTCCCAGACAGTGGAATTGTGCTGGGGTCTCGTGCTTGACTGTTGGAGGATGACACTGCCATACGTTTTCATTTAAGCCAAACCTCACAAAGATTAAAGCCACTTAGGGAAAGGCCGGCTAGCCAGCCTCTCTTATATTTTCATTCAGGAGTAAAGCTCACCCTTCACTTGTATTCTCAACAATTTGGGGCTTGACTGAGATTGAGTTTGACAGTAAAAGAGATAAAACTTATCATTTGGTGTCACGATTCAGTACATAGCCCAGAAGACAAATGACTCATTTCAGAGGTTGATAAAAATGTATTTGTTCGTTTGCCATTATATGATCTGTTATATTTTCAAGCAATCTTACAATAGAAGTAACATCCATTAGCTCAAAACAGCTGTGTGCTGTCTTTAGAGTTAAAAGGAATTAAAGCACAGTTGTGTTTAAAAAACATATGTGTATTTTCAGATTTCAGCTACAGCTTGATGAAGTGCCATTAGATACTTGGGTGGCCAGAAGAATAGTCACCGCTGAAATGAACACCCAGGCTAACGACAGGGCGCTTAGTAAAGTTCCTCTGGGAAATTATTTAGCGTGTGCCACTGGTGGGTCAGCACCCAGCCCCACGGTGCAGGTTAGCAGCTAGAGCTCTGCCTTCAAGGAGCACAGCTGTAATCCAGGGGCTAAACCCTGCTGGAGCTGGCCTCTGCGTGCCAGCCTGCACATCTAGTGCTCAGCCTTTTTGAGAAAGATGTCAAAAAGCCCATGCGAATATGCCGAGATTACAAGAGGTTGGATCTCTGTGAGTGACAGTTAAGCAATCTTAATGGAGTTATGCATTACAAATATCAAGGCTTTGAAGCCTAATTTTAAACCAAAAGGAAAATATTCCTTCCAGCAGGGCTGGAGAAAATTGCATCTTTTCTGTCAAAGAGCTCTGGGCCAATTTTTTCATCTTTTATTCACTCCCTTTCTTCCTTTGCAGTTTCTCAGGTTGCCTTCCTTAATGGACTTGTGCAAATCCTGCCTTTGCAGAAGGAAGCAGTCGGGTACTCTGACTCCTATGCTGTTAGAGTACCACAACTGTTAGAATGGGGGACAAGATGTTCTCTCTCTCATCTCTTACTGATTGACTCACTTCAGCATCATTTGCATGGAGTTTCTGAATTGGGAGCTAGCATCGCTCTGCTAAAACCTACTCTGACCTGTAGTAACTGGCCCAAGGATCTCCAGTATCTCTCTGGAGTAAGAGACACTGCACAGATACAGAGGAGTTAACTTAAATCATCGAGAAATTTATCACCAGCAAGACCTTGTGTTTAGGTCTGCAGAAGCAAAAGTTATCTTAAATCCAGAATGAATCTTGGCATGCTTTAAACAGGTACCACAACAATATGCAATTCTCCAACAAAAAAAGTTAAGGTCCCAATTCACAAACACAGTTAAGGCAGTGCTTAAATTATTTTCTGATCCATGTCCCAACTCAGCATTTTTTTCCCCTTTCCAATGTACTTATGCTAACAACCTGATGGGAAAATGTTTCACAGGATATATTTTTGTACCTGAAAATAATTTTCCAGTAGCCTGTGAGATGTAGTATGATGCATTGTTCCTGTTGCAGAGAGGGTTTTTTGTGAATGTGTTTAACAAAATTATTATTACAAATGTAGCTCCTTGAAACACAATGAGATGAAAAATGAATGGAAATTTTATAGGTTCCATAGAAAATAAAGAACAACATTTCCATGAGCACCTTATTTATCACTCCCATGTCTTTATTTACACAGTACTTGTCATCATGAGCCACTTTAATTACCCTTTCAAATACTGTCCTCTAACTCAGGAAGTACTGTATTTTCTCTTAGAAGAAATCTGCTGAGAATTTGCTTGGTTTCTTGAGACCATATATATTTTTTTGTTCATTTTAAATATCCTTTCCATACCACAGAAGAATGTTCGATTTGTTTTTCTTGGTTTATTTACAAGTCAGCACTGTTTTCAGTTTCTGATCATGGTTTTGTAATTTGATTTTTACCTTCTTCCTCTCCCCCTGATTTTTTCATAACATCTGCCAAATTTGCACAATTAAATACTGATAACAGCCCCCCCTTTTCACCTGATTGTCACCTTTCTATGCTAGGCAGTTCAGCCATTGTCTCATTAATAATATAATGAACAAATTTAATATCATAATAAGTAGTTTAAATTTTCTTGTACCTAAGTCTCGGAGTTGTACAGCGTTACTTTCCCATAATGGTTGATTTAGACACTGCCAAATGGTTGTTATTTGTCACTGGCAATATGCAAAGTTGGGGAGGAAACACCAGTGTGTATCTGATGGTTATGTTTGCAGTCGGGAGCGTGTCCCTGGTGCAGCAATGCCTGACTCCTGCTGTGCAGGAACCGTGCATTTCTGGGCTGCTCTTCAGGCAAAAGCTCCATCCATATTCTCCCCTTCCCTTAAAGCAGGCTGGCTGCACTTTTCCTGCCAGGATTTCTGATGCCTTTTCTCTTTTCACATGTTATGCCACCTCTTTCTTTATGATACAGAATGGGTGACAGAACTGAGGGAAGATCGACCTTTTGTTCGGCTGTGCTTCTCCTGAATGATTTTTAACCTATTTTTGGATGAAGAGGGATTTTTGTCTACTAGGAAAGGACTCTGTTTCAAAACTGAAGAAAATACTTCTGAGTCATCACTGAAAGTCCAAATTAACTTTCCAATGGTCTTAACTTTTCTGTCTGTCCCAGATCTTTTCAGGCAATTACCTAAATGCATAATGCAGCTCTGTACTTAATAAGAAGGAAATTTTTTGCTAGTGGTAGAGAGGCAAACCATTTACTGCAAACTAATTTTTCATTATTTTTTCAGTTTACACCAGTCTGCTAATCCCTGAAGGATATTCTGTAATATTTAGTACACAATACATTTGTGCCTTCCTTATCTATTCAAAACATGTTCTCTTTGCCATCTAGCTCCCAACCTGTTTGTTACATTCACCTGCGGTATGTCTACTGGGGAGGGATCTACCTTTTCTAAGGGCTTGACGTTGCTAAGATCAATGTTACAAGGTTGTTTAGGCATTAGCACAGTTTAAATAATACTTAGAAATCAGCTAGCTGTTTAACTGTGAGCAGCTTGTCTTAAATGTGTTCTTTATAGAAGATGGACACAAGAAAAAGGATGTTAGTCAGATGAAGCTTTAATTAACACCGCCCCCTTAATTTTAAAGAAAACAGGGCCTGAATCCTGTGATGCATTTACCAGTTATTGTCTTGCTTTTGTATCCCGCCTGTTAAGACATAAGTCCATGCAACACAGTTCACCCCCAGCACCTTACCAGAAAATCAGAACAAAACTTGTTATGTACAAAATCCATTAACCCAGGAAAAAATGTACTTTCATTGATTGTGGCTTGCTTACTGAGTTAAGGCATAGTAAAACCATCTTCGAGAAGGAACCTATAAATACCCTGTGCGGAGATTTGTGCTGTCAGGAGGGACAGTGCAGAAAGAGGAAAAAGACAGATCAAGATTAAATCTGTCCAAGTGCAGCACCTGATGTCTCAGTGACTTACTGGAGTGACGGTGGGGTGGTTAGTTATTCAAAGCACAAGCAGGTTCAGGAGCATTTACCCCCAATAAGGTAAAAATTCTCAATTAAAATTAGTATAGAGAGTTAATAGTCTTGTGTCAGTCATCCAGTCTGGATGACTAAAAGCTGTGGTTGACTGTCTTGGATCTTATTCTTACCTCAATCTCTTTGTTTTGTAAAACAAAATAAAAAATAAATTAAAATTAGTTCCATGACATTCACAGACTACTACTTAACATATTGTGATTTCCTCCAGAATACAGCAAATTTCAGAAATATGTTTCAGTTCCAGTCTGTTGCTGTGCTTGGTACCATTTCTGTCAGGTTTTTCTGTGACTGTAAAATGTGGATTTGTGATGAAAGGTTGAATCTATTTTGATAATGTGGAGATCGAAGAAATGGTTATTGCAATTCTATTCCATGACATTATTTCTGAATAAACAACAATTTCCCCCAAAAAATAGAGCATATAGACTCCATACTTTAATAAAAACATGCAATGCCCTTAATTAATGTCTTTGAAATTGAAAATAAATGAAAAAATTTATCACTCGGGAGCTCATGGATATTTGCCATGGATCTGTTATCTAGATATAGCAGGGCAAGTCACAGCCATCTTCCTGCTGTGAGCACATAACACCTTTGGCAGCAACTGAAAACAGGGAAGTGCCTGGTCTGGATTATTTTCATCCCCCAAGCCTCCCCAGTCCTTTACTCTGCCCTCATGTTAACAGTTTGGTTTTCTCTGTAATACTATCGATTGGAGAGTCATTAATCGGAACTGATCAATAGTTGGCAGCCTGGATTTTAGCATACACTACAAATTTTAGAGAAGTAAATTCTGACTTTCATAAAGTAAAAAAAAAATTAGTTTCAGAAAAGCCCCACCTTCCCCCAGTCAGACCTTGGTTTCCATATGATATCCATCAGCTTCAAATTTCTGCTGAATTCAATGGTAGCTGCAGGTGCAACTTGCAGAAGCACATCCTTAAACGAGACTTGGAGGGTCCCTCAGGGAAAAGTGCTTTCCCCCCTCCCTCCCCTGTCCCCTGCCACTTCTACGTGATGTACAAAGAGGTCTTGAAAAGATGGAGCAGGGAAATATTCAAACTTAAGTGTTCTGGGTCATCTTTTTATATCCCAAAATAAGCTCAACAGCAGAGACCTTTAAAGGCTCTTCTTTTGTTAGAATGCTTTAATAAGAAGTGTATAAACTGACATTGATCTCTTCATGTTAGGGTTTATTATGCTGAGATGCTAGAGATGTTTTTAGGTGATAAAGTTCTGCTCAAGTGCTCTGTAAATAAATGCAGTAATAGAGAGATTATTTGGCTTATGTCAAGAAGAGATGAGCTGAACAGAATAGACTATAATAGGCAACTTTTCCATGAAAACATTGAAGTATTACAAGAACAATGGGGTTTGTTGGTGTCCTTTGAACTCAGTGAGAGTGAGTTGCGTGTGGTCTTATTCTAAGGATGGGAGAAATCGGATCAGATCTAAGAGTGGCTTTCTAAATTCTCCTCTGCTGTCATCTTTAGTAGATGCTGCTAACACAGATCAAGGTTTCTGTGGATGTAAAGTAATCTTGCCTTTGGAAGAAGTCTAATTTAGATGCAGCCTAATTTAATTTGCTCTGTTTGGACATGCTGTATAATCCGGTGTTGAAAACCAAATCTTAGAACAGCTTTTCTTGACTGTACTGACAATTACACAAGTTAAGTGGTTTGTGCCTTTTGGGACAGCATGTTCACATCTTTGTGGCAGGTTTATATTTGTTTTATTTAGGTGCTATTTCAAGTCAGGGTTTATGTGATAACCACTTGGGCAGACAAATTAGCTGTTTCTCTTCTAATTAATCTCAAATAACTTTTATTGGAAGCCTTCAGGAATATTACTAATGAACATATTCAAGATAGATTACTCATAAACAAATACTTATGTCTTTATTCCTAAACCATCATTTAAGTCTGAAAATATTATCACACGATTTCAGAAAGTTCTGTTCTATCCAATGTAAATGTAATGATTACATTACCATCACATTCACAAGCTGTCAGCTGTCAGATTTTACTGGTAAATATATTGAAGTAAATAGTGAAACAGCATCTCAATTTCTTATGTTAATGTGGTTCTGTAGCTATTAAAACAGTCTAAATGCATAATAAGTAAATAAAACTCAACTTTAGATAAAATGCTGACATGGGAGATGATTTGTTTGCCTCTCCGGCAGTTTGTGGCATTAAAGGCAGCGTGAGGTCAGGACACTCCACCGGTGGTTAGGGATTAATCGTCCCCTGGCACGTTATGCACCGGCGGGGCAGCCGCCTGGCTGCCTCACAGACCTTGTATAATGTTTTGGGTGCAATTTGCGTTATGCTGGCTTCTTGGAGTGAGCGGATTTCTCTCTTGCTGAGTTTCTTGGGGGAGATGGGAGATGGAGAATCTTGCATTGCAGAAATGAGAGAACAAAAAGGCAGCTGGTTTTGTGCTTTTCTAACAGAGTGGAGGGGAAGGTCAGGATAGCAAGGTACTTGGATGAACGTAACTCTGGGCACTCTTTTTCGGTGCATAAGGAAAACGACCCGTCCTCCCCCCACCCCCAAGCAGACTGTTTCCTTGCTACAGGGCTGAGAATAACATTGAAGTGAACAGTAAAATATAAAGTGCACCATCTTACAATGTGACATATCATTTTTCCTTGACATCTCATAACTTACCCCTTTCTACAGCTTTTTGTTCTGAGCCAAATGTCACAAGTTAATGCATGAATAAATGAGGACGGTTCTCACCACTTTCATGATATGTTGCAAAATATACACAGGTGGTGCTTTAAAGCTTGCCATTTGCCTCAATAACTAAATACCATTTGCATTTTACTGGCTTCTATGTGTGTCAGATCCCGCACCTGTTCAAGACCGATTTCAGCAGGCATTATACAAGAGCCTGTATTTTACTTCTTTCCAGAGGTATATAGGTCAGTATTTCAAGACAGAAATCTATTAAAGAGAAAGTAAGTGTTCTGTCTGAAAGGAAATATGGCATGTATTAAGTTAAATTAAAAATAAATTATGTAATAATCAGTCAAAAATGATAGAAGTGCTGAAGAAATCAGTCCAAACAGGAGGGGTAGAAAAACCCAAACAACCCTTAACTTCAAACTCACATGAATTAAATTCATGTTTCCATAAAGCCTTTAAGTATGTACTTAACTTAAATATGTGACTTGCCCAGCTGTTATCAGGGGTAAAGCCCATATGCTTGAAGTTATACATGTTCTTATATACCTTGCTGCTCTCTGGCTAAAGTGGTCAACCTTATTAAGTATCTCTGGAAGACATATTTCTGATTACATGTAGAAAAAAACACTGTTATGTTTACAATATTTGTTACATGGAATATTCTTTAAAATAGGGCAAGTTTGACCATGATTGTGACACTAGATGCTGTGATAATTAAATTATACTAAGATTTGCTTAAGGGTTTTTCTGAATGCATAAATGATGTAAAGGACTAGTGGTTTTGGGAAGAGGTGATTTTTAATATTCCTGTCAACACCAGATGCATCACATCAGAAAAACTACATGATCTTTCAAGGCATTATAGCCTATCTGGAATGATTGCTGATGGTTTTCAGCTTGCTGTACTCTAAGAAGGTGCTAGGAGTGGTTCCAGTGCAAATTTGAGCAAGCCCTGCCTAAAGCCATCCATCATTGTTTGCCTCTTGGCCCCGGCTAAGAACTTTGAATTAATCTGAATGAGAGTGTTTGTGATGTTTACAGTTTACATTAAGTGGCTTTTAGAAAGGAAGAAAAGCTTTTACTTCATGAATTAATCGCTCTGTATATATAATTATGATGGTACTAATAGAAGCTAGTATACACAATAAAAGCAGAATCAAAACACATCAGCTCTGGTTGTTGGGAAAATCAGAGTTTTTAAGAGTTGCATGTACACAAACTAAACTATGTTAAGAAATTTGTAATGCTATTAGGTGGCCTTTACAGGCTTTGTATTTATGAAGCAGGGCTTAGGTTTTCCCATTTCCATTGTCAGTGGGCATGGGTGCACACTGAGAGCTAGAACTGGAGAGAGCTAGAGACAAAAATGTACACGAGCCCAAGAATGTAACATACAACCAGAAAAACGAACTACCAGGGGCTTGAATGAAAAAGTGCTTATGCTTCTGCGTCCAGAATTAATTATAGACCCCTACCATATAGGTGTTTAGATCTCCAGCTGTCCTGTTCAGGGGTGGTTCTGCACCCAAAGCAAGCAGTTGGTTGTGAAGGCAAATTCGGTGTTGATCTCAGCAGCGCCGAGTGGCAGATGGGGTGCTGGCAACAACAGGGGGACTTGTGCTACATCAGCCCCAGAGGGGCTACAGAGAACTCTCCAACCATCTCTTTCTCCATAAAATGCTTGGCTGATTTGATGTATTTGCATTTTTGGAGACTTATTTTCAGTTGACTGTTTTGGAGGAAGAAAAGGGAGAGGCTAGACTGGGTCTCTCCTGTTGACCTCTGTCAATATAGCTGGTGAGGTCAGGAGTGTGAAGAGCTCAGACCCTTACTAGCAAAAGACCTAGGGTAGAGGTGGATATTTTGTCAAAACTGTGCTTGTACAATGTTTGCTGGGGGAATCTTACTTTGCCGAAACCTGTATTGCTATTGCAGGGTGACAGGTTTCCCCAGAATCTGCTCTTGCTGTGGATGTTGGTATGAGCAGAGGCCCTTTAAATCAGAGTCAGAATACAAATGTTACAGAAAGGAATCGGTCATTTAGTGACCACTGAAAAATAGTAATTAACTTGGAACTGAGGTGGACTACTCTGAGACCAATCCTCCGCTATCACCAACACCTTTATAGCAGATGTCCAGAGTAGTCCTCAGGAACATCTGAGCCACAGCACTCTAACCTTCATGCCTTTCCTCAAGGCACAGTAAGCCAGTATATTCTTTCAGATGAAAAAGTGGAAATAATATGACTTTCCTCAAATGTCTGCTGTTTGTTCTTCAGCACTGAAAAAATATATTTCAGAAATATCTAGCTTTTTCTGCAGGAAAGTGGAAATTGTATCTCAATTAAAATGACAGTATTTATAAAGAAAAGGCAAAGAGAGTGCTTTCACAGTATAACATTTTGACTTTTCTTTCCTAAGCCATTATGACAAATACAAATATTCATCTGAGACTGTTGAAAATACCATTTATTGAAATAAAATTACTCTATCTCGGTTGGCTGAACCAACATCTTAACTGCTGAAGTATATTTACGCCTACTACAAGAGGGGTGTTTTCTAGCCTTAAAAAAAATAAATAAATAATAATAAAAAAAAAAAACCCAGCATAGAGTTAAACTACATTTCTCCCATTTCCCTGTAGTAGGAGGCAGCACACAGATACACTGCCCCAAGAGCAGAGCCAAGAGGTGCATACTCCTAGAGTAAAATCAGGGTTACTTGAAAGTTGCGATCATTTTCATCACTGAGTGCTGGTGGTGTTTTAACAGGTGGGTTCCTGCTGCTGGTTGCTACTGGATGGCTGTTAATGGCAGCCGTAGTTTCCCTCTGCTCTGTGTTAGCCCCTTTGGACTCGTTGTGAGTGATCCTTTACTGGGTAAACTGTAGTGGGAGGTCCCAACTCTGCCTTTCGCACTCAGGTTGGTGCCATTTGCTGCAGTGCAACCCTCACCATCACTTCCTTGGTACAATAAATTAATACAGAAAAACACCTATGCAAATAAAAATTATGTGGTGCTGAGGTGTTATTCCTAAATATATTCTTTGCTAACCCAAGCCCATGCACTGGCACCATCTAGCACAGTCCCTGTGCTCCCCAGTGTGCCTTTCCAGTGGGTCTGAGAGTTGAGCTGTGCAGCTCCCGTTGCCGGTGATAGAAACTGCACAACTGAAGCACCAGTCACTCCACCGAAGTTTTTCCTTTAGCAATATCATAGAGTGAGCCACAAAGCACACCAAGTGCACATCAATCACAGCTGCACCCTGGCTCGATGCCTGCCTGCTGCTCCATTCAGAGAGCGGCTGTGTGCAGTCTCTCTCAGAAGATATCTGCTCTTATCTGGGTGGGGGGGAGTTACAGCCTCTCTTACACACCATGTGGAGCCGTTGGCAGTGAGTCTTCCTGAGGGGCCATGTAGAGTGTTTCTGAAACATTGGGAATGAAGTGGAAAGGAATTCCCTCCTTGGGTGCTTCAGGGTGGGAAAAGTGTGTCACTGTACACAGCACAGCAGAAATTCCAGACAACTTTGCTGTCCATAGGTCATGTTGCTGTCAAGTATGCATTGCTAATTATAGCATCTTAAACCCCCCATCCTGTGCTGTTCTTTGCTCCATTATACCTCCAGAAGACACACCTCTTGGCA
The DNA here is from genome assembly GCF_003259725.1 of Athene cunicularia. Taxonomy (NCBI): domain Eukaryota; kingdom Metazoa; phylum Chordata; class Aves; order Strigiformes; family Strigidae; genus Athene; species Athene cunicularia. The sequence continues at coordinate 20,430,377 of NW_020799110.1, forward strand.
GAAGACATCATGTGCTGCATTTCTGATCCAGCCAATTTACATTCCTGCATGCACCCCACAGGCCATCCCTGGGGAGTCAGTGCCTGCAAGTCACTGCTCAAACATGAGCCTTTTCCAATCCATATTTAAGCAGCTTTAAAAATAGGCATTTTGGCAAGTAGGATCACCTGTAACTTCTGCTGGCTTCAAAGGAGGAGTTCTTGATGTTTCTTAAAGTTGGACTAGTTTTTAATTCCTGAGTTTTGGTCAGCATTTTCAAACCTAATGTTGTGAAATGGTTCTCATGTCTGTAGACCAAATAATAGGAAAGCTATTAGGTGAAAGATGAATCACAGATTTCTAACCATGTCTTGATTTAATCATGGATATGACCAAGCCTGCTCCAGACTGTCCTCCCTTCTAAAAGAGCAAATTCTTTAAGTATTCTTAAAAAGCAGTTAGAACTAATGTGTATTTTCCTTTGTGAAGTTTGGATTTTGGTGACTTTCCATTTTCTAAATTAGGTCCTTTTTGACTCTTCTACCTGCAGATTATGGTGTAAATTTTCCTTGAGCACAATGATTGTTTGGGCTGTCATGTGTGCTTCCTTGCTCGTAATGGTCATTTGGTGTACCATCAAGTGTACCAAACCTCATTGTCTTTTAGAGGTTCTGATCATACTAACACACCTGTTCTCTCACAAATGCTCTCAGAATTTGAAGATGCCAAAATCCTTCTGGGTATTTACCTGTTCTTATATTTACGAGACTTCACTAAACATGCTGCATTACTTATGTGTTTGTTTGCTTTGAACAGTGGCTATGGTTTTATAAATACTGATGACTATACTGTAAAGGATTGGCATGATTCTCATAGCAATTAAGTCATATTTTTCCTACTGAGATTTATTGTCTACATTTCTGCATCAGACTGGAAAACTATATAAAGATAAGCCCTTTTAGATTGGCTGTTACAGACTCAGTATAGTGGAATGTGAAGCAAACTTCTATATACGCCATTAATTGAGGATTTCTACAGAACTTCAAACTAGCAGGCGGCTGACGACTGGTGTGAGTGCACCCAGCTCTGCAGATTGTGCTCTAATGTGCCCTCCTGCTCCAGCCATGAATTTGGCTTTCAGACTTGTGTTTGTTTGAGTTGTATGCTAAAGGAATGTGCAGGGATATGGGCATTGTTCTGTTGGCATGGAAGTTGCCTAGACTTATGTATGTTTATTTTACTGAACCTATTGGATAAAGTACTTGATACGGTTAATTTATTATGAGACATAAATTCAGTAACATGGTAAAGAACTTACTGTGAGATGATGGACAACTTGTATTAGAATTCCTCTACTAATGCTGTGCAACACTCATTTATTATTATTATACATCCAAAAGTGCTTTTGGCACAGTTTTGACACACTCTACTAACAGACATCTAGTCCAAATTTATTGCCAAAGATAGATCCCCATAGGAATGGCAAACTATCCATACTGTTCCTGTACTGTCAGATACCATGCTCTGCCAGCTATCCAAACAACTGCAGGCAGGGGGCCAGGGAAAATATATTATTATAACATATTATAAAACTCTATTTTGACTTTCACCTTTGTTAAAAAAATAGCAGACTGAATTTTAAAGTAATAATAATAGAAGAAACACTTTTTGAATTTGGGACCTAGTAATCTGAAGGCAATTCAGTGACCCATCAGACTAATCACATATAAAGACTAGGCATGAGCATTCAGTAAAATTCTGCAGGGAAGTGAAATGCAAACTCCTACACCTCACCATTAAGTTTTTCTTCCCTTTATGATTTAATATTGAACAATGATGAAATATGTCATCCGTAATGGGAGAATTGGCTGAAGTGATTTTCCGGTAATTAAAAAAATGTATGGAATCTGGGTCAGTCTCCCAGCAAAATACTCAATATAAATTGATTCAGAGAGAGCCTAATCCATGAAACATATGATTTCAGTTCATTATCTGATTTCTGAAGTGTTGTTGTACCTGAGGATCTTGTTTTCATTATCTAGGTGGATGGAGAGCAGTCCAAAGTTCCTTTAAAATGAGAGAGTGCATTGTAGCTTCCCCGTGATGGAAAGCGTACTCGACATGATTGAAGTGAATGTCAAAACTTCAGCAAGTTCAATATGTAGATAGGGGAAAAGCGTGTTAAATCTCTTCCCTGACCCATCCCTCAAAGAAATATTCTTAGTTGCCGTTGTGTTCCCTAGTTCTCTCCAGCAGTGATAGGCCAAATCCTGCTTGCTGTAGCCATGCAGTTACTTTGCTGGTTGCTTAGAAATATTTTTCTAAGTAAGAAGAATGGTTTTTGGCTTCATCAATTGCACTAATTTTTTCTATACTCATCCAAAAGACTGCCCACTGATTTTAGTGAGCATTAGATGTAGGTTTTATAGCTTATTTCTTTTTTACTGTGGTATACTCCCCTTGGCTTCTGAGATGCTTTTCTGGCAGGAAGTCTGCAAGATCATCCAGACTGCAAGTAACTCTCTGGTAGAATATTTATACTGTTTTTTTTGTGGCATCAGGAACTATAATCTTATTTGAGGCCAGACGGTTCCCCTGTTCCATTGTCAGTAATTTCAGCAAAGTAGATTTTGAGATTTTGTTGTTTTAAAATTAGAATCTCTGTATTCCTGTTTCATTAGGAGAAGTTCAACAGATTTGTAATAAAGGATTTGAAATCACTCTAATTTAATGGAAGCTCTTTCCTAATATGAATGATAGAACTGGTACATGACTAATCAAATATATTAGTGCACAGAATGGAGATTGCATAGGCTTATTTGTCTTTTTGTCCATGTTTTATATTGTCTATATTTTACTTTTTTTTTTTTTTTTTTTTTTCCCTTTTCCCTTTACCTTTTCTCTGAGCTTCAACTGGACAAATTCACTTAGGGTTCATTGTAAGATAGTCCTGGAGTAGATTACATAGTGCTTAATGGATTGTATTTCTGCAAGACCTTTTAAATTATATTTTTTAGGGAGTTTAGGTTTATAGAAAATTAATACAAATATAAAAATATTTGTAACATTATAGACGTTTCTGGGTTCCATAATTTTAACAGTTTTGTATGGAGGTCTACCATCTTTGTAGACCTAGCAAGTGATATGTCAAAGAAACACATTTGCTGCTTTCTATAGAATTTCGATGTTACATTCCATTTACTTAAGATATTTTAAAAATCAAGAAGTCTTATAAAAGTTAATTAGATCTTTAAAAATGTGAAGTGTAATCAAAGAGTTTTGCTTCACGTCTGGATTTTGGTGCTAGACTATTGGCATCAATTGCATGATTAAGAGTCACTCTTCTAATTTAGCTATTAGACAATCATTAGCCTGATTACTACATATTGACTGCTGTACTTAGCTCTCAGATCATACTACAGGAGGGAAAAAAAATATACTAGCAGAAAGGAATAATTTACCGATGACAGCTTTGCTTAACAGTTTTCAGAGCTGTTTTGGTTTTTAAAACATTTTCCCTTTCAAAGTAAATGCTCACCTTGGCATTTAGAGATGTAAAAGCCTGTCAGGTTGTTACAGCAGACTGTGTGACCGGGGCCAGGTTTCATGCTCTGAGTGAGGCCAAATACTCCCTTTGTATCTCAGGCTCTGAAGGTCACTCCAAAGTCAGGCTGTATTTTCGTAGTAGGAGAAGGTAGAGTTTTATTCTCCTTCTGAGACCCAGAAAGCTTGAAAGCTGTATTTTAGAACCGTTTAGGTTCCCCGCTCCTGTTGAAAATCTTCTATGTCACAGCTTTCTACTTGGAAAGTAGGAATGATGTTAATTTGGTCTGTCTAGTCTAGTTAGGCTGTAGACCCTCAGGGAGAGGGACTGTCTCTAACCATATGCTTGTGCAGTGCCTGGCACAGTGGGGACCTGACTTCAGCTGAGGCCTCTGAGGTCAATGGCAATAAAAAAAGCAATAATATGAAGTCAGAGAGGAATTTTTGACTTGTACGAAGTTGAAGTTATACTGTATGATCAAGAGGCTTCAGCTTTGCTTTTCACCAGAAGCGTGGTAGCAGTGGACAGCCAGCCCACTCTCCTAAGCTGTGGACCAAGGAACTGGTGTCCTGCCTACCTGCTGCCTCGCAAGAGGCTTCCCAAGGACTTCTCCTGCCTGAGTCTTTAAGGCATCTTCTCTCTGCACATGAAGTCAACCCCCACAGGATGAAAGTGAAAGACAGTCTTTGCTGAAAGGGAGGAGAGAGAAATCTTTCATTTCCCTTTTCCCTGTGTGCCTAAGCACCTTCCTCCAAGCTGTTCTGAGTTCATCAAAGTCCTCTTTTGCTTGGAACAGCTCACCAGGGCACAGGCACGGTCTGTTGGTGGGAGCATGTCGTCTTCCTGAAGGTAGCGCAGTCCTGGGCAGAGCTCTGCTGGTTTTGCATCTCTTAAAATATTTGTGGAAGTGAGCCTTAACTGGGCCTAGGGATGGACAGTGAAACCAGAAGTGTTGTTAGTGTAAAAATCGGTTCTGGTGAAATCTAATCAATGCCTTAATTTGGGGCAAATTTCTTCCCTCTGAGTTTGTTGGCATAATCAGTTTTTTTTTGAGGATGAAGTTCGTGTGACATTACTCTGTATCACCTGCATTAGAGCTGATAGCTGTTGGTAACAACCGATACTTCCTCAGCCCAGCCCCATGACCACCTTTTGTGGCAGCTTGTTTGGTGCTGATATGGAGCTCATCATACTTAGGATGAGCACAGAAAGCATTATCATCCCCTGCTTCTGTGAGGCTTGCTCTGTGACTGCACTCAGCAGCATAGTGAATATCATCCATAGTAAGTAGCTAATTTAGCATCTCCTATCTGAAAATGTGGTAGTGATGAATAATCAGTAAAGATTTAAATGATCAGGAACTTAGATACTTTTTGAAAGACTGAAAGATGAAACCGAGATCTTCTGTTATGATATTCTATGTGTATTATATAATGCTAAGTGCCTATACAGACACTGATGTTAAGAGATAACACAAATCTTGTTGGGACTTAACCCCATGTAATGCATTTTTATTCCCTCACCAAGTAATCTTAAATTATTTTTCTTGTCAGGATGATTGACTGATCTTGATTGAAGAATCTTTCATTATTAGAGAATACCTTTTTGTTTTATAATTTCCCTAATTAGCTCTAAATCCTGCTACTCCTCTCTGTAAAGAACTGACGTCTGCCAGAAGTAACTGCCCACATAAATGCAGACCCCTTTGAAAAATGCCTCACAAAAGTTTCTTTTCCATATCAAAAGACATATGCGCCACACAATAAAACTAAATTGCTTGAGCTAGAAAAATGAAATTAAGCATAGAAATACTGCCTCAAATAAAATACCAACCTACGCAAGCCTCCTTGGCATACACAAGCCAGCTCTGGACTACTGGTGCTTGATTGCTTTCTGCAGGCTTTTGAGGATGAACCCCAGCTGTAGGGACCCTGATGTGCAGCATTCCTCCAATGGCTTTGCTGGAAAAATAGCCCTGATTGTCTTTCTGGCCTATGGAGGCTGTGGGTTGAGGCTGTGGATTAAGGCTGCTGCTGGTGCCTATCCTTACATCTCAGTCCCAAAGCATTTCATTTCTTTACTTCCTTCTACGTCCCTTCAGCTTCCTACCACACTCCCGAAGGGGTTTTCCCTTTAGATGTGCATTTTATAGCTTCAGAGAAGGTGTGTGCAAAAGGGCAGAAGAAGGCAGAAGCGGTTGGTGTTAAGAGGCAGTGCCACAGGCAGAGGTGGCTGGGCGCTGGAGCAAGCTGAGCCACCCAGTCCCCCCCCCGGCACAGTGCTGGGCTTCTCTAAGTCATGTCACCAATTAGGAATGCTCCTGTGATGGGGAGGTGACCTGCCTGAAACCAAAAAATAGGACCAGTCTTTGTTTTCTGAGGCTTTCAGCTGTATAAAGGGTTTAGATCAGCACTGGACAAGTTTCTGAGCTTTAGCTTTTGTGGGGCATGAATTTTTCTCTACTCACGTCAATGTGTTTTGGATCAGGCCCCTTGTTGGGATAGGCTGACTCTTTTGATCTATTAGCCTGTTGCTGATTAAATGTATATTTCACTTTTTAATTTTCACTTTTTGGGGTAGCCATTGCTCTAATGGAGACCCATTTAGCCACTGCTATAGATCAAAAAAGCCAAGCTTCCTCTGTACCGCTATGGATTTTCCATGGAGCTACCCATAAGAGCCTTGAAGTTATTAAATCCTTTTGTTTTGCTGTCAATTAAAGATGGGTAAACATCAGTCAAGGAAGGGTGAGTTGGTTTTTTTGACTTGGTAATTAATCAGTGAGCCCCTTCTCATTCCTCTCTGCTTTCCCTTTCCTTTCTGTGCTTTATTTTATGTCTGTCCTGGTTTCTTTCTAATAGTAGCAGGCAGCTGTACAGCGTGGACTTCAGTGCTTTAGTAGCAGAACTCTGTGCCTGGATCAGTCACAGCCTTACAAATTAGAACAATCCCTGGTACGCATGTCAAAATATGAAAGAGAATGGTCCCTATTTCATTTTATTTTATTTTACAGTGCTGCTTTGCACACAGCACACACAATGTCCTTTTACATTAAGAAATAAGTTACATTTCCTTGATGGCTCACTTTCCTATTAGGTCACATTTGGCATAACTGTTCAGGGCTACTTCTAATTATTCATATAATATCATCTTACGTATGAGGATGGCCCATTTTCCACTAATTTCTCAACCCTGTTTTTCTTCCTCTAATGGCATATGACCAGCTCCTAACGTAAAAGAAAAGAAAGGAGGGTGAATAAAAGGATAGGAAAAGAAAAAGAACTCTGCTGTACAACCGAAACGGGTAATTATGCTCTTCTAAGCACATCGCTAGAGCCCAGCTGGCACAATTAAAGAAATAGCTGATCAGTTCCAGTTATTGATTCTGCTAACATGTTTGTTCACGGTTGCTTCTTGTCTAATTAGTTTTTTCTGCTTTCTTAGTCTGAAAGCATACCTTTTCAGTCAAATCTGTTTTCAGGCATCAGATAGCAATGCTTTATTTAGACCACTTGCTAGCCATTTATTTTGATGCAACAGTACTTCTGTTCACTTTTTTTTTTTTTTTAACCCAATGTGGGGCTGATTCTTTGTAATGGTGTTGAATTTCCTAGAGCTTTTTGCGATAGTCTGAAATTTAAGATGATGCTTCGTGACTGTGAAATGAACAGATCTGAAAGTCAGAGTTAGGGCATCTCTTGGGAGCACCTAAAACCACAGAGATACCTCTTGCAGGTTGTAAGAAGTTACTGGCCGTTAGGGAAGAGTGAATGTGACTGGCAGTTAGGGAAGAGTGAATTTTAAGGCCCCGTGTTTGCATTTTAATTGTGCAGGTAGACAATTTTAATTGTTCAGAGACTCTTCTGTTTACCTGAATCTGGTCTCTTCTCTTTTGAAAAAATAACTTCTATGTACAAAATAGTACTTTGACAAAATGGTCCTTCTTCACAAAATGGGGACTGGACAAAGAAAAAGGGAGTGGGAACTTAGTGGGAATCCAAGTGTACTGGGTTTTGTCACTTCTGAACTGTAAATGTGTAGCTGTAAAATGCTTTTGTTTTCAAATGTGCAGTTTTACATAAAAATGAAGAGGATTAATATATCAAACGAAAAATTGTTTCCTTTCCGTAGAATTGCACCATGTGAAAACATTTAGAAATGTAGCTTTTTGCCCTGATTTAGAACAGCAACAACAAAGAAGAAGAAATCTTGGACTGGTTTGCAGGACAGAAAATCTGTTTTCTAACCAGCTCTAGTTCTGGTCTTCCTTTGTGCCACTGAGCAGCTCTCACACTGCACCACAAACACAAATGCATTTTTATGTATTTCAACAAAGAATAAATAGATCATTGCAGTCTGAGTAACTTTTATTTTATATTTAAAAACACCAAACAGAAAAGAACGTGCTGCAGTCTCCATGACACAATGTATATGTCTGCACACATGAATGAACACAGTAAGTCTAAAATGGATAGTAGTAGTCTGACAGATTTAAAGGTGCAGAACCTAGAAAAGAAATCATCCTTCTCTAACTTAAAAATGTTGTTCAGGCAGTGATTTCTTCAGAAAAGAGAATTGCTTATTGCTTTGTGCAAAGAGATTTGAAGGAGTGCATTATCTGGACTGAGAGAATAAAAATGACTTTTATGTCTGTTCAAATCATCTGTTCTTAAGATTTCTTTTTGGGTTATTAGAGCTGTATAAATACAGGTTGCTATTAACTGCTCTCAGCACCCAAAGATGTATACATATTTTAGATATTGCAGTAGTCCTTGTCTTTGTGATTGACATCACTCTTTCCTGATTTCCAATTTTCCACTGAGGAGGAGAGGCCAAGAAGCTGTTAGCAGATGAAACCTGTACCCTACGACCTGGTTATCATTCCAGGAGCATCCAGCACAAACATCCAAATGTTTTTGACACATCTGGGCTCCGTCACTTCTTTCCTGGCTGGCATATTCAGTGCAGATTAATCCTAGGTCTTGTCCCAGCTTCTCTCCCTTTGCTCCCTGGGATGCTGTGTCCCTCCGGTTACCCAAAGCTACCTTCTGCAGGTACCCCCCTGCAGCCACACTGCTCTCCCGTTGTGGAAGAGGTGTGGGGAAGGAAGGAAGAGGTGTGAAATGTACCTGGGGTAGGTGCTGGAAAAGTCTCTGGCGCTGCTGCTGCATACTGGGGATGTGCTGGTGCGGGATCTGGGGACTTGCAAAAGGTGGCTGAGCTGGGTACAGCATGTAGGACAGACAGCGTCACCCACCACCGGGCGATTTCCGACATTTGGCCTGCCCCGGGGTGCGGGGGAGATGCCGAGGCAGGCGGGCAGGGAGGCCAGGAACGCCTGCCCCTTCAGCAAGGGCTTTGGGAAGGTTCGGTTCAGCTCCCAGCCCTGTCACAGACTGCCTGGGGGATTCTGAGCAGGTAACCTCACTTCACTCTGCCTCAGTTTGCTGTTTGTAAAATATAGAAAGTAGAGCAAATGTGCTTCCCTCTGCCCGAGGGCGTTTCAAGGATAAAAGCTGTAGGGGAGCGGTGGGTGATGGGCAGCTCGGCTCGAGGAGGCGAGGAAGAGGGGCTGCCTTTGGCAGAGGGCTGCGCGGCTGCGACCGGGCGGCAGGGCACAGCCAGACGTGGGGGCCATCTGATAGGGCTTTATTGAAGCTACAGCTCATTGTGGTGAAGCTTTCTCCTCTCCTACCATAAAAAAGATGTAAATTGGAAGGGTACAGCACTTCTCATAAAAACTCTGTGCATTTATATTTAAACACTGAAGTCACACCACTCCCTATTGAAAAGCCTGCAGCTCTATTGTTGCACATGGTTAGTGCAGAAAGAGACCATTATACTCGGCAAAAATGTATTTTCCGTGCTCATTTTCCTGGAAACAAAACCTCCTCAGCTCTGATGGCACAAACCTCACCAAATGGTATTGATAAAGACGGAGAAATTGCACATGGCACCAAATCACAGGCTCCGTCTGAGAGGGAAGGAATAAAGCTCCAAAATATGGCAACAGATGCCTGTGTGAAATGGCGAGATTGCCTTTGTGGCAACGCAGAACAGTTTACCAATAAAGCTCTCTCTGGCTGTTATAGTTGTGTTCAATAGCAATGACAGCTGTCAAGGAGCTCGGGGACTTGCTGTGATGCTTTCAACATTTTAATCACTCCAGCAAAGGCAAGGAAAAACTGTTTGTGTTTGGAGCACTGTTATTGCCATATGATATTTAAAAGGAATTGGTAATTGCTATTTACCTAAAAATTAGAAGGAGCTTTTGATTGTTGCGATACAGCTCCTATTTCTGAAAACAAAAAGGACAGGTCGTCTCACATTTTAACTCTGAGCAGTTAATTGGTGATTTACATAGCCCCTTTTACCATCATGTTCTCAAACCTCAGACGATGAACTATTTTTCCCTGAGAAGCTCAACTGACAGATTTTAATATTCCATTAACTTTACAGTTTTACTATAACATTGCATCTTGAGACACTAGGGCACTTTGATTCAAACTACAGGAAATTAATTTTCTCTCTTTTATTATACCACCAGTAACTACCTTAAAAAAAGAAACTTTAAAACTCCTGCTGACATGAGTTTAATATGTAAAAATGACAGGAAGAATTATGAATTTTATTTCCATAAGAGAAGGGAAGGGGGGTAATTATAGTGCTGAACCACTGTATTCAATCTGAAATTAAGATACTTTTCTAAGACATGAAATTCACATAGTGAAGAAATGATCCTGATGTAAATCTTTGCAGTTGAAAGGCATTAACAGCTGTTAACCCCTTTCGTTTCAGCCAAAATGTTTTGACTGAATATTTCTGGAAAAGAGAAAAAATCACAAAATTTGGTATTGAGAAAACTGAACTTTTTAATCTTGCCTAAAATGACCACAGCCCTTCCTGGGAAGAAAAAAAGAAATAGCTGCTTCACTTAAATTTTCTCTCTCATTTGAATGAGTTCAGTTTCTTGGTAATATTCTGTTATGGCAAAGGTTGAAAATTATGCTGAAATACCTGCAAGTTATGGCAGTGTATTAACCTAAATTTTAAAGGTGAATATAGAATATATAGATGAATAAAGAATATAAGTATAGATTCATCTATATTATGCAGACAAATATATATTTCAATATACAGGAATATCTATATATTCCCTGAGCACAGACAAACAATGGTTAAGTTAAATTATTCTCAGCTGGAAGAGCATGTTGTTCTTCACATGCAAAAAAAAGGTAAAAATAAAATTAAAATTGTGTTTCATGCAATTTCCCCAAATAGCAGAAGTGCTATGAAGTCAAGAGAGTTCCTGCCAGTTTTTGCATGCTGCCACACTCTGACCCTCCTGCTCTCCTGAAGCCACCCACCATTCCTTGGTCTCAGTGCCAGGAATTCCCAGTGGCATCACTTCTCTCTCAGCGCGGCCCAGGCACAGGCGCACTGGTGCGCTATTTCCACTACTACACACAAACGGCCTCATTTTTGACATCAAATGCTACTCACTGCAGGAAATGTTACAGCTGGGAGTTTTACGGCCTGATTGTATTGCCGAAGCCCTCTCTCTAACCGTAATTATTGAAGCTGCCAAAGGCAGGTTAGCAGAGGGGTTTAGGCTTAGCACCCCGGGCTAAAAGTGCTGCCCCCCCCCAGCTCCACTCAGCCTGCGGGGAGCCAGGGCACCCTGCACAGCTGCACCCGGGCACCCTGCGCGGGGATGCTGCTGCTTGGGTTATCTCTCTTGTCAAAGCCCCGGTAAATGAGCAGGGTCTGCAAAACGCAAGGAAAAATTGTATGGAGCTGGGCGGTGTTTTGCCCCAGCTGCTCAGGATTTAGGGAAACCTGTCTGACCAAGCAATGACTGAGAATAAGAAATAGTTTCTGAGATGCGGTAGTGTAACCCATATCACTGGGATCATGGAAGAACATGTATGGGAGGATTTAAAACCTCTTTGTTCTATTAATTTTTAAATTTCAAAACAAACAAGGATTACAGGCTCCCATGCCATAGAATTATTTTTTAAATGGGATTACACACATCAAGGTTTCTTTCCCTTTATTTTAAATTTAAATAGAGATTATTTTCCCATAGAGTATTGTGTTGGGTTGCAAAAGACCCAGGATGTCTGCACATCATCAAAGACAGTGAATGATATAATTGCTGCACAATTTGCAGCTCAGGTTGAGAAGGCACATCAGTTGCAGTGGGAGGGATCCTGCCAGCAGAAAGGTGTTGGTTGCAAATTATTCACTGGTTCCACTTAAAAAAAAAAAAAAAGAGAGTAGCCTGAAAAATGCTCATCCACAATAAGAATATGCTTTTTGGAAGGCAGGAGAAGATACAAACACTGCTGCTGAGGAGGTCGGGATGAATTCCAGTGCAAAGCAAACAAGCATTTACTCTGTGTTGCTGAAATGAAGGCAATCAAATGGAGACTGAAATTACTTGAAGCATCTGTCTTCTCTTTTTCAAAATAGTAATATTCTAATAACATTGTATCTTTTTAGCTCTATACTTATGGAATTTTTGTTCGACATGTTAATCTTTTAATGAATTCCTGTTTGTGCGTAATTAAAAAAACCAAAGAATGGATTTTACTCAACTTTTTGTGACACCTCCATTGGATTAAGGATGACCCGGGAATTACAGTTTCTGCCTGCTGTTTTCACAGGGCTTTTAGAAACCAAAACCTTCACCTTTATATCCATGGGTGAAGGATTAGTCACATGGAGAGGAACCTGTGCTAAGTAAGCAATGTGACACTATATTCCCTGCTGAGATAATAACTGCACTTTTACGACAGGATGAGTAGAGAGGTAATTGAGATCTCAGAGAAATTAATTACGTGTATGTTGCAAGCAGAGACTATGGTACTAGTAGCTTTATGTTACCATAACACAGTAGCTTTACCATAACTTCCGTGCGCTTCAGAGGAAGCCAAATAGGAATTTATGAGCTTTTCAGTGCTAGAACATAGTATGGATATATGTGGCTGCTTGAGAATTGCACTGAGATTTGGTAAATAAAACTTTGGCATTTAGAAACAACTTTCCTGCTGAACTCTTCTGCCTCTCAACCACATGTTTCCCACAGCTTGAGAAATTATAGCACAAAAGTGTTGATTAATCTATATAAATTCTCAGATGGAAACTGTCGTTCATCCTTAACCAGCCCTTCTGTGATGACTTTGTATTTATTATTGATATAAGATTTTGTCTGTGTGGTGATGAAGGAGAGCAGAGGATACTCGTCATGGTTGTGCCGCGTAGATCTGCTGTCAGTCCTCTGCAGTTTTAGTTAAGGCAGAAGAGTGGAGGGGAATGATAAATGACCATTGTTTCACAGTAAAGGAGTGTTTGTGAGTTTTGACTGAATTTGGGGGTTGAGACAGTTGTTTTATGTAGCTCTTACCCATCCATGATTTTTCTCTCATAATTGAGAACTATCTAGTCTTTCAGCTTAATCCCTGTGAAACACTGTACTACATTTAGGTCATCTTACTTACATTGTGATTCTGAGCCCTGGAAGTTTTGCTCCTCTGTTCTGCTTTGATACCTCATGAAGAGCCAGCTTTAGCAAAACATTTTTACTCTCAATAATAAATCTAAATCCTGTTGACTTTGAGTGCTAGAGCTGGCACATGTTTATGGCCCCACGGAGGAGCTCCTTGCTAAGCACCAGAGCCAGCACTGTGCAGGATGCCAGTGGGGCAACTGAGATGCTTTTCGTATTTTAGTATTAATAAAACAAGCACCTGGGAAGTCACAAGCATTTATTGCTTCCTTTGATTTATTTGTAAATGTCTGTTGTGGGGCAAGTCTACTACAGTAAAGGTACTTTGGAGGCTGAAGCTTTCCACCACTGCCACAGCTGTGAAGCCTGTCTGGGGCTGTCGGGAGAGCTGTGGGACAACGTGCCCCGCTCGGCACAGGGCTCCTGCCGTGCTCTCCCCCGCCACTTGCCTGTTGCCATGGAGAAAAAATTTTGTCATGCACACTAGTGGGTCCCGTGTGTCTCCTCTCTGCCAGGGTAATCTGCTGTCACTGCGGTCATCACAATAACTGGGCTTTTTTTTTTTTTTTTTTTATTCTTGGCATCAGCAGCATGGTGTGCTACTGCTTGTTTAAACTGGGAGACAAAGCCCAGATGCGCTCTGCTCAAAAAATTGCTCAGTACTACTGTATGTTCTGCAAGGTTACTCAGGATACATGTGCCAGTGTTTCACCTTTTGTCTTTAAAGTGATGTAGGATGAATGTCTTTCATGAAAAGACAGGCGACTGGAAAAAAAGAGGGAAAAACAAGTAACAAGATCAAAGACATAAATAGAACAAAATATGCACAAGAGATCTCATCTGAGATCAAAGATGTGAGTGTAATTACCATGAATAAGACGTGCAGAGCTCACCAGAACAGAATGGTTTGTGTGCCTGGAGAATTCTGCAGAAATAAACCATTCCATGGGAAATCGAGTGTTCCACAGAGTGAGCAAAGGACATTTATTCTGCGTTGGAGGGGCAGTAGTGGAAAGTCCACCATTACAGCAGGGTTGCTTATTGCTGGCTGACCCTGTGCAGGGCTGCAGCCATCGAAGTAGCTCAAAGAAAATCTCTGAAACTTTTATGCTAAAAAGATCCTGATCTTTTTTTTGGGAAAAAACCCCAAGCCCCAGGTCTTTAACACTGGGAGATATGGAGTTTTCAGGCAGACATTTTGAAGCGTAAATGTAATGATTGTGTTACAGGTACAGTTGGAAGAAAAACAATTGCTTCTGTTAAAATAGCTTCACAGAGGAATTGTACAGAACATGAAGAATTTCTTTTCACTGACTCTGTTCAGTCAGGGATTGCGAATGTACTTGTGATTTTTATGGCTGTTATGTACACGTGTTGGCAAGTCCTAACAGAACATCCTTATACATGGAATAAATAAATAAGATGTCTAGAAGAGTATGTAAGGAAAGTTAGAATGACTGAGCTGAAATTGCAGAATGCTGATTCTTCCCAAGGAAAGATTTTATGAGCTATTATGTGCTAGTCTTATATATACTAGAGTACTGTTTGATTTTTAGTGGAGTTACTCCAGATTTATTCTTCCTTTCCTGAGAATACACTCTGGACACTGATCAGTGCTTGCTGTGCTTCCAGGTAAGATGTGTCTTCTCCACGAATATCTCAAACATGGCAGGAGCTTGGAAACCCAGGAAGTTTTAGGAGTGATTTTTATTTTAAAACGTTTCTCCTTCTGATGTCATGAACCAGAAATTCAGGCACAGGTTAAAAAGGGTACAAAAAGGAAAGCATGTATGCTGAGCCTGCTGTCAAGGCTTATTTTCACAGAAACATTACTAGAACTGTGTTTAGGATGTAGGTGATTTTTTTTTTTTTTTTTTTTTTTAACAATAGCTCTCTCCATCTTTGTATAGAAACACCTGCTGTAGGGAACCTGGAAAGCATGTGCAGTTTAGAAATAAATATTTCCACTCACTTCATTCTTCCGACTGCTTTGTTTTTGGGAAGAGCCAACCCCTGCCCATGGGTTCTGCTGACCATGACTTTGAGTCAGACTCTGAAAGTACAAGCGCTGTCTGTGGCAGCTCTCATATTGATCTGCGAACTGTACAACCTGTGGTGGCAATCCTGCTTTCCATGACAATAGACTGTCTACACTGCAAAATCCGTATCAACAGTCATGGTGCAGTACTATGCCGAATAATACCTTCAAAGGGTCATTTCTGCATAAAGCACATTTCCTCCTTCCATGATAAAGATGTGGACTGATTCTGCTTCATACAAGCATTTTGCAGGTACTGTAGAATTTTTGTGGTATAATAATACATTTTAAAATGTATAATTTTCAGCAGGCAAAAAATTAGTTTACTTAGAAAAAAATGTTGCACAGCTGCTTCTATTCTTTTCAGAAGAGTAGATCCAATTCTATCTTCTGTCATGTTGCCATGATCTTTCTGAAATAGAGGTATACAGATTAAACTAGAAGAAAATTTTGTCCTTTTGCAGGACATATTACTTCCCAAAAAGAGCTCTGTCAAGTCTTTAGGCCAAGATGATTTATGATTTATCATCTTAAAATCATCAGATGCTGTCAGATTAGAGACTAGGGAGAATTTATTCTCTGATATCCACTACTGTTTCTGTTCTCCTGTGAGCATTTGCTTTGACTTCAGTGTGATCAGGAATCTATAAACTCACTCATAAAATGAATACTATCTTTTTTTTTTTTTTTTTTTTTCACAGACGCTTTCAAAATAACAAGTATGCCCATGGTCCTGGGTAGCCTGATGTAGGTGACTCTTCTTGAGTAGGGGGGTTTGAGAAGATAAACCTCCAGAGATCCCTGCCAACCTCAGCCACTTTGTGGCTTTGTACTTGTGACTCCTCAGTCTCTTAATTTTAATTCAGATGATATAACAATAGAAACCTTTGTCCCGTTTTATTCTATAAATGGGATTCATTCTACAAAATGGGCTGCCTCAGGAATGGTGATCACAAATTTTGTATGTGGCTAATATATTCTATTTTCATTAGAGAATGCTATGGGCTTTTGTTCAACTAAGTGCTTAAATGCCAAAGGCAGATACACGAATAATCCTGAGGAAGTCAAGAGAGGTGTTTTTATAGTGAATGCTTAAGCCTGAGTGCTTGGCTTGAATAAAAGCCATACTCAGGATTTTCACTAAAACAGTACTGAGAAGAGCACGTACTTTGTGCAGCAGAAAGAAGAGTATGCATTGCATGTGAGTCTCTACCTTTTATATAGTCATTCAAATTTTGATGCTTAACCATAAGCATTGGTGAAAGGTGAAGAGTTGCCTCTGAAAACACAGTTCATTGCTTAGCAATGATATCAGCTAGATTTTGTGCAAACATCATCTTGCCTGATAACCAAATGGGTATTTGGCATTATTTGCTGGTAAGAGTGAGCCATCAAACCTTTTTTCTGGGCCAATAGCCATGGAAGAGAGGCTGTCCTCCTCATTGCCTCATCCAGCTATGCAAGTATTCAGTCAATTCAAATAATTTATTATTACCTGAGAGCTGCTGTAGCTCATGGCAATTGTGAACAGCCACAAGGGCATCAGAAGGCAGCTAAAAGGCAGTACTGCATAAGAAAACCATAGATATATTCTCTAAATACATCTCCTTTTATTCTTGACTCACTTAACCCAGGTTATATTGCATTTATCTAAACTGTAAGAATAAGATTATTGTGCCCAAGAGCTGGGTCACTGCAGCATGTCATGGGATACTGTGGGCTTGTTCCTCCCCTGCAAAAGGGTGGCCAGGACTGTGACTGCTCACCATGACAGGGTGTGTGGGCTCATCTGCTTCCTTTCAGAAACACTTTCTCTGTCTTTACGTGAATCTAAGAGGTTCTACACATCCATAGCATCTAAGTAAAGTAAACCAATGAGAGCTGGGTTTCAGTACAGTTAGGGTCAATACAGGGCTCTGATACAAGTTTGGGTCAAGCCTTTCATTTCATGGGTGGCAGTGCTGTTTCTGCAGCATGGTACCTCCTGTTTGAATTGTCAATGTCAAATATGTTCCTCCCCCCTCAAAATATTTTGATCTGTATTCTTCCTAAGACTAAAGCCTTTCTTGTGATTTCAGCAGTGAAAACAATTTTACAGTGGGTGTAAAGATAATTCAAACCTTAGTTTAAGTGGGAATCAGGCCCAGAGTATGTGTATTGAAGACTATTTCAATAACACTCAGCACTGTTTATGTGTTTACAGTTTCTGAGGAGTTGTAGAGCCTGTTAAAAATGAAATACTGCTTAGAGAAAGGAGCTTATGTTTTCTATTCTACTGAAAAAAGAAATTAGGAGGAAAACATATTTGTGCCTGTTCAAAGGCTGCCCAAGGACAGCTTTCATTCTTTGTGACCCACTTACATTAAATGCTTTCATAGGAACTCCTCAGATACTTATTAAAAAAAAAAAAAAAAAAAAAAAAAAAAAAATCAGTGCTTCTAATCTTCACTCTGAGGACACATCCAGGATTGGAGCCATTGATAGATATCTTGCATCCCTAGTTACCTGTGTGAAAATTAAACAAAGCAAGAGATGAGCAGCCCTGGAACTGAGAAATTAACTCCATCCATGTAAATATTAAATAACATAGTTTAAGGTCATTTTGTTTTTAAGAAATAGGACAATCAATTGTAACTTCAGCTAGCAGAAGCCAACCCATTGCTCTTGTCCTCTTTCTCCAGTTAATTTCGTTTTGTTTTGGTACATTGTGAGTACTTGGGGTATTTTGTCTGGTATTACCAGGCTTCTTTGAGTCCAGCTGGAAGCTTTCACTGGCTTTTGACAGTAGGTAGACACCACCACGGTGCACATACAGTGAAAGTGGCTGTTACTGGACTCTTATCAGACAGGAACCTGATAACTTTGAAACCTCTTTGCGTGGCAGATGAACAGCACTGATGGGCCTCAGCTTGCCCAACATCTTGAAACCTTACTAGATTTACACAGGAGCTGATCCCTCTACCTATTTGACACAGAACAGATATTGTTGATAAGTGAAATGTGTTATAGGCTTTGTTACACCCTACCTAAAAAACAAATCAGTATCTGCTTTGAGGGAAGATAAAAAAAGCTTTTTCTGATACTTTTTAATATTATATCTGAGTAATGGTTTTTGACGCTACTTGAGGAATGTGCAACTGGAAGGATTTCTTGGCTGTTGTGGTATATCCCTTTGCACCTCCCAGGGCTTCCAAAAGGGAAAGAGAGAGTGCACAGAGCTCCAGAGAACACTGGGCAGCAGTACTGCATATACACAGTGAAAGGAAAAGCCTTTTGTGGAAACTTAGATAGTCAAAAGGATTAGTGTGGTAGAATGCATTCACTTAGGGTCCTTTTGGATATCTTGTTGTCAGTGACTAAGGTAGTAGCAAATATGTTCTTCTTGCTGTTGTTTCTTCCTAACGAAGAACAAGATAGAAACTAGTAAAGTCTGTTGTAGCTGCCTGTTGTGATTTGAAGAAGTTAAGATATTCACTACCCACTATAGTAATTCCCCTGATATTGTGCCATGTTAGGTCCACCAAATAAAAAAGATATTAAAAAGCTAAGTGTTTTCTTGGTATGAGCCCTGGATTCTTGTTTTTCCCATGAGGTCAGTATTGAGTCATTGATATTTTATGTGTCACACAGAATGGTTGAGATATAAGAGAAAACTGGCGATTTTCATAAGCATCCCAGAGGCATTTTTAGCTTCCACGCATGCAGAAGCTTTAGCCTGTTTTCTTTACACAAAGTCTGCTGTAATGCTCTATCAGAGATGATAATTCATGTTGTGAAACATGATCAGAAGAACCTTTATGGAGGTGCAACAGATGCAGCGCTAGCCATCACTTGAAGCCTTTTCCCATAACCTGAAAAATGTATCTCCTGATTTTCTTTCTTTACCTTTTTAGGCATTGTTGAGTTGCAACTGTTGCATACAATGGAATGCCTAAAAAAGCAAGAGGATAAAAAGGTTAAGGTGCCCCCAGTCACAGTTTAAGGATTTATTTGGACACTAGCTACTCAACTAGGAGCATTCCCCCAAAGAATGGTGTAGTTCTTGTAGGCTTCAAACAATGGACATGTGTGGGTTGATGCCATCTGCAGCCTAGGGCTTGTGGAACAAAAAGATGTTTTGAAGAAGAAGGAAATTCTTAGAGATATGGTAGAATGGGAATGATCTGAAAGTAATCAATCATTACGGTGACATAAATCACAACACACAACAGCCCACAGCCAGAAGATGTCAAATACCGCCCGCAGCTCGTCAGTCTCTCTGGCATCATCACTTTTGTGTGTTTTGCCACTGCTTTTTTGTGGGCCATCAATTTTGTTGGGCGATGAAACTCAAGAATGCTGCTCTTCCTCCTTCCTCACTAATGCAAGCTTTATGATTGCACACCCTAACGTGCACTTAAGGCGCATTCATCCTTTGACCCGAACTAACAATCGATTGTGAGCTGGGTGCCAAAGCCACCAGATGTTGCTTGATCTCATAATTACGTTAGTGCTGTTGCTCCAGCGCAACAGCATCAAAACAATACCAGCCAATCTGGGGCACAAAGAGAGTCTGCAACTCTCATGTGGTCATCTGGTCCACGCCTGACATTTTTGCCTAAAGCTCTCAGATGTTAAACTTAATTTCCCGTCCTTGATTATAAGCAAAATGATCTGTGCACAATATTAAAAAAACATTTATCAGCTGGAAAAGAGTAAAAGGCATGGCATAAACTCATATAAATGTTAATGAAAGGCAGAAAAAATTAAGCAATAGTATTGTGTTCCTCAGGCTCTTACACACTTTTACTTAAAAGTGTATCAAGTAGAGGAGGTCAGAACAGGCTTGGAGGAGAAGTACAAAAAGCACAGTTTTGAAATTTACTCCAATTCTTTGTGTAGTTCAACTGATCTGGAATTCCTGTTAAATGGAGTAAATGTAATTCTTCTTTAACTTATTCCAATATTGATCATCAGATCAATATAAATCATAAATCCCCTTGTTTCAATAGAAAGGCTTCATCTTTTGGCTGTTGCCTATAAAATGAAACATGAACTACTGGCAGCATAGCTCCTGCTAAGGAACTGCACAAATTAGTAAAGCAATGACTGTGGTGGCTGTCTAATGGTGTCTATTCCTGTGAGTTAGAGCAATGCTATATGGATAGTCCATAGGGCAATCTGAGCATGAGGCTCCAAATCCCGGTACAAAAATACTTGAATGCAAATGACTCGAGCTATGTTATCCTTCACCTTGTCATGTTGAGCTGTAATTTGCTAACCTAGAGCTGGAACATAGCAAGGACATTTTCAACCCTCATGCCCCCCAGGTGGCCAATGGGCATGGTGCTCCTCTGTCCTTCACCTGCCTTCCAGTCTGCAGAGCTCCCAGACCTGCGCTCGAGTTCATCAGTGCTGATGGGGTACGTGGGAGCAGAGGTTCAGGGTGCAGTAGGGCACTGTGTAGCCCACTGTAATTTTCTGCTTTTTTAAAAAAACGTGGTTGAGTTCTCATCAGCAGCATCTGCGAAATTACAGCATTTTCCTTCCCTCTTGATTGTGAGCTACACCACATATCTCAAACCAGTCACAAGGAAAATTGTAGCAGAGGACAATATCAGCTAAAAAGAATTTCTAAACAATACAAGTTGGCTTCAGCATGCCCTACTAATGTTCTCCATCTTACACTATTTTCATTTCTATAAAGTCGAACCACATATAAGAGAAATTTTATTTCCTGTACTGCTGCAGTTTTTAAGCATAATGGCCCATGTAGACCAGTGGGCAAATATTATATCCTAAAGTTTCAAATAATTGCCATCTTTATGCTTCATATCTGATCTTTAATAAATGTTATTTTACACAGTGCAATTAGACTTCAGGATGTAAAACTCTGAGAGTAATCCTGAATCTTTTAGCAGAGCTGCGTGTTTGCAGGGTGCACTGACATCTAGATTCTGATCCAATTAATGGCACAAATCTGAAGCAATTTCCTTGAAATCAGTACAATTACATCAGCACAAGCCCCATAAAAGTGGGATGAGAGTCAGACCTTTATTTCTTTTCCAGTCAGCTCTAGACATATAGTATTTTCCATTCAGTCAACTGAAAAGAACTGTAAAGGGATAGAAAGAAATGATAGAAACTAAGTTTTATTATTTAACATATGGGAGACTTGGTTATTATTTTACCATAAGCATACACAGGAAAAAGAGCCTGCTGAAGTAAAATGGAAAAAATTCACCTCAGGTGTTGTATCATGAAATCCAAGGAAGTGACATCAAAGATTAACCTGGTCCATTTATTTTTAAACTATTTTTTTAAAGTATCAGATTTTATGTCTGGAGTTTTTCTCTGTGAATTTTATTTAATTTTTTTAAATTGTAAGCATAAAACTGAATAAGGATCAAAATCCCCCTTATTTTGTCACCTCAGTACTGACATAAGACCCTCATATTGGGCACTCAGATGCTTTTGATAGTTTTGGGTGTTGTGCATGGAAAAGCTGCAAACTGTGGTCAGCCTACACACCAAATGTAGTGCACGGGTGGTTTTAGCCAAGCAGAAGGCAGTCATTTGCCCATGGAGAAGCCATGGAGCCAGAGAAGCCTTATTATTCAAAGGACAATCTTCTGGACTACTCGGTCACATTGAGACAATCTTAATTTTGTGTTAAATAACACTACCTCTTGGTCATTCTTCTTTCTTGAAAGGCCAAGTGGGAGTGCCAGCATTGTCTGGGCAGTCAGAGTTGCCCTTGTGTCTCCTCTTACCCTGTGAAGCCGCAGCCTGTTGCACCGACTGGGGAAGAGGCGTGATGGCCAGGGCTGCTGTGTTCTCCAGGCTGCTAGTCCTTTTGTTTGATTCATTTCACAAGCTCAGAAGAGCGAGAGAAGACCCCTTAGGAAACCACAGGAAAACTTCGAAACTCTTATGGGAAAAAGGATTAAATGGACACAAAAGTCACTCTTTTGGTTAATGGGAGCCCATAAGGAAAACATATCAGGTAGAGGCAAGTAGGACAGACAGCTCCAGGCTGACCTGTTCGCTGCAGGCAGCAAGGTGCCCTGGAGATCCTTGGCCCATGGAAGTCTCCATTGGCTCTCATTGGCATGGGCCAGTCCTCACCCCTGGGCTGGTGTGCAATGAAGTAGTTACCTGAACTTTTTGGAGTTGGGTAAGGTTGGAGGAGTGTGGAAAGTGCAGTACAGATAAGACATGGATCTGTCATACTAAATTTTGTCCCAAGGCCAGCCAAAACTGAAAACCTTTTTGTGGGAAGAAGTTAACTGGAACTGCTGAAGTTTCTTTTCATGGATTATTTAAGCAGTACAAGATGTTGTTATTTCTGAGTTTCTTCCATGTTATTCAGGAAAGTATGTCTGATTATGTAAATTAAAAGTTGCTGCTTAAAAATATTTTGCTTGAGAGATTGCAAAGGCAACACAGTAAATGAATTAAGATCAGAGAGTCTTGCTCAAGTGAGAAGATTGCATAAGTAACCGCATGTGTTATTGAAAAATACATATTGTTTACAACGTATTCTTGCAAGATCCTTAAATATTTCGCTTTGAGGTTTGCTTGATATAAAATATTGCATTTGTTCAAGCTGTCACACAGGCTGGGCTCTAAGCTGATTTGCAGCTACAGCAGATTAAAACCACTATGCTGTCCCAGTGCAATTTTGGATTTAATTTGGTTACTTTCTGTCTTTTTAAGAGAAACAAGAGAGTTTTCAAACCAAAAGGCATTGACTGCTTACCTAATTAAAAATGTATCCATCTGCTGGTTTGGTGGCTGACTTGTTATTCAAAGCATGCAGATCTAAGTAGGTTGATTTATTTATGAAGACCTTATGACACTGAGAGATATGCACTCAAAAACATGTAAAAATAAATGTGGCTGCAGATGGATAGACACACATAGATCTTTATGGGGTTCTAAATAACAGATAGAGAGAATTTGGAAAATGCGCTTTACAGGGAAGATCCTTTTATGTTGCTTCCACGTGTTTAACATTTAGAGCTCAAATAACAAAGCAGCCAGCTAACATGTTGTGAGATAACTCTAGTCTAAATATCCTATAGTGCCTTTTAAGTTGCAGTGACTGTTTCTGAAAGCTTCATGTGAGTGATAGACTCTTAAGGAGATGCTACTTTTTAAGCAATGTTTTATTTAGAGAATGCTTTAAATCGAATTTTAATTAAAAGAGAAAAAAATCATTATCACTCACAATCATCATGCATTGGAATCAGGGTAAATGCTGTTTTCTTGTATTTAATTTCATTGATGTTTTGGTAAATGTCTCCCAAATTAAGTTTCTTAGTAACTATGCTCAGGCTTTGGAAACATCAAGTTGTAATGGATTGGTTCTCAATGCTATAAATATTGTTGCAATCCTCAGGTAAAGTTTATTCATCAGTTTATGGGCTCTAGGAAATTCCCAGTGTAATGAAACCATCATAGTATTTCCACATGGGCTGTGGAGCTGCTGGTCTTAAACCTCACATCTTTACTGGCATGAGCCGGCTCCTTAAACTAATACAAATGGAATAATACCCATGTCTTGTATATAACGCTCTTGGCGAGGCTGAGTTCGTAGGTGGTCTGCATAGGCCACCTGAGAGGTATGAGGAAAACGGAGAATGATGTGGCTGGGAATGACTCTGGAGTAGCTTTATGGCCTCTGTTTCTGTTTACAGTGTGGTTTCTAGTGGGTCCTTCTTGATTTTTCTTCCATGCATGAGCCTGGCAGCATGTTTATTCAGGTTTTGTACCTGTTTGTGTGGGTGTTCATGAGTAAAACAAGTGATTTTTTCCAAAACAGACAGAAATTATTCCTTCATAGACCACTTGATCATGCTGGCATCCTTTTACATTGAAACTGTCTTGCACCAAATGATAAAGTTACTTTCAGCACAACTGTATTTTTTACTTTGCATTACATTTGCTTTATTTTGTATCTTTCAGCTTTCCAAAAAGGTATTTCTCTAATCCCAGGGTCAGTTAAAACTGGTTCCCCAGTATATACATTTTCAGATTCTCTGTGCATCTCTTTTTATTTCCATGTCAAGACAGGCATGTGAGTTTCTTAGTGCCAACAAAATATAGAAACACTGTTTGTATGTAGATCTAGCCAAGGAGGATATTAGACTGAGCTGCCTTTTGGTGGGAAGCCATCCTGGCATTTCTTTGGAAAACTCTAGAGATGTTTGAATAATCCTTATGCTAACAGATGTCACCACTGGTAATCTGTTTTACTTTCACAGCTCTTTATTTGAGTATCTTGCTGGCATTTTGGGATGTTTTAGAATAGTGGGGAAAACTCAGACAAATCTACATTGTCTTTTACTTTGATCTCTCCTGAAGCTATATTTTGATGAAATATTCAGATAGTAATCAAGAGAAGAAAAACCATAAATTTTACTATGCATGATCCTTTTGTGCAGAAGGGAGTGGACCAAAAAAAATAATAAAAAAAAAGACCAGTAATCCTTTCCTTTTGTTTCCAACACACTGCAAATGGCTGTTTTCTGTTTTCCTCGTCCTGTGCAAGCCCTTGAAATGGGGGACAAGGAATTGCAATGAGTCAAGGCAAATAGTTAGTCACACTCTTCCTTAGAATTGGACCCATTGTTCAAGTAGGGTAAGCAAGTTTTACACTACTAATTTTGTTCTGCGTTAGAAACTATGGCCAGTATGGTTATGTGAATAAGGATTAGTAATGGTGAATGAGCAAGGGAGATAGCTGAGGGGAAGGGTGGCATTTTTGTGCCTGTAAGAGCTGTAGTGGTTGCACATTTCTCCCTGAACATAATATTTTTGCCGTTTACCTCAAGATACTGCAAGAGGAAATGTTTGGGAAAAAATACTGTTGGAAATATCAGCTGCATACTTGTTAGGAAAGTCTTACAATTGACTGTCTCAGTAAAGCAATACCAGTGAGTCATTTCTAATGGAAACCTTGCCTTAAGGTAGAGTTCAGAGAGATATGCTCCTGCTCTTTACTGTCGTTACGGACCTGTGTACAAGAAAATACACTCAGGGTTTGGGGCTGACTTCTGTTAAAGGAATGAGATGGCTACTGCTGAAGGAACACTCAGATGGGAGTGGGACTTGACAAAGAGTGGTTGCAGCTGAAGAAAAATTGTTCGTTGGTGCCATCAGTGTATGAAATAAAAGGAACTAATTTGTATGTCATAAATTAAAAAAAACTCCTAAAATGAGGTTTATGCCTGCATAGTGCAGGATCCAGGTACAGACCTATGCACATCTTTTGTTCTAATGCTACAGTGATGCTCAGATCCCTGAGAGTGGATTTGAGATCTGGTTGTGCTAAAAGCTATACAAAATATCACAGAATATGACAAGACCCAGCAGATGGGTGTAAATAAAAAGAGAATAAGGAAATACAGTGGCAGTGTTGCCCAGCACAACAAGCTAACTTAATCTCTGAATTCTCAGTGCCAGTACTGAGGAAAATCATGGCTGCCACTTTTCTAACATAAAAGCAAGGGGTGGGTTTTTTCCATTGTCCTTCTTGCAGGTTTTAATTTCTGTGCCTATTATTTTGTTTATATGAAGTTAATCCAGAATTTGCAATATTCTGCTATAAAATCAGTGCAAGTACTGAGCTGCATATGCATATACTGACTTTCCCCAGTTAGTGGTTCTCCTATAATAGGACAAAGAATTTCTTAGATAATAAACAACCATTTTTTGGTATCTATAGCTTCTCTGAAATCAGGACAGAGAAACACAGGCAATGCTTCAGATTCTGAGGTAAGCTCATCATTATTACTTTAAGGTTGGCCAGCCTATAGACCACAAGTTCTACATTGCCTTATAGATGTTACCAAATGGAACTGTACATCTCCATATTCTTTGCAAGAATGGAGCAACAGGCACTGGATGCCTGCAGATCTCTCAGACTTGATATTTATTTAGCATCACTGTTTTAAGGTGAGCATTTAAGGCAATAATCTGCATTCAATTTCAGAAGTTGTGCTGCAGTGGCTGTTAAAGGAAGTCTATGCAGAATTCAGAGCAGAGCCCTTCTCCCAGATGTAAATTAAATTCCCAATCTTAATCTTTCTCCTGTCCTGTGAATGTATCAGTCATGCCTGCATGCACAGAAAAAAAGCACAAATGCTTTCCACTTTTTAGGAAAAAAAAAAGCAAGGGTTTTATATTTAATCCTAAAGAAAGACAAAGAGTCTTCCTTTGCCCTACTATTAAAAAGATAGCACACATTAAGAAAGAATGAGGGTTTGGTTTTGTTACTTACTTTAAACACAGTTTTCTTCTATATGGTTGCAAATATTTTGTTCATAATAATGGGTGGACTAGCTCAGATAGGGTGGTTTAATCTGAGTTAATTAGGATTTACGCTCTATTAGAAGTGCCAGAAATCTTCAGTGCTCTGTAGGGAACCTGTCTCTGATGCAGTTTGATTGGTGCCATCATTGCATAAATAATCTCTGAAAAGATCACTGTCTCTGAACACACAGAATAAAAATGAATTAGAGCTCTGACACTCTGTTCTTTTGATTATTTTACCAATTCAGAGACTTTCCACAAAAATGATCTTTATTTATAGAGAACATCTAGTGGTGCTATAAAAGTAATCCTGTATCTCTCTCTCTCTCTCTTTTTTTTTTAATAATACCTGTAGTAAATTATGGCAGAAAACCTAAAATTCCAGTATGAAAACCAATCTGAGAATTTTTCATTTATATTAATTTATATTCATTTTAGATGTATTCTGTTTGATACCAAGGGCCCAATTCTGCCTACCTATTAAAGCTTAGTAGCTAATCTGTTACTGAAATTTAACTTTACCTTAGTACAGGTCAGAATCTGGTTCAGAAATCTTAAACTGTGACCCTGCTCTTAAAAAAAGAAAACGAAGTCTGTCTGACTAAATGTTTTTTCCCACTGCAGAAAAATGGATGTGTGCTTTTAAAGAAATCTGGATGTAGTTTGCAATTCTCTGTGTTAAGACTTTAGCTTTACCCTTCAAATTCAGGTAGGGCTCTGCTGAAATTGCTACAAACATATTCCCTGCAGTTTTTGGCCGAGGCTATCTCCCTTACACGTGTTCCGTTACCATGGGGCAGGCTCTCTCTCGCAGCCGCTCCCGGAGCGCTTCGGGGGGGCCTGTCCGTGCAGGCTCCCCCGGTCCCGGCTGGCCGGTGGCCCTGGCCACTGCTAGTGGCTCTCCTCCCACCAGCGCCGCTTGCCAGCGCACAAGGCCAGCACGCGCCAGTACCTACATCTTCATCCCGGGAACTTTTCTTCTCTGGAAGCTGACGCTACTCCCAAATGATCATGAATGAGTAAGAAGCACAGCTGCTCAGGACTGGCAGTACAAAGCCAGCGATATTCAAAAGCAGTTTGTAATAATTAAGGTGTCTGTTAACCTCTGCAGCTTTAAATAACCTTTCAATGAAACGTAGGCACGCACATTCCTCCCCAGCTTGCCAAGCATCTGTCTTAGCGTTGCAAACAATCTGCAGCCTCACAGTTATTTGCACTGGTTTATTGGTCACACTTTCACAGGAAAAATCCTGCAGGTTCTGCTTGCGCCCTGGTCTTAATGAGGGTGAGAGCCGCAGTGAGCTAAGCTGACACCTGCGTTGCAGAGGTGGGCACTTGTATTTATTTGATCTGCTTGTTAGGTGAAAAGCAGTAGGTAATACCTGGTTTGACATCTTGGTGCATTTATTTCTCATTTCTTTTCTTTTCTCTGTACTGTTTCAGATTTTACCTTTTGTCCGTGCCCTTCAATGTTTATTTTAGGAAGCATACTACATCATAAATGCTCCTGGCTTTGTAAATAGTTTGGGTGGTAGGATTTCCTTTCAGAGACCTCATAATGGCATATTACAAATTTTAGGCTAACTATGAGATTTGAATTGTGTTGTAAGGAGCAATGTAATAAGAGCTACTACTTCAATTGTCATTAAAATCCTGTTACATTTCACCTGTGATTATCTAGTTTTCCTTAGCACTGCTGGTTAGAAAAGGCAAAAAATCTATGCATCTGTCTGTCTGTATACTGTCAAGTTGCCACATGTGCCTAGTCAAAATAAATACACTACCACAGGTCCTGTAATCAGCATCAAGGCAGTAATAAATAGGAAACTCTTGTGATGATGATCACGATTAAGAAAAGGAAGTCTAAATAATCTGCACTGCCTAAAGCTCACTTTTTTTCAGAGTGGATTTGCAAATGAGCTATAAACCTGATCCTTTTCTTATCGAGGTCAGCAGCAAAACTCCTGCTAATCCCAGCTGAAACAAAATCATTCTGCCAGCTTGATGTTTATAGAAATGCGTATTACCTTCACATAGATGTTCTCTGCTACGGCTTTTTGTATTACAAAGCTAACATAAACATGACCCGAGGAATGAAATCTTACTCATATCAAATAAAAAGCTGTTATTCTCAAATAGCTAACAATAAATTTTGTCAAGTAATTTTTAATACTCACAGGTCCATTAAGAATCAGTAAATCCAGGGAGGGAAAGGCTAGGCACATCTGAGCACTTGTACTGGGAAGGAGTCGGCAGTCTCTGGTGCCAAGCCTGATAAAGGTGCACCTTTGGGGTATTATTCCCTTTGACAATGAGACTCTGTGTGTGTGTTAAACTTCCTGGGGTTATTTTACACTCTTTTGCAAATAGCTGAGTAGTGTGGAAGTTGCGTGGGAGTGGAGTAACTGGGATTGCATTTTTGTGGGAAAAGGCTTTTCAGAGTGGCTGGGTGAATTTTTTCCTGCAGGCTGTGGAATTGCATACTAAAGGGAGAGCTTGTGCTTCTTCTAACATGCCCCCCCACCCCCTTCTTCTCTTTCCTCTTTTATATTTTTTTTCCCCCCATCTAAATGTAGTGCTGGGCCTCAGGAGGCCCGTGAACACACAGAGCTTCCTACTGAGGTTGTCACTTGACTGACAGCAAAAAGCTTCTGGGGAGATGGACGAGCATGAGTAGGTGGACATAGAAAAATGGAGAATGAAAAGATAAAGTAAAAATAGAACAGGATGCTCATCCAAAATCACAGCCCTTTCAGGGGCTGTAATATATTAACTTATAAATGTTGTGTTTGTGATTTGGCAAAATGTAAAACGACGACATCTATGTCAGTGTATATGTATGTGAGAGACACTTAAATCTATTCAGAATGCTCCATTAGATATGATATTAACTACAGAAATAACATCCGAGACAAACCACGTGTGCCAGTGCCCAACTGTCTGTATACTAATATATTCACTTGGTGTTTTAAAATAAGAGGAAAACAAATTGTGAATAAATAGGAAATACAACGATCTTCCAGTCCTTACATTTCAGGATGATTTTCGGTTTCTCAGAAACTCTGTGTTTGTATGTTCATGTGCCTGTTTGTCTGTACCATTTGAGTCCTATAAACAGTTCTCTAAATAATTCAGCTGGGGTTGACCTCTATGAAGAGACAGGATCAAACATTTAACAAGTCATAATTATTACAGTGCATGCTGCAAGTAAATACAGTTTCACTGAGGAGCTAAACCGAATATAACATCTGAGACAAATATCAGAGACACTGGCTGTGCTTTTTCAAGCTGCATTAAATTGACCACTTAAATGGCGTAAACTTGATTATGGTGCAAACATGATTAGTTCCCATCAAAGCTGAATTGCTCCTGATAGTGAGTTACAATAATAAAAGCCGGCAGGTTGGCAGCAGTGCAGGCTGCTCAATTAATAGGCAGTTAAGAAAAATGTAACAGATCCAATGGCTCTAACAAAATTTTAAGGAATAAATTTTAATGTCAGGTACTTTGTTGTAAAGTGGAGTTACTTGTTGGAGCTGAGAACAGAAGTTAGTCCAAGTATCGATGACATCTGTTAAAACCAAGCTGGGATTTTATGATCCTTTGAAATGACACAAAGTAAGGAAATTATGATTATTTTGGCAAGGCTTCTTAAAAAACCCCAACTTTTCTTGGAGCCAAAATGTGGTGGATTTGGTAGAATTGCAAACATTTTAGTTTATGACATTTTCGGGCCCTTTTTAAATTGTCTGTGTTTATGTGATTTTTTTTTTAACAAATTAAAATGGCATTAATATAATAGAACTATTTTTAAGATTTCAAAGTATTTAATATTTTTTGATGACAACTGACTTTTCTGGCATGGCAACAAAAATAACTTCAATTAAAAAAAGAAGACGTTTTGATGCTCCACCATTCCCATAAAGTTTAGCCTGACTTATAGTAGTTCTGTCAGATGCATCAAAGATGTGAAAACAAGAACACTCAGATTGCTTTAATTGAGGACTGCCTATATTTTTGTGTAAATAATAAAAAAAGGAACTAATCCTTTCTTCCTCCTCATTAGGCCAAGAATTCTTGTAGATAATTAAAGTCAGGAAGTACAAGTTTTAACAGTTGCATTGACTATGCTGCACTGTTTTCTAACTCCTATTATCCAAGCAGCTGCTTAAAAGATTTATTTTCTACGGAAGGAGGAAAATACACCAGCTACCTTGCGGAGTTATCTTTAAGGTTCTGCCAGTGAGTTCTGCAAAATAAATGTTCAAGGCAAAGGAAAACAATCTGAGCCTCAGACTATAGAAACCTCATTGTAAATACTGAGTTAACAAACCTTTTTAAAGCTGTTTTAAAAATTAAAAAATGCTTCTTACCTAGATCTGGACCTAAAATTATATCAGGTGAAAGATACTCTATATTTTGAAGTAAAAAGTGTGTTTATAGTGTGAAGAAGTGTGTTTATAAGTATTATGTTTTACAAATATTTGAATTTGGGAAAAAGTAGAGTGATTTAAAGAGAAAGCACCTGATTCACAACAGGCATGTTTACCGTTGCACAAAATTGTTAATCAAACTTTTAAGATGTATGCAGATTTTTTTTTTGACTGCTCGAGCTTCCACGGGGGTTCTGTGCTTAAACTAAAATTAATGGTGATTATAATTCGTTTTATCCCAGACAGAAGAAAAATCTTGAGTTAGTCTGGGCGCTATTCCCTGGAGCGAGGGTGCTGGGATGGAGCCGGGGTGCTGGGATGGAGCGGGGGTGCTGGGATGGAGCCGGGGTGCTGGGATGAATGCGGGAGGGAAGGGTTTGTGCCCCGCGCGGGGCAGATCCGCGGTACCGGGAGGGGGCGGGGGGTGCCGAGTAGGCGAC
>NW_020799110.1:20461669-20471691 GCF_003259725.1 Athene cunicularia
GCCCCGCGCCCCGTGAGCGGCTCTAACGCGCGGAGCGACGAGCGTGCGATTCCTCAGCGCTAAACCAGAGTTTTAGATTATTTGAAGTACTGGCCCGGTCGGAAATAACATTTCGCTTCGAGTTGAAGGTGGATGCGATCGTGCTCCACGCATATGGAAACGCTCAGGTAAACGATTTATTTTAATACTGCCTTTTGGCAGCTGGAATTTAATCTATTTTATTTGTACTTTTCTGCAGTTACCTTGCTGGATTCCAGATCAGTTCAGGGAGAGCTTGGGTGGATAGCAAGTCCCCTGGAAGGAGGGGTAAGTTTTAAACCGCTATCTGATCAAAAGGGTAAAGGGGGTGATTAGTAACTTTCAGAGAGTCCTAATGGCTCGATTATTGTTGATTGTGGTGAGGAGGTCAGATTTCTTCCCTGGCTTACCAAGTGAATTAC
Organism: Athene cunicularia; assembly: GCF_003259725.1. NCBI lineage: Eukaryota > Metazoa > Chordata > Aves > Strigiformes > Strigidae > Athene > Athene cunicularia. The sequence continues at coordinate 20,462,110 of NW_020799110.1, forward strand.
TCTTTGTTGGAGAAACTCTATACTCCCTTTGGATAGTTCTGTCATGGAAGAAGTGGAAACCAAAAGGGCAGAAAAGAGGTTTCAGAACTAGGAGATTGGTTGAGGCATGGGCTTAGATGCCTATTTAAAACTGAAATACCAACAAGAAATGTGATCTGGCGACTGAACTGGCATTCTTGACTGTAATTATTATATCTATGGGCTGCCTCGGCTGGGAGATGTTCAGGGCAATTGCTGTTCTATTTCTGGATGAAGGAGTAGGGATCAATATACAAGATAGACCTTTTGGCGTGACGGGACAGTTGTCCTATTTCAGGGTGTAAACATCATATGTTTTGGTGTCTGAACAGATAAACTGAAGCACCCAGTGCTTGATGGTGATTCCCTGGAGCTTCTTTTTATGTACTTGCAAAGAGACAATTGCAAGAGCAGATTGCTTGAATTCACTGCTCTGTGGTGATGTGATGACATGAAAAGATTCACACATCCATTGCTGGGGCTTAGAGCCCCTCTGCTTAGTGAGCTGCGGGCGAGATATCTTCACTAATTTAGCTTCAGATTAGTGGATGGGCACCTTGCTGCTCTCTCATCTGTGCTTCCTCCTGCAGGGTGCCCAAGGCTTCTGTGGGAAACTCCGGCGAACTGCTGGACTTTGGAGTTGGTGGGATCTGGTGGAGACTGTGCATCATGGGATCTCTTGGGACTTTTTAAATAAGCAATTAGAACGGCTTTTTCTTTCTTAAAGTGAACAATTTAAGAAAAATGTCAGCAATGCACACTAAACATTAATATATAAAAACCCACTCTCAAAGCCTTTTAATATTAAATGAGTAAAGCTGCTTAGTGTGCTTAAGCAGAAGTAACTAAGTCAAACTGATTGAAAAATAGAAGTGCTGAAAGATCAGGTTCTGTACACAGCAAAGCATTGGATTCTTCAGGAAACCTACGAATTTACTTTTTTGTTTGTGTTCCTGCTCGTAATTAGAAGAAGCAGAGCTAAGGAAACAGCAGTGAGTGGAAGGAATCCGAGGTTGCGTTGGTTGGTGATGCATTATGCATAAGCTCTGAATAACCGTAACATGGGAGAATGGGGGATTGTTTTGCTCCTCCGTTGTAGTCAAGTTCACCCAGAACAACAGTCCTGGCTTGTGCTCGGCCTGAGCACACTGTGCTGTCCCTGACACTCGTTTTTCCAAAGAGTGGGAAAAGTGATTGGCGGGCCTCTGGCAGCCCCGACAGTGCACATTTAGTGCTGATTGCAGGCAATTGCCCTCATCTTTTGACAGTGTGGAAAGGTACGGCTCTATCTCGGTGAGAGTCTGGCTTCCTTGCCAGTGCGATGCCCTGGGAAGGTCAGTTAATGAGATGGGGTCTTTCATATGGCTTTCCAAGGGGTATCTATGCTGTATATTAAAATAGGAGCTAAAATAGAAGTTTTAATAAGTTGGTAGTAGAATTGATGGTTAGAGGACAGCAGTGTATTATTAATGGCAGTTGGATTCCTCCTTTTCCCCCATGTTTTCTCTGAAAGCGCTATGCAAGCCTGAGAAGGAAATGTGTGCTCTTATTGTGGACGTGACTCGTTTCACTGAACCTACATACGTGTGTTCTATTTTTAAGCCTGTAGTGAAAAATTTAAGAGTACATGGTCTGTCTCTGAGACACAGTGCTTGGAAAGCATTTATTTTAACTTCATATGCTGCAGATTTATTTCAAGCAGCAGAAATGAACTCGTTCATCTTCCTGGGAAGATTCTGTCCTTCAGTGCTAGTTCTTTAACTATGTGTACCTTATTGTCTATAAAAATGGTGTTTTTCTAGATCTAGTTCCTGAGGTGTGAGGGTTGCGTGGGTAGGAAGGGCTGGAGATAAACATAGTCATTTAGCAGTGACTAGCAGTAATCAAATATATAGTACCCCTGGAGGAATTAATGAATTGCATTATAAATGTAATTAATGATTTACTCTTGCATTTCACAGTTGAAAAGCAGGTTTTGCGCCCAGAATGTTTTACTCTGCATCATTAAACCGTGGGAAGACTTGAATTATAAAAGTTAATTTCATCTTGAAAGTTACAGCTTTGACCACTTACTTAGAGTTACAAATCATTTACGGTGGCAAGAAATTTGGGACTGCAGTAATTTTCATCTCTGGCAGTAGCATACACTTAGGTTTGTTTGTGTGTTTATGAAATAAGAAACTCAGCTCTATATATTTGTGTATTTGTCAGGAGACAGAGCCGTGTTGAGAGCCTGGTCTGAAACATGCTGAATTTAGTTTCAGTCTGTCCGTTGACCTCAGCTGTCTCCTTATTGAATCCTCTAGCAGCATCCTCCATTGTATAAATGTACTAAAGGAAATCCCATCAACATGTATTATTTCCCTCTGCTTCTTCCTTTCTCTGTTACCACACACAATATAGGTAGCTTAGACAGTCTGAAGATAAAGCAGAATGGGAAGCGATGGATCATAAAGACAATATTGTAACAGTAAACTAGCTCTGTGGCAGCTGTAAATTAAACATCTCTTGTCTTCTTATTAACACCATGTTATGCTTTACATTGGTAGATGACTTTTTAAGATTTATTTTTTTCCTTTTCCATGAAAAGGAGTGACATGCTGAGTATTGATTTCCCCCCCCCCCCCTTTTAATTTGCAGTTATCTCTAGGCAGCAAATAAAATATTATTCTTTCTGCTCCTAGTGACTCATGGTGCTAACTACTGTCATTCTATAAAGGGATTCAGCTAAGCTGGAATCTTTTTAAGTAAAAATCACTTGCATAAGAGCAATCCTTGTGAGAAGAATGCAGGCTATTATACAAGAAGCCCCTTAACATTAAGAAGGCTTCTGTTTATCAAAGCCATGGCTTCAGTAGTTCTAAAAAGCACTTCTGGGGAGTCTCTTTTAGTTACTACTGTATTCCAAGGATAATTTTATATGCTTCATTGTATCATCTGCAAACCCAGGCAGTATATAATTATCTATTATTTTTTAAAGAAGGATTTTTCTGATCCTGAAGTGCTATGGAGTTTTTGCTGGAAAGATATCTTTCCCTAATGCTCCTACTTCCCTCTCCCTACCAGGAGAGCCCTGTGATAAACTCTTCTTCTATGATAATACTTAAAAAAATTTTTTTTCTTGAAACTGTTGGTTATGTGTGCTTTCCTTTTTATAAGTTTGTCATGCTGAACTACGAAGTAGGGCCAGATCTCTTTTTTCTATACTTTCCTTAGATTGCATATATTGTTGTTTCATAATTATGTTGCCTGTTTGGCATTTCTGATGCTGTCTGAACTTTGAGGGCTGTAAGAGTTTGGAAGCATGCTGCTATCTTGATCTTTCAGCATTTACCTTCTTTGCTAACCTTTTTGATAATATGAATTTAGTTATTTTGTGACATTCCTCTGGGATGAAATGTGTAATACTTACTCTTCTCCCACCTTCCCACTAATAATAAACTTTGTTTAGATAGCAAAATTATGGCACTGTTGCTGGTAGACTGATGATGGTGTTGCCTTACATGTCCTGCAATCTCTAAGTGCCACCCATGTCAAGGATCCAGTTCTCTATAGACAGTTACATGTGCACAGCTCCAAAGTAAAGACTATTTGCTGAGTGTGTTTGGGATATTGCTAGCCCAGGAAAGTAGTCAGCAGCTTACAGAAATAATAAGGGGTGGCTTAAGAGTTTAAAATATGCAGTAGTGATGCCAGAAACATAGATGTGCTGCCCTGTGCTTTTTGTGTGACTAACTCATGCAGTATCACTGTTTGGTGTTTCTGTGTACAAGGTGGGGTCTGTGCATTACCTGCCTCGTCTGCCACAGGGGAAACACTGTAGTGCCGGTGCCATACTGTGAGTCTGTGAAGTGCCACATGTAGCCCTGATCCAGGCAGGGTCCTGTGGGCTGAACTGTAGTGCAAATAAACATAGTCAATAGAACATTCTTGGATTGGTTCAGAAGGTCTTTGAAACACATGTGCGTTTCTCGAGCTGTTACTTGATTTGGATCTCGTTTCTCCTGAATGGAGAGTTCTTCTTTTAATGTTCAAATAATTGAGGCCCTGGCTATGGCTTGGTCTGCTGGGGTTTTTTTGTTTGTTTTCCTATAATGGAAAAAATGCAACCTCCACATTAGTTGTGGAAGTGCACGTTATGTTTGCTGTGTACTTCTGTTGTTCCTTTTAATGCTGATGTATTTTTCTTCCCCTTTTGCTCGCAGTGGGAGGAAGTAAGCATTATGGATGAGAAGAACACCCCAATCCGCACATATCAAGTCTGCAATGTGATGGAGCCCAGTCAGAATAATTGGTTACGAACTGATTGGATTCCCCGTGAGGGGGCTCAAAGGGTATATATCGAAATCAAGTTCACGCTAAGAGACTGCAACAGCCTACCAGGTGTCATGGGAACTTGCAAGGAGACTTTCAACCTTTATTACTACGAATCAAACAACGATAAGGAGCGTTCTATTCGAGAGAGCCAGTTTGCCAAGATTGACACCATTGCTGCTGATGAGAGCTTCACCCAGGTGGACATTGGTGATAGAATCATGAAGCTGAATACAGAGATACGGGATGTGGGACCACTCAGCAAGAAAGGGTTTTACTTGGCTTTTCAGGACGTTGGTGCCTGCATTGCTTTGGTGTCTGTTCGTGTCTTCTATAAGAAGTGCCCGTTGACAGTTCGAAACCTGGCACAGTTTCCAGACACCATTACCGGCGCTGATACATCCTCTCTGGTGGAGGTTCGTGGCTCCTGTGTCAACAACTCGGAAGAGAAGGATGTGCCAAAAATGTACTGTGGGGCAGATGGCGAATGGCTGGTGCCCATTGGCAACTGTCTCTGTAATGCTGGCTATGAAGAACGTAATGGTGAATGCCAAGGTAGGATGAGCCATATTGTACTCTTCATTAAGGCTTAGTTGAATGCATAATTGAATCGGAGATGAGAGTAAATGGAGTAAAGCCAGTAATTAGCAGCCCCTGTGGGATGTGGTGGGACAGAGGGGTTTAATGAAGAAGTCCAATAGCTCCAGGTGGCAAGGCTAAGAATTATATAATGCAAAACAAATGATACTGCCACAATAGGCAGAAGGCGAAACACATTTTCTAGCAGGCACCTAAATGTGAATTGGCTGGCGATAGTCACCAAAATGTGAATGGCTGCAAAACAGTGCAGTTGAGCTACCGTCATTTAAAGAGACAAATCTTTGAAGTTTTATCTGAAGTAAACTTTAAGCACAGGAAATTCTGGCAAAGTCTCATTTGGATAATGCAGTGGGGTAAGAGTGAGTTGGATGGGGGAAACTGGTGTTTTAGCTGGATTACTTTCCCACTTTCAGAAGGGGAAGTCTTTGGTGTTTTACTTGTTGCAAATTTTTAGTGCTAAATAATGCTTTGATATTTGACACTGCTGCCTTTGTTAAATATTTTCATTTCTCAGAGGGTCTCCATTGTCAGCTTAATAATAGAGGTGCTAGGATACTCTTAGAAATGCTAAAAGTCTCCACCTCACCCTCCCACACACACCATCCTGTGTGCTGCAGAATTAGGGATTAAAGTTTGTATAAAAGACAGATTATCCTGGAAAGAAAAAAACCTCAAACCCTCTGTTTTCTTCACCTCCCCTTTCTGGAAAAAGAAGTTGTAAAAGATTAGGGAAGGAGAGAAAGGAGTTTATAAATAAAATATCTTTAGACTCGGCTTCTAAAGTTTTGCTCATGTAAGCATAAATTAAGATCAAACTAAAAAGGATTCTTGCACAGGTCAGTGGGCTTAATTTTGCTGGTTACTACTGAATTGAAGGTGCTCAACTCCTTAGTGGATTTGGACCCATGTTTTAGGAAAAGGTTCTTTGGAGCCAAATGACTTTGCTTCGCATCTTCTTGGTGTGTTTTTAACAAGGTCATTTTTTTCACCTTGAGGCTGAGAACAAGATAGAGCAAGTAAGGGACTGCTTTTGTCTCCTGATGTCCTTCGAATGTACCACTTGATTTCTTTTAAATGATAATTTACAATCAATATGAAGTTCATTACTATGCATTGAAATTAAGCTTTGGCAGGAAAAAAGCGCAAGTATAAACTTTGGACTCCATTTCTAGTGTTTTTGCTATATGGAAAAAGCCTGAGTTTGCCATATTGGCAACAAAATTACCATGGGCTGTAGAGAGGACTGAAAGATGACAGCATGATGATGGGGCATCCTGTCTGGGGTAAATTATTCTGTTTTTTTTGCAAGTCTGTGAGATAAACTTGAAAACCTGTGTATTGTTGAGCATGCAAAGCTGTGGCTGTGGTACAGACTGGGTGCTGCTGGGGAGATGCTGTTACTTTCTAATAGTTCTAACTTCTGGGCAAAGTGACATCTTTACAGCGTGGGTTGTGAGAGGAGGAAGAGAATGGGGCGAAAAAGCATCTCGTTTATTGCATGGAGATTATTCTGCTTTCTACTAAAGGCCTGTTGGGTCAGTACCGGGTGACTGACACATATCTACCGCTTTTCAGTGTTAGTGGCTGAGATGTGATGAGCTAATTGCCTGACATCCTATGTTGTTCAAGGGAAATCCCTTTAAGGTTTTGCTGGTGGGCAGTGGTGATAGTGGGAGAGTTGTTTTTTTTTTTATTTTAGTTTTGTGGTGTTGGACTAGAACTTGAGGATGAATATTATCTCTCAGAATGTTACTGGCTCTCAGCTGTACCTGGGGAAGTTTGGGCTCATTATCTGCTTCCCAAGTAAAAGGAAGATTAGGCAATGCCATATTTACAAAAGAGAGAGAAATGTTCTGTCTCTTGGGCTCTCCAGAGTTACGTTGGCCTGTACTAGTAATTTTGAGAGGATTTGAGCCAGCATGTAATTTGAAAACGTTAAACCCATTTCATCAGCGCTTATTTGTGGTTTCCTTTTCTCACATTTGTCATTCTCCAGCCAGAACAGTTTACCGGGAAGCTGAATGAATTCATGAAGTTTACCAGAACTATGCAGCTTGCGCTCTGGTTTCCAGCAAGGCTGTTAAAGCAGTTTGGCCTTTGACACTGCTGAATGAGGTTTCCCCTTCTCTTACCCCACTTAACTTCATAGTTCAGCAAATGTTCTGCTTTGGCAAGTTTTTGGAGGGGAGGAGGAGGATGAAGTGGGGAGGATTCCTGTGCATTTGATACAGAGAATTGGAGGCGGGGAGAGAGACTCAGAGTTTGGGAAAGGCTGTAAAAGGGTGCAGAGCTGGGGCTGGAGCTGGTGAGCAGGTTCCACCTCAATTGTTTTTCAATAGGTTGACTGTAGCAGGACAAATAGAAGGAAAGGTCAGAGGTTGTCCATTTCCTCATCCATCTTTCCCTGTGTTCCTAGGGTCAGAGTTAGGATTGATTAAGATCTTAAATGTTTGACAAAAGCTCGGTGGGCAGAAATAGTTTAGGCCAGTGAATTGGGGCTTCGCACTTGTTAGGAGATCCATGGGAGATGTCAGAACTCCCTGTTCTCTCCTGGGACCTGTCCCCTGCCGCACAGTGCTGGGACGGACCAGCTGGATCTTGGGTTGCCCTAAAAGCTGCTTCAAGTTCACGCAACCTTCTGTTTTTTAAGTAATACACTTTCTTTGAGATACTTTTGCTTAATTTCTGATGTGTGTGTGGGAAGTGTAATGGGAAGCCACTTCACATCTAAAGTGGTTTGTGTAGTGGGAGTTAATGGCTTTTTGACCTTGAACGGGATTTTAAAAAAATTGTGTTGGTGGTATGGATGTGTTTGAATATGATGACAAAAAACTGTACTTCCTCTGACTGCTGTTTTTTTTTCCCAGCTGACTTTATTGATGATAATTGTCTTGCTGAACATTTGTGTGTGTGTATATATGCAAAAACCCAGGGCAGGAAGGGAAAGGAGCCAAATATTTAATCCATACTTATTTGGAAAGTCTCACAGGTGTGTTATAAGAGTGGTTCCACAGAACTGGTCCTCATCAGTAGAAATATTAGCTGAACACTGATTCCTTGCTTACAGATGAATTTGCAGTTGTGAACTTGATGCTAAAAAAAGCCCAATTTGATGGTTTTTTTTTTTTTTACTTATTACTATTTATTCTCCCCCAACCTTTTGTCTTAATGGCTATCCATTTAGGAGAGTATAAATGTGGAATAATGTTGACTGAACATGACTGTCCCAACTAAGTGGCACATCTCAAGGCTAAGGTAATTAGTGCTTTAGGGCAAAGTTGAGACAAAGTAACTTTAAACTTTGCTTGTATGCATCATTGTTATGTAAATTGGTTTGTTACATATTAATATAATGTGGCTTGGATTTAGTTATGATTTCCTTATGATAAAACGCATATCTTTTTAACTCAAAGGAGGGGGAAAACAGGCAGGAAGGGAGAAAAGACAGATTAAAGAAGCAATAGACTGTAGCCATCTGTGACGATTTTGATGCTGTGAAATTACAAATCTCAATTTTAGACCTGCCATTTAGTATAAATATGTGAGACAGTTGAGATTTTTACTGTGATATTGTAAAGGTTATGAGAGCCAACAGCTTTGTCTTCATCTACACTTGCTTTTTTGAGTTGCGAATTGGCCAATTGGCAGAAAATCCAGTGTCATTTAAAATATGGCTCAGTCCTGGTTTCATATCAGTGCTGTTTTTAGAATTTTCCTTCAAACTTTGATAAGAGCATCCCTAAGAAGTAATAATTTGAATGATAAGATTCTTTTTATCTTAGAGGCTTTGAAGAGTGGCTGTGATCATTGAGAGCAGCAGTTCAGTTTACATCAGAAGGGTACACTCTAATTATATATTTAATTTTGTTTCCTGTGGTAAGATTTTTTGGATGGTGGGTTTTGTAGGGGCAGGGAAGTGAAGTAATTTGTGTGTACTTTCCCATTTTAGTCATAGACAACTTTTTGTCAGAATAACACTGATGAACAGTCTAGCTGCACAAAAGGGTAATCAGAAGGGTGACTAAGACTGCACAGATTTGAGGTTTCAGAAATATTTTTTTTTTTTCAGGTTCATTATTTTTGGCAGGGGAGAAAAAAATGCACAGACTCAACATGTTACGTTTTAAAAGGAGCTGAGAAGACGGAAGCTACCAGGAGGGGCATGAGAGCAATAGTGAAACACAGTCTGTCTGAACCAAATTTAGTTGTTTCTCTTCTCTGCTGAAGGAGTGATTTGGTTATGTTATGTTCTCATGTAGCTCAATAGATCTTTCGAGGGTTGCTTCCTCTGATTTTTGTACCACCTGGTGCATTTCAGAATCTCCATTTAAACGTCACTGCAGGCTCCGTATTGCTTTCCTCCTCCCTGGCCCCTTCAGAAGGCAAGCTAGAGTTGTCAAGCAATTGTCCCTTCATATATCCCTGGGAGAAAGACTGGGATTGCTTCCTTCCAAATTCCTGACAAAATTTCTTCCTGTACACAGGGGAGAAATATCTGGTCCTTATTCTGCATCTTACTAGTAAAAAGCACAGTCCTCAAATCAAAGCCAGATGAACTGTTTTGGTGGTGTGAATTTCATGGCTGGTCTGTGTGGGGTATATTGAACATCTTTTGGGTTCTGTGTCCACTTTTTATAAGGAAAAAAAATC
>NW_020799110.1:20471741-20539652 GCF_003259725.1 Athene cunicularia
GGGGAGGGAGGGCGGCAAACCAAAACTTTCCAGACAACTCATGTTGTGTGTGACTTCAGTGTTTAGATCTTGGCTGGGTGAGGGTTATTATCTGTCTAATAATATGCTCCGCTGAGCTTGGTCGTTATTGTGCTTGTGAGAAGTGATTAAAGAAATGCTCAGCAGTACAGTCTTTTGAGACTGCATCAAAAAGCCCCCCAAACTTGTGAGATAAATATCTTATCTGGTTTCGTTCCATTATGCCACATCCTTTTGATATCTTGCAGGGAGCAGGTGAGGTCACACAGTTTTGTGGATCAGAGACAATTAACACTCCCATGACTAAATGGCCATTTTATGAATATTCAGAACCTGCTTCACCTCCCTGGGAAGCAAACATGTTGGTTCCCTTCTCTTTCCTCCTGCTGGAGACTAAGGAAGCTCTCCCTGTGAATGGGGATTGGCAGCTGTCCGGGCTTTGCCTTTTGCATGCAGCAAATTCCTCATTTACATCTTTTGTATACACCCTCATGCAAAGTAGCACACCCATTTCCCCATTTCACAAAGGAGATAAGAGCTTCCTTTGGAAACGGCAGCCAAAATCTCCTTCTGTTTATGCAGAGCTCAAAGATTTGGATTTTATGCAAATGGATTCTGTTTTGATTTTTTTGATCTCTTTGTTTAAGAGATAGTGTAATATTTGCACAGTGTGCTCTCTGTGCTTTGAGGTCTCCTCTTGACTATGACTGATTGTCACTCTTTCCCCGATCTCTGCAGCCTGCTTGCTCACTTCAAGCAGGCCTGTGGGAAAGTGCAATGCTCTGAAACCCTGGCCTTGTCTGTAAAACCCTGGCAGGAGGCACAGGGAGCACCATTTCTCATGCTGGTAGGGCTGCAGGCCTTTGGGTGTCATCTCCTCTACCCTTCGGTAGCTACGGCCTCACCTGGGGGAATGACCATCTTTGGAAGGTGGGATTCCCCTGTCCTGTAAGTGTGCACACACACTTGTGCTTGAGAAAGCACTGCGTGTTATGACATTTTCTGTGTTGAGGGGTCCTGCTCAGCCCTGGCGTAGTGCCCTTCGCTGGCCTGGTGGCAGAAATGGGCTTGGCCTATGGCTGTAGTTTGGTGGAAGGGGGAAAAGGGGCTGGTAGTGCTTGGGTAAACATGCAGAAACGAACTGCTGTCTTTATTGAAAGAAAATAATCTGTGAGAAAAGTTCTGCTTTCTTAAGCCTCATGATTACACAAGAACCCATGTTTTATTTTATTTTTGGTTTTAGTGACTTTCTTTTCTTTTTAACTTTTCTTTATTTCAACTTTACTTAAAATTGCCTTTGACTTGAAATAAAGCTGAGGCTCATTAAATGCTCCCAAAACACAGGCTTGTTCAGAATGGATTTGTTGAAAGGTTTATTGATATAAGTTAGAACACATGCTACATGAATGTACTGTATTTCTTTAAAGTACTGTTTTCATTTTGTGTCTTTATAAATCAGTGGTATGAAATTGGGACACTGATTGTTTTGGGCTACATCCTATAAGAAACCAGAAGGAAAAACAAGGTTGTGGGGGGTTTTCGTTTTTGTTGGATGTCCAATTAGTGTTTAACTTGAAGGTAATTTCACAGGGGTAGTAAACTGCGCAGTGTGAAACCTGGTGGCATAATTAAACGGAGGAAAGGCTCTTTAAAACAACAAAGGAATGTGCAAAACTTTGCTTTTGTCCTAATAGTCACCCAGAAGGGGAGGTCACGCTGTTTAAAGTACAATATGGATGGGCTATTAAGGTTTGAAGGGGGGGAAAAAAAAGGCTATACTGTACAGTTGGTATTTGCTTTGGCTCATTTAGTCATGGATGCCTAGAGAAAACTCAGTTTGCTAGTCTATTTTTTTTAGATGGCTGGGTTTAAATCTTGCTAAAAGAATCTGTAAAATTTTCAACTGTGCAAACCTACTGCAAGAGGTGTGTGTGCTCAGGGGCAGGCCTTGGATTTATGGGGGGCCTGGTGCAGCAGGGCGGAGGCTGCAGAGAGGCTGGGCTTGCAGCAGGCCGGGCAGATCTGGGGCTCCTGGGCAGGAGGAGGAAGAGGGATGCTCTTGTGCTGTGGCAGCTGGAGGGCAGAGGGAGGAAGACAAAGGTAACTTTCCCAGAGGCACAGAGGACATCTGTGGCTGAGATGAGACCAGAGGGAAGACAGTCTAGTGTCCTAGCTGCAGGATAGCTTCTTTCCCCCCTCTACGCTTGTCACAAGGCATCAGTCACCTTTCTCCGAGTTACCCATCTTGCACGCTGGAACTCCTTAAAACATCGTCTGAACTAAGGCAATCGATAACTATTGCTGCTCCTTGTATATGTGAATAACTCTGTACAGCCACAGTACAAAGCTGCAGTACAGTGTCTTAATTACCCAGATAATCCTGTTTGCTTGTATTTTTAAACTATGGAGTGCTGGGTAATTATTCAATTCTTAATAGAAGGCAAATGGCAATGTAAACAATAATTAGGATGTTAGACTAATGCGCTTCAAAGCAAATTGGATTTTTTTTTTCATACTGTTCAGCATGAAGTCCCATAAAGCTAACAATTTAGTGGCAAGGAAACAAGCTCCATTTTGTTCATATTTTCTGGTGTTATCTCTTCATGCCTTGTTTCTGTGAGTAAGTTTGCTCTGATGATGCTGCCTGCTCCAGAGCCAGTGTCAGGTTGACAGTTGGCCTCCCCGTTTGCCTATGCTCTCCTGCGGCTTCCGACGGGCTCTTTGTCCCCAGTGGCTGGGGGTTAGAGGTTGGCAGCCTCCCAAATCCCCTCCTACTGTGGGGCAGGTGAGTGTGGTGCTGCAGGGGCAGCCGGGGCTTGGCTTGGTGGATCGCGGCTTGCCCTGGGACAGGCTGAGCTTGGTGACAGAGGTTCTTTTCATCTGGGTTCAGCTCTTCTTGATTGCTGACCAAGGGTGACTTGGAATTAGACATACTTGAAGGGAAATTCAAGTTTTCAGCTCTTTAATCTTTGAAAGCAGCGTAATATGCTGTGGGTCAGAGCTACAACTCATTATCTCCCTAAGCTTGGAGAGCACTCCTGGTTTTCACAGCTTATCTTGGTTTTACTAGAAGCATAAATGTGAGCCACAAACATGGATGCAAAACACTCAATTGATTTCTGTTCTGTCTGCAAATCTTGTGTATGTAACATATTTCAGTACTTTCACAGACCCTTAATTAAATCCTGTCTCTGTATCTATTCCTAACATTGTATTTAGTCAGTGATTGAAGACTGTGTTGGTAGCAAAGGCGTTAGTCAATAATGCTGCTGCTTTCCGAAATATTTTAATAATGCCTCTGTCACACTGAGGGTTTTGTCTGGCCTTCGCCGTGCATTCTCAGCTGTCTGAAGGGATTGTTCAATCTGCTTTATTTTCCCCATTATCAATGCTAAGAAAGGCCAAAATGTTCTCCAGCGTTGATGCTGAATTACAAAATTGAATTGCAGAAATTTAATTTAAACTACATTTTACTTTTGAGAAGCGGTGGTGGGGGAAATCAGTGGAACGATTCAAGAGGTTATGACTGGATTTGGTTGGTACTAATACAGGCTATCTTTATATTAAAGTGTGCACTTAAAGGGTGTGGATTTTCTTATTTTAAATCCCAGAGGCTTTTTGCCAGGCCACATTTTAATAATATTAATTAACAAGTCTGTCTTTCCATACATCAAACATCTGTCTGGGGAGCTGAAGAATACCGACCAGTGCTTCTGTGAACTTGGTGCTTGAATTCATTTGTTTTCAGTTTTAAGTGTTTTCTGCAGTTGAAAAAGACATCGCTGCTTTGAAAACAGTTTCCTTTTGAAGTGTCCAGCCTGGCAATGACTGAAGCAGCCACTGGTCAAATTAGCATGTTAAAAGGAATGGATCAATACCCTCTCTTCTCTGCTCTCCTCTGTTCTCTGCGGCTGGGTCTGGGCAACCCTTGCTCCTGGTCTGGCCAGCTGCACCTGTGCATTTCAGGCGAGGCATCAATAGAGGTGTGGGTTGGGTTGCATCAAGCTGAGACAGCTTGATCCAGTGCTCAAGCTCTTTGAAGGATGGCAATTTGAAAATGGATTTGAGGGAATTGATAGCTTTGGGAAGATCAGGCAGCTCGTGTAATTATGGAGAGGATTAGAAGGAAAGTGTAGGGAGAAATGGGAGATCAATTGTAGGGCACAAGTTGCCTGAACTCCTTCAGATGCTGAAGTATTCGGTTTTGTTGTATTTAGCTGGTGTGTGTTAAAGATTTCTTTGGGCTTTTTCAAGAGACAAGTAAACACAAATTAAAAAGAGGGTGTGTGGGTAGTCCCTACTGTTTCACAGAAATGCTTGAGGGCAGTGGCTGCTGGATAAGTATAGCAGGAGATGCTTAGATACAACTGTTTGCCGACAAACCGAAGATGGTTCTGGTTTTCCCAGTGTGCAGTCTGCAGCCCCAGCCTTTGCACCTTCAAACCTGCAGTGGCACCCTCCAGGAGCTCCTGGTGGGATGCTCTTCCTTGCCCTTGGCTTTTTGGTTGCCAGACTCCTGTGCTCTGACATGGGCCTCCCTGGGGCCTTCAGGCTGTGCTCAGTGTTTGTGCCCTGGTGGGAGACACAGACCCTCTACCCCTCCATGGGAGTGGGGTGAGCATCGAAGGCTCCTCCTGTGTCCATCAGTGTTAAAATAGCAACCAAACGATTGCAGTAGACAACGTTGCACTGGAGCCATTCTGAAATTGAGACTTTCTTGAGGCTTCCTGTGGTCTTATGCACTAGAGATGCTAGAAGATAGCTGAATTCTGTTGCTGTTTCTTTTTAGTGGCTTTGGTGTTTGCATTTTACACATCTGCTAACCTCCCCTTAATCTCTGAAGTACTGTAACACAGTTATTAGGTTGACACATTTTGTCCACTCATAATTAGTTCTTGGATTTCCTCACTTATTTTTGTGGTGATCAGGAGTGCCCAAGGTAGAGCTAATAAGACAGCCGAAATCAGGACCAGGTCCCTATACGCACTCCACCTGCTCATTAATCAAGGACTCTGCAGTTAATGAGAGTACTTTCCAGGTAGTATTTAATCTCGGAGTAGCAATAGTTACACTTAATGTGAAAGAACTTTTTTGCAGTTTGTTGCTGAAGTCATTCCCATGGCACATTAGAAACTGTCTTGTGCTAATCCCAGACACAATTCTGTCAGGCTGACCCAAATTTGGATTGCTTCTGAAAATCCATACAAGACTCAAATACTGGATCCAATACTTAAGGCTGGATATGACTCTTTAGTGGGTGCTGGGTACACAGGCATACCTATAGACAGGGCTGATAATGTCCATTGTTTTGTAATGCTTTGAGGTTCAAAGACATGTCTGTATGGGGAGGGAAGTTGAAAGGAATGAACTAAAGAGGTGAAGTCAGTGTGTATAACTTAAGGTGCATTGCTAATCACCTGTGAGACTATTTCCATCCTTTTTGGCTGAATCTACTCATGTGCAGATTCTTCATCCACTTGGTTGATTCACCTTAAAGTTCTTGGTGGCTCTTTGAAGACATGCACTCAGTACCCAGTTTTTAATGTAGCCAGAATTAATGTACTTGGTAACCTTGAATTCAACACACCCAATAGCTTGGGAAAGTGAGCTCAAAGGGTTGTGGGCACTGAAAGCACCCATTTATAGCTTTAGGATAGAGCACTTTAATTTGTGAGAGAAAGGAGAACAAAATCCACCTGGTCACTTGCAGGAGAGTGTGGAGTGGCAGAAGGGGAGGGAGTAAGGCCACAGCATTGCCAAGGGAGGGCAGCTGGCTGGCTCCTGCAAGGGGTAGGAGACCTTGTCCACTGGGAAAGAGCAGCGCTGGCTCTGATGGGGCCTGAAGGAGATGCACTATGAGTCTAATCCAGCACTGCAGGGAACTGCTCTTGTCATGACAGGAATGATGCAGTCCCAAGAGCTGTGTGTGTCCTTATTAAGGATCTCATTAGGCTGCACTGGGACAGTGACTGTGCAGAGCTGGTCCTTTTTAGTTCAAAATGAACTGTAACTGGGGTATGACAGTGTGAGAAGGGAGGTCTCCTCTTTGTCCTTTGTGTTTGGTTGGACATTGGTTTGTCCTTCGGTGCAGTCAGAGGACCCCTGTAGCTCTAACTTGCACTGAGTTTTTAGCAGCTGCTAGCTCACTGTGGGGATGCTGGGGGGAAGGAGCTCAGCCCACCATATTGCTCTGCTTCTTTAAAGGTTGCTATTAACTCCTCTTTCTTGTGGTTGTGCATTTAGCTAGCCTTCTGCAGGGATCATGGTAATTTGACCTCTCTGTATACCTGTATTAAAGTTTGAGTTAGAGTATGGTAGCAGAGCAAAGGAGAGACATTTTTCCGTGGGATTGTTGAGCTCTTTGAGAATGCCAAATGGCTAAGTTAACTCTTGTGCAAACGCTGCCTTTTATTTGACTTTGTAGTTTGCCCTTTGAAATACAAACATATTTGTGTCAATCAGCAAGTCTCCCTTCCGGAGTTCTGGTTGACCCTGTGCAAAGAAATGTGACTGTGCAATTATTAAAGGTGAGGCCTTCGTTTTAACAAATGCTGAGTAATTGCTCTTCACTTGTCTCTGTGCCTCTGTCATAAATGATGTTGAACTGCCCTTCAGCTCAACTAAATAACAAGGAAGATACTTGTTTGGAAGGAATAACTCTTCAAAAATTTGCAATATGTCAGAAGTATTGCGTCACAGGGACTTGTGGGTAAGGCAAAGAAAAAAGTTGTCTGTCTCAGCTTAGACTGCAAGAGCTTTATTTGGGCTTTAAAATGCAATTAGGTCAAATACTATACCTGTGTCACTTGGACAGAGTAGGGGTGGCTGAAGTATAGGGGAGGACAGAATTTGCCCATAATAAAATAATCTGAAGTGAATATGGAAATGTGGTGCTTTGGCAATTTAATCTAGCATGTTTTCATCATAAAAAGATGAAAGGTCCTCCTTACCTCTGCCATACTGTTGACAGGTATCAGAAAAAGGCTCCTAATGCTCCCACAGTCTGGAGACTTGGACCTGGTTGGTGCTGCTGCCCTGATTGGCTTTGTACAGGGAAGTTGTCAACCATGGTAGCGAGGGTATGGATGAGTTGTGGCAAAGAAACAGAAAATCAGGCCTCACAATTGTTTTTGAATAATAACTCACATGTTTTTGAATAATAAACCTCAGTCCTCTTCCAGATACCTTTGTTTTTTAGTAAAAACCTTCTGAAGAACCAGAAACCTTGTATAAGATTAATTTTATTAAGCATTGCTGATGCTACTGTGCCAATTTGACCTGCCTCTTCTTTCTGTATTAGTTTGAAATTCCTGTATCTTCATTCAGTCTGTATGTGATTTCTCAAAGTTGTTTATTGCCATGAGCTCAGTGTTAGGAGTGTTTCAAGCAGACCTTTGATAATAAATAAGTACACGTGATAAGGAAAAAATATCCTCCGAGAGCACTTTTCAATTTGTTTCTCAAAGAGATTTTTCAGACAGTAGTGGATTCTCTTTTACCAGTTCACATCAACTAGTATATTTTGGCCTTATTCCAGAAGAGAGTAATTGAAATACTAAGCAGTGTCTTTTTAACTAGTCCACGCCTTGGTTGATGGATTCATAGCCCTCATGCAGGTTTAAGAGACTAAGGCATCCCTTCTGCCTATGTTAGCACTTGTTGTCCAGCTCACTTTAAGCAAGTCCAAACTTTAAAATTAGAGTTGAGGATATCTTGAAAAATGTCTCTTACCTTTCCTCTTTAACCTGAGGTGCATAGACATTGGCTGTAAAGATGGAGCTGGTAATAGGGTGGGGAATAATGGGCTTAAACTGCCAAAAGAGAAGGTTAGGCTAGACCTGAGGGGAAAAAAAAAAAAATCATAATTAGAGATTAGTAGTGCCAGTGCAGATTGCCCATGGATGTGGGGGAATCTCTGCACTGGAGGATTTTCAGAACAATTTGGGTAGACATCTAGTAGCATGGTTTAAGTACAGGTTGTTCTCCTGTGTGGCAGGGGAACAGACTAACTGGGATTATCTCCAGCCTCATCACTTGTGGTAAATGCTCTTGTGCAGTTGCTATGGTGCCACCATCATCTTAGAGCTGAAAGGTAACTCTTGAGGTCTGACCTAGAAATAGATAGTTGATTGTGTTGTCTCCTGACCTCTTTCCCCCAAGAGAAACTTTTTCACTCTAAAGAGGTCTCTTGGCTGCTAGAGCTCTTGCCCTGTATTTCAGTTTTCTAGTTAACTAACCAGCAAGTTTCAGCTAACCAGAACCCTCTTTAGGTGTCTTTGGATATACCCCTCTGTCAGTTTGTTCCAGTCTGCCCCAGAGCCAGAGTGACACAGAACAGGCCCTGTTTTTTCCAAAGGATCGTGGCTCAACATATGAGGTTTGTAGCTTCATTTTACTGGTCTTAGTGTCCCCTCCTTATCTGAGCCTGTGGTTGCAATATGGTTTGGCAGGGGTGCTGCAGAGCAGCTGTGAGGAGCTCTGCCTGTTACTGGCTCACCTGGAAAGACAAGCAGAAGTGCTTCTGTCTGGGTCCTTCCTCCACCCCTGTTTGCAGCAGTACTGCTTTTATCGTGCCAAAACAACACGCCATCTCTAACACTTCAAGGAGCCCAGAGTAGATGTGTGTAGTAGATGTGGTGCTGTACGCCTTGCTTTGTGAGTCTGCGCTGTGTTTTGGCTTAATTTTGCATTCCCTCCCACGCACCTCAGATATTTGGCAAATTTATCTTGCCTTGTTGAAAGATGGCCTCCCTCATGCAGACAGAAACCTTCTCTTTGCATCCAGGTTGGTTTTAATGTGCAGCACATGTGCTCACTTACAAGTTGAATAAACAGGTACCTACTGAGGAGATATTGGCTGCTCAGGTGCAGTCCTATATCTGTTGGGATGCGGTGAAGGGATATTAAAATTGTTTACGAGGTCAGAGCTATAGCGAGCCTTGCACCACCTTTGAGTTACGATATCATTACTTGAGCTGCGGAACTAAGAAATAAAACCTTTTACTGTGAAATATGAGGAGTGCTTATGACTTTGAAGTATAGAGAGGAAGAAAAATGTACACTATGTTCAAGTACATTTTTTTTGTTGTTCTATTGCAGTGGGTTTCATTTTGCTTACTAGTGACACATAGAGAATAGATATGGCATTTGTTAATAATGTTTATGCTAGAGAAATGCTCCTTTTACTAGTTCATTTCTTTTTGGGTCATGCCAGGAAAAATGTTCCTTTCTAAAAGGAATGAGTTATTCAAGCTTATTTAAATAAACTTGCTCTTATTTCTCTACCTGGTAGTTGCACTGTTGCAAGTCCAGTCACTTGTTTTCTTTTACCACGTTGTGCTTCCCATCCTTTACATGAACAGGTTGGTTTTTTTTCTGCCCTGGTGTAGAAGGTGTTGATATGTTTAGGCCAAATGAATAATTGCTCTAAAACGTTGATGGAATAGAACAGAGATTGCTGAAGCAATATTGATTAAGCTGATTTTTCTCAAATAGATGAGAACAGCTAGCAGTTTGCTTCTGTTATGAGAACCACTAGCAGTTTTTTCAAAGACTGAAAGCAGTTGATATCTGTATGCTCTATAGGTACTAATCTATCAAAACATGTTTTGTCAGTTTTTATATTGTCCTTTGTAGGTACTTGTCTTAAGTCATTTTTGTGGAATTAAACAACAATATTACAAAGCTAAGTATCTGCAGAGCAAGAAAGAATTTGAAAGCCATCAAGAGAGAAGAATGTGTAGGTGTAAAAAATAGAATGAACATGGGGTATCGAACAGAAAGATGTGCTGCAGACAGTGGGAGAGCAAGCAAAGATTGTCCCAGGAGAAGCTGAGACACAACTGCCATGACAAAAACCCAGTAAATCAGTATTTAGCAAAGTTAACTTTCGGTTTCTTCAGAAAGTGGATTTTGTGGTCTTGCTGGTCTACTGTTATGTCAATAACTTGCATCAAAACTTCCTCGAGTCAGAACATCTGTTGTGGCCAATGGAAAGACTCCCCTTGACTTTAATGTGCTTTGGATCAGGCCCAAAATGCAAATAGTTTTTCTCTCATCCTTTGAAGTCTTTAACATTTCATGGGCTCCCTTATGTTATTGGTAATTTGCACCAGAGGTATTTTGCATGCAAATGAAATTTCAGCAGTAACAATGACTGCATTTGTGAATATGCATGTAAGTGCGCATACACAAATATCAGTAAAGCAAATTACTTTTCAGTGTACCAAACTAGAAATTTCTTTTTAATAGTGGGTTGTTCATAGTAACTAGAACTGCAATCGAATGTATTGACAAATACATGTAAAAGACTGTATACAACTGCCAAAGTATGTTTTGATACATCTATATAAATTGATCTTTTTTTTTGTAGCTTGTGCATGTTAATGCGTATATTCTATATGAAACTGGCATTTGTCACTAACTTATTACAGCACTGTAGATGTCATAAATTTAAATACTGTAATTGAACCTGCATTTGCTATGGATTTATTTACCGGATCAAAGAGTAACTTCAACCTACAGCACTCATTTTGTTTTCTAGTGTAAACTTGGGAGTTTAGTCAAGTGCCAGGGAAGGATTGTTCCTTTGAATTATGTGAGTGCTAGCAATCACGGAGTTTTAGTTTCTAATAAACTGGAAGTGTATTTTTTAGCTGATCTTTAGGAAACTTTAAAATTTTAATACTAACTCAAAGACTATTGCAGTGCTCTCACAGAAGTCTGAATGTGTTTGTCTTGAAATATCAGGGCAATTAAATATGGCAATAAAATATGACAAGTTTACAGTAGCCCTGTTTACCTGATATTAGGACCTCACAACATCATGTGAGGGGGGTGGAGTGGGTGGGTGAAGGTGCTTTTCCTTCTAGTATCTGTCCAGTTAAACCAGTCTGAAAAACACTGAACACTTACAGGGGTAGTATATTGACATCTCGCCTGCCCTGACTGCTGGTGTGCTCTTCTGTATTTAAAAGTCAGTCTGCCTTGCTTATGTGTTTAAGTTTCATCCTTTTCTGACCTGGCCGTTTCTGTCTGAACTCATTTGCAGGGCAATCCTGCCCAATCCCAGCAGGTTCATCCGCAGTTGCATCCCCTGGGGACTGGTGTCGAGGTCCTTCCTCCTTCCTTGCTCCCCAGGGCAGCTGGCCCTACCTGTCCTGCTGCATGGTGGCTGGGTCGGCTTTGTGTCTAGGGCACAGCCCTCTGGTGACTGGGAGGAGAAAGGGAAAAATAATTTGGCTTCTAATTGCCCTAAGATATGATTAGGAACACCTTTCCACAGGAAAACGTCTGCCAAATAAAGTATTGCAGGAAGGGCTTGTCAGTGCCGTTGCATGTTAGGAGATCACCGCGTATGACTGGAAATGTGAAGAGTTAGTCACTGTTTTTTTTGTACCCTAGGCTGTTTAAAGTTCTTGCTGGGAATGTCGTTGCAACAGGGAGGGAGTATCAGGAAATAAGGGCTGGGGTCAACAGTGACAGTGCTGAGCAGTGAGAAGGGATGTGTCAGCGGAACAGAGGTGCCAGTGCCAAATGCCCTCACCTGAGCCGCGGCTGGGTGAGTGCCAGGTGAGCAGGGAGCTCATGGCCCGACGAGGTGTTGGCTTTGTTCGGGTGGGAGGTTCTGGCTGAACTTCTGTGCATGTCTGTGTAAGAAAGAAGCACATAAATAATCAAAAACTGAAAGTGGTCTTTTATGGACCGATGTGTGATTGCTCAACTCTCAAAAACATTAAGTCACCAATAATATTTGTCTGTTGTCAATGGAAAGCGTTTAAAGGAAAGAAGTGTCTGGTTATCTGCATTTATTTTGTGGTGATTTAACAAGGTTTAATTTTGAGAAAGAGGAAAGACAACACAATGTATGCGAGGGGAGGTTATGTTGCAAGCCATATTATGTAGCTGCTGGCTGTACTAGGACAAAATAAACTGGGCAAATCCAGGTACTTAAACTGTTAAGTAAAGGTAACTGTTAACACAAAGGTATTTGACTAACACTGGTGCTGGTCCAGAAAATACTGAAGGGAAGGGAAGGAAAGGAGTGAGGCTATGGATTGGGCTATATACCAAGCTTTGCTAAAAAGTGGATTTGAAAGCTCTACAAAAACCTGCCTCTTCTGATGAAGCTGTCTTCAGCCTGAAGTGCTCTGAGCCCTGCTGAGTCAACATCTGAAGTCCCAAGAGTAATGAAGGAGGGGTAGGTTTTATGGTCCTGAGAAGCTAGTGCCAATGAGCACAGATCAGAAGAAGCCTGAGGCTGCCTTGTTTAATCCTGGAGCCGTGGGCTCCTTCAGCAACTTCCAACTTCAGAGGGGTACTGTTTTTCTTCCTTCAGTTGATTGTACAGCAGGGTGGTGCTTGAGTTTCCCTCCTCAGCCTTCCTCCAGGCATTGCTCAGGGCACAGCCTCAGGGAGGGCTGCAGGTGAGTAGGAGGGAAGGGTGCAGAGGCATTCATGCAAATCCTCAGCTGCTTTGAGCTCTTCTGTAACAAAACCAAGCTGTGGAGGTTTCTGATTCATGGGCTGTTCCATTTACTTAAACATCCTGCTTGCATTTTCTGAAGGCAGGTGGTGTCCCAAATTAGTATGTAGCACGGACTCTTTAATATCATGAGTTCGAGGGCTAACTTTGATATGAACTGCATAAGCAGTGAATAATAGCTGTTTCATTCCTGACAGAGGCTTGGTGATGGCTATTGGCAGGGAGTATCTAGTTAATTTTTGAACTCTCTTCCTCCATCCAAAGTTAAAAGCTCATCCCAAACTATCAATGACATCTGGCACATAAACTAGATTGTTAAATCTCAACCCATCGGATTGTGGTTCAGGAGCACTGCTCAAACCATAGTGTGACACCTGAGTGTGCTTGAAATTCACCTTGCAAACGTGCTGTTGTGTTCCTAACTCACTGCCACCCTTCTACAGTCAGCAAGTGACCAGTCAGTGCAGTGAGAGCTGGGGACTGTCCGAATTAGCACTCCAAAATAAGTGTGAGGTATTGCCCAATTAATATACTCTGCATTACCTAGGACCAAAAGTAGCCTCTTTTGTGAGGTCCAAAGTTGTCTTTATAAGGAAGCAATACAAAGATGTCTTTAAAATATGTATGGAATGCACATTGATTATTTTAAACACTGGAAAAGCCTTGGCTGTTATCTGGGAGAACAAGGGCAGTTTTACTGTATTGAGTCTTACAACATCTTTGAAACTTTTCAGCTGGGTACAAGTCTGGAATGCGAATGATTTCTAAGTCTGAATCACATACAAGTTCATAAGCAGTATTGCTATCGTCAGTGCAGAAGGGGGAGTGGAGGGAGGAGGACTGTCTTCCCAGTAATGGACAGATTTAAAAAGCAGAAACTGGGAATTCACATGCTGTTCTTTCCCTGCTGTGGTTTTTGGGGTCAGGTTGTTTGGTTTGTTGATTCTGTTCAAATCGACTGAAGAATTTTAGGCCATCATTCCAGGCTTTTTTCACTTCCAGGAAGGATGTGCTTTGACTTTAACATTAGAGTGACAGTACCCATTTAATTGTCTTTAGAGAGTGAGATTTTGATAGGACAACAGATACTGTGCATATCATGCAGCAGCTGCTGATAGCTGGCCTCTGGCCCATGAAGTGACACCTAATGGAACCACACTGACATTTAGTCTTGTACACAAATCTGTTTTTTTCGGAGTCTTCTCGGTGCACAGCCCTTGGGTCTGCTTTTGCTGCCTTATAACTTTTATGTTGGTGAAACTTCACTAATAATGAGAATTTCAATTTGTTACTTAATTTTATATTGATGTCAATGTAAGGAGACTCAGACCATGTGTTAGTAGTTTGGTTTTATGAGAGTAGTGATCAGGCTGTTGAGTCATTACATCTACTTTACACTTTGGATTTTAATTGCTTTGTGGAGCTTGTTAATTTTTTAGTTCTCTGGTAGCTTATGAGTGATAGTTGTCTCTATCAAAAACTGCCACCAGCTCTTTCGTCACTACTTCTATACCATAGTTCTTAGAAACATGCAGGCAGGATTTTATTCTAGGTAACTATTACATTGTAGCTTCAAAATAGCATTATGTCTTATTTTGCCTTGTTTTCCTCTCTCTGTTACTATGAACAGATATAACGTTCAGCACAATGTGAGCAATAATCAGAACTTCTTAAAGATCAACTAATGTGGGCGATAAAACTACCCAGGTGACGTATTTGTAAGTGCAAGCAGTAATAAAGCCATATGAGAAGTCATTATCTCCACGTTTTTAATCATTCGTTGAGAAGTATATTACTGTTTATTTAAAATATCCTTAGTATAAAGCTCCTGGGAATACAGAGCTAGAATGTGGCATGCAAGTCCCTCTGTGTGGGGTTTTCCATAGGCAGCTGTTCTTTGACCTTGCACTACATGAGGAGTTTTAGACTTTCATTTCTGGATTACCGACTGCCCTCTCTCAGTATCACACGTTCACCTTAGCTTTCTAAAAAGGCAGTGGCAAATCAGATTGCATTAATGGAAAATGCCGTGGCCTAGAAAACAGCTTTTACTGCTGACAGAATGGTCTGATGAAATCTTGGCTGGTAAGGTATGCTATTTTTGACTGCGAAAAGTAGCATTTTCTGAAGGTTTGCTGAATGCAGTAATGCGATTTTATGTTGTTCTTTGTTAGTCATCACTAGCTGCTGGTGATGGATGTTGTTAATGTTAAACATTTAATCACCTGAAGTATACGTCTGTCTGCTTTTCTTTCTCAGAATTTTCAAGAATTGTTATCAGTTCCACATATTTTCTTAAAAAGTCAAAAACATCTCAGAGAAGGTGAACAGAGATTGCTAAATCCATTTTATAAAGCCTGTGAGTGCAAATGAATGATTAAGTGAAAAGAATTCAGTCTTGTCACCAGCTAAAGAGGTGCTTGCAGTAGCCATTGGCTTGTGTACTGTCTTTCTCCAACCTTGCTGTGACCATTTAATGAGGTCTGATTCAGACTAATTCCCACAATCTGCACGTTTTATTCCCTGCTGAGGTTGGAATATTTGGATGTCTGTTCAGACATATAGTTTTCTTTTTAATTAGCACATCTGATTTTTTTTTTTTTTTTTTTTTTTTTTTTTTCTGAAGGCCACAACCTCTGTCCCAATCTGGGCAGGTGAAATTTCACAAGCACTTTATCATGGCTCATACCTCAAGCATCCGGACACACCTTTCTAATTGTCATTTATATCCGCCTGTCATTGCCTCTGGCATTTGCTGAGTTCACATTTCCATGTGATTTACTGCAAAACATTTTGTTTAACAAGTTGCTAACACACATTGACAGGGAAGTCCCCTTCAAGAAGCTGAAATAATGATTGCCTTCATCTTTGCTTTCTTGAGGTAGATTCTAAAAAATCAATCTGTTTGTGCCGGTACTTTAGACTTTGCACATATGAAGAATTCTTGAAACTGGAAAACTCTGACCTTGAATCCGTGAGTGCTTTGAATTGCAAATGCTTTTTGTCATGGGCTCTGTGTGTGTAACAAGGCGGACAAGCTCTGAGGCAGTGCGTTTAATCCCCAGTTGCAGAATTTCGAGTGCAGTTGGTTTATGAGTCAGTGGCAGCTCTGCAAGTGTTCAGGTAACTATTAAAGTATTTGGATGCTGAGGCTGCTCCTTAACAGCAGGTCTGGGAAACTTTTTAGTATACTAGGGCAGCTGCTCTGTCTTCTGGGCTTGGCTTCTTTGGTCCCTGTCAGTGGGTCCCGTGCGCAGTGGGGAAGGGCCCCGGCCGGGACCCCCTGCCCGTGGCCTCTTGCCGGGCACGCTGCAGCGGTGGCAGCCAGTGTGGGGCACGGCCGGGCAGGGGGGTTCCTGTTTCACCCCCAAGGACCCAGGAGGCCTTCAGCCAGGACTCTTGGTGAACTAGTTTTTAAGGCCGTGGATGAGTCCAGTGTAACTGTTCCCATATGGAAGCGACTCTTTCTTTCCTTGTTGCTTTAAGGCAATGTGAGTAGGGGACGTCTAATTTAGGCCTAGATTTTTCTTTCCTTTAGTTAAATACTCAAACCCTATATTCCTCTGAAGCCCTAAAATTACTGTGCAGATTAACAGTTCTGTTTGTGTATTTCAGAATAAAGATACTGAGCATTTGCAATGCCAAAACGCAGTTAATGATGACAAAGGTGATTCATATGGGTCTTTCAGAAGATTGCTTATGTCCTGTGATGAGTCGGACACAACCTAAAAAAATAGTTCTAAGTGGCACATTCATGTAAGCAAATGCATAAGATACAGCAAAAGAGCCGTCTCCCCTCATCCTCCAGTTGGTTGCTGATCTTGTGTAATTGGGGCTCTGCCTGGCACTGCAAATTTACTGACCCAATAGTGGCTGGTGTTCAGCTGCACCTTCACAAAGGAAAAATACGTCTAGAAAACAAACCTGACGCATCAGATGCACCATAACTTACTCATTACAGCCAGCAGTTTTCCTCTGCTTAACTTCCTCAAGTTTTGATTATGTACAAATTTCATGGTTTGGTTCTGTTAGAAAATCCTGGGTTTGTTTATTTGAGTGTATACTTCTTAATGAATGAATGCAGGCAAGAAGCATTAAGTAATTGCAAGTAAGGAACATGGAAAACTAATATGCTGATCTGAGTATTAGTTTTTGAAAGAACAGGTTCACCTGTATTTTTTTTTGATAGGCTAATAAAAATTTTGTTAATCAAGTGACAAAGCACTTGAACATTCAAGCAAATGGTGGTTATCGAAGGACTTTTGGTTGGGACAACCTAACAAATTCACAGTCAACTCAGGTTTTTTGGACAAAGGCAGAGTACAAGTAACCCTTCTGTGGGGTGGGCACGGGGGGGAAGTCTAGTGGCTGTAGATGGCTGCTGCGGCTGCTCTTGAGGATCATCCATCTGAGGCTGTATGGTGCTTTACTGTATGAAACTTGACAGTCACAGGAACACCGGGAAGGCAGCGAAGTTTTAAAGGGTGGTTTTCTGTAATTTGGGGTGAATCCAATGATAGTTGGCAAAGGCAGAGAGAAAAAGGGGAACATTTCTTCCTGAGGTCTGTTTGACTGAAGTTTGGAAGTGGACATTACTCTGTGTGAATTTGGGATCCCCTGAGAAGTGAAAGATATCTGCTGAAAATAGATGTTCTTGCATAGCCAAGTATATTTAACTGGTATAAGATCACTTTGTCAACAATATTTTAAAACCTCATAAGCTATCTTAGATGCAATTTGGATGCTGCTGATAGCACTCTATTAATTGTTGAGGCAAAATTAAGTCTTGATATGGTTTAGTGAGAGTAGATAAAAGTAGTGCTCATAAGAACTATGAACTGATAACTTATCGTATCAGGAGGAGCATGGGGCGATCCGGGCGGATGTGAGTCACACGCCAGCTCCAGAGCATGTGAAGCCTCGGTGAGACTTGCCACCAGACTTCTTTGCCAGAGTAAATTTTTGTGGCCTGGACTGAAGTCAGTGGTGCTTTTGGCCATTTCTAAATAGCTCCATGGTTACCACAGTTAATTTCTTTGTTTATTATCTTGCACTAATTTATGTATCATGTAGATATTTTAATAAATAGCTCTATCGTGTCAGCCATGAGGGCCTCTGAGCCAAAATGGGATGTTATTGTTAGGTTTATTTGCCAGTAGTTTTATCAGAGACGGATGCTTTTCCAGATTAGAAGCAAAACTGTGTTTGTTTTGTCACTTTCTCCTAATTAGCAGCTGTGCGACATCCAGCAGGAATTTGAAAGGAAGCTTTTCTTCTTGTGCGTCATCATGGCTGGGGTAAAGTTCTGCAGGCTGGGCTGTGTCCTGACCTGTATCCCAGCCCGTGGGCTGTGCCTCCAGGTACCACCTCTGGCGGCCAGGGCCACCCGAGGCTCAGAGCGATGTGGCAGAGCACTGGGGACAGCTTATCAGCTGCCTTTGCCGGGGACCGGACTGGCTACCACTGGTCTGCATGGAGAGAGGGAGCAAACCTGTCATTTGTTCATCAGTGCTGGCTAGCATTCACCCAGCCGCCTGAGAAGTCTTAATTTGCTTTAGTGATTGGGTTGGCTGTGGGCTCGTTCCTTGCGCAGGAGCTAGTTTTGTCTTCAAGCTGCATTATCTATCATGGCTTGGTTTGTGTGCTTCCTGCAGTGCTCAGTGCATGAGCTCCATCTCCCACAGGACCAGTAGACACCTCCACTGTGTAAGCTTTCAGCCAGTGTAGTTTTGCTCCAGTATGGATGGATTCATACTCTGGATGCTTTACCTGGAGTGAACCTTTGCCATCCCTCTCCTAATTCATCACTTCCCCTGGCTCACTGGTGTAAATCTGTGGTTATCTGGACCTCAAAGATGAATGGGCAGAGCTGTGATACCTAGATTCTATACATGAGCTAAGAGGAATTAGTACATGATGTGTCTTGTGCATTCAGGATAGGAGAGGATTTAAATGCTAAGTCTGGCTCAAATTGTAATTCTTCTTATCCAGAACTTGCAGCAGCCACTCATAAAACTGGTATCTCTCTGGATATTCTTTTTCTGAATCTCTTGTTTGCTGAGGCTGCTAAAACAGGTCCCCCAAACCAGCCTCTGTACATCCAGTGCCTTCCTTCAGTCTGAAGGGAGGTGTGTTGAGGAGAAGAGGCACTGAGTGCAGGCTTGGGGGGAGACATCTGCTCTCTGCAGAGGAAGTGCTGGTGCACCAGTGTGATGGAAACCATTCTGAGTGCACCTGCCCAGGGTCAGCAGTGCAGCCTGGACAGCAAGCACGCTGCTTTCCCACTCCTCCTAGATTGGCGCAGTGCCACTGCTGGCATCTCCTTCAGGATGTCATGATATGCGACTTAACAGGGGTTCTGGTGCACCAGTGTTTCTGTTCGTGACCTAACAGATTGTGCTTCAGTGTTATGAGTGATACTCTTCTCCCCAGATAATTCCTTCTCTTGCTTTTATTTGTTGGTGATAAAAGACTGTCACAGATAAATAAGCATGTTCTCACTTGACTTGATAATTTACATGGCATTGCTGAAGGTGATTTATAATTTATACATGGAAAGGATTTGCTGATCTCATTAATAACTTTCCAAACATCTAGATAAACATGCTATCGCTCCGAATCAAGTGAGCTTGAAACAGCCAAGGTATTCACCTGCAAGGGCTTCTGGCACTCGACTCTTTCCCAGACAACAGAAGTTTGACAAAAGAATGTGGGAACTGCCAAAACGCGTTTCTGCTCACAGCCACCCAGATCACCCTAAGGTGGGAGATTTCATCTGTTCTTGCTAAATTATTCTTCTGTATTGAAAGGCATGTTGACAGGAGCAGATTCCCAGCTCTTTGATTTTTAAATAGGGACTGTATTTCACAGCTCTGAGCACTCAGCCCATGCAGGCATTTCTCTGCATCCTCTCGAACATCCTGCCAAAGCCTGTGATGCAAAAGAGCAGGTAAACAATCTCCACAAGCTTCCTGTATGAAGGCTGTAAAAGGGGACCTTGAGACAGCCCTGGATATTCCCTGCTGCGTATGCCGGGTTGTTGCCATGAAATTTTGTTTCATCAGAAGTAATCACCTCCTCTCTTGTACGGGTGCCTTGTTATCTTGGAGATCTCCAAGTGCTCTGTACGCACTTATTGCTTAATTAAACCTCAAAACAGCTTTTAGATGTATCCATTGTGAATTTTATTGCCACTTTAAGTGGATAAACTGAGGCAGGGGTATTGAAGTTTGCGCTCTGGGTGTCTGTGTAGTTACACTCTTCAAATTAGAGGCCCAAAGCTCTTCATTTTCTTCCACTGCTCCTTGCTTCTTGCTTGCCATTAACTCCTGTGAGAAAGGGTTATCCACATCCAGGAACCTCCGGTGATCTGCAGGGACATGAACTAGATGTTGCCAAGCTGGTGAGGCCAGACCAGCTGGGATGGAAATGAGTGATTTTTCCTCTTAATACTGTGATACACACTGTGTCTGTGAACACCAGACGAAGGTCAGGCAAGCTGTTCTCAGCCTCTGTGACAGAGCCACGACTTAGGCCTGGGTCTAAGGGTCTTGGTCTCCCCAGTAGCCATGAGATCACATGTCGTTGTGAGGCATCAAGACGTGAGAACAAATGTAGAAGGATGGCTTCCTGATGACTCCCTGCCTATTGGGGGTTTTGCAAGTTAGCCCATTGAGGAGCAAAGCTTCAGCCTGATTTCCACATCTCATATAGAATCAGCTATCTAGAGAAAATCTGGGTGGTCTGAGTCTTCCTCTTTCACCTTCAGAATGTCTTTGGTAGTGAATGCCATGTTTAAACAAGGGTGCACCTGCATGTGCCCCATGTCCGACACTTCTGAAAAGCTGTGATCCCCATGGAATAAAGAAACATACAGTTTGAGCAAATGTAAGGAGAAAAAGACAAACAATTGAGCTGCTGTTTTTCTCATATTGAAATTAAGCTTTGCACTAAACTTTGCATTGGTAATGAACTAAAAGTGGTCGTGCACTCCAAATAGCAAAGGGCAAAGAAGAGAGAAGCAACTCATCAATGTATGACCCTCTCTAAAATGTCATGGGTAATCAAGTGTGAAGTACTTAATGGATCATGATTTGCATGCCACTATTTTGATTGATGTACTACTTAGTAGAGGATTGATAGTTTTTTACAGTGATGTTGATGGGAGTCTCTCAGAAGCACCTCCATCTATTTTCTGTAGTGCTGGGGAGAGCCAAAGCAGTGTTTGTTTGAAGCCATTGTGTTCTCAGCATCTTTGTTAAACGGTCAAAAATAGTGCAGAGTTGTTATCTTACACAGACCCAGATCGCACCAGAACTGTCTATATTTAGTCATCTTCCAAAATCTTTGTGTCAAGCAATTCTCTGGGGAGATCAAAGTAGCTTTGTTTTTTTTAAATACTGTCATACGACCATTTAGAGAGGATGGATGTGAACCATATTAAGGCATCTTGCTATAGCTCCAGAGATAGGAATTTGAACTCTGTTCTGGGCAGTTCACAGTTAACCCAAGAATAAAAAAGCCCTAGTTTTCAGTCTGCTGACATGATGTGGCTCCATCACAGTCATGACACAAGTTCAAACAGTAGCAGAAAACATTACAGCTATGCCGAGTTCTGCTGTGGAGTGAAATTCCACTTGCACAAAGGAGACAGCATTAAAGGATTTATGTGCAGGATCAATCCACAAATTCTTGACAATAGACAATTCATTAAAGGGTATTAATGTAATAATTATTTCAGCCAATTTGCAATGTCTCATTAGCATATACAAAATACAAGTAATTTAAAAATAACTGAAAATAACATGTTAGAACCTCACTAATACTTTGAGTACACTCTTTCTAATTCCAAGACCCTCAGCTGATGCCAGCTGATGCTTGCGTTAGGAGCAAGTAGACATTTTAAACAGTAATGTCGGAGTGGAGCTACGTGTTAGGCCTTTCCATGTCAAACTGCTCAAACTGCTACCGTGCTCTATCACGGACTTATCTAACTTTGGAAGTTTAATTGCCTTTCTACGGAGCTGTTAAGATTTAGGAGATGAGAGATAATCCCAGGCTGGCTGGACAGTGCTTTGAGATACAGATCTTTGTTCCCATCAGTGCTTCTGCAGGACTGGGGAGAGAAGCTTGTAAGCAGGTCTCCTGACAAGAGGATTAGGGCTTGTTAATGTGGAGATTCAGGCCAATTAATCAGCTTTCACTGGAGTATATTGTAAAATTCAGAAGTGATTTTTTTTTTCTGTAAAATTTAGTTGCCTAAAGAACAAAAATAACAGTTTTCTATGTTTGGATTAGTTTTTTTTTAAATTAAAAAAACCCCAAACCTTAACTTCTTAGATTTGCTTAAAAATCTCTCAGTTTTGTGATTTTCATTGTGCTGCTTCTGTTCAAGGGAAACCATCAATTTGTTTTTCTAATTGAGTAATTATTTGAAACTGATTAGTTGACTCATCTCTTAAATCTCACAGCTGGCATAAAGGTGATTAAACTTTCAAAGTTAGATGAAGTCTGTGATAGAGAACAGTGACAGCTTGAGCACTATGAAATGGAGACCATCCGAACACTTGACTCAGACAGTAATATTTTAAAGATCCTCTTAGCGCTTGCACAAGCGTGCTAGCAATGTGAGTACTCTGCACCTAAAAAGGACACAGCCGCTCAGTTGCTGTTTTGGAGAAGTGGGGTCTTTGTCATACCAGGGCATTTGTGTATTGTTTAAGTATTTTTAAAAAAAGAAAGCAAAATGCAGACCACTGAGGTGCCAAGTCCCCAGTTCAGCAGTACATCCCTCTTCATTAAAGCACTTAAATGTGAAGTTATGCGTGCTTTTAATACTCTGCTGAATTGGATCCTACAGCTGCCTGGAAAGGAAGGGACGGACACCTCCTGGAGACACTGCGCGGACAAACAGCCCTTTCTGTTTCCTGCTGGTGGAGTGCCGGCCACTTCACTTGCGACTGCCAGTCCTAGCAAATATCTTCCTGTAGAGAGCAGAGCAGGTTGGGATTTTCGTTCCTTGTGGAAAATGCTGACTTCTCACTGAGAGTTTTTTTTTTTTTTTTTTTTTTTTTTTTTTTTTTCCAGTTAGAAATTGTTTCATCCAGACCCTAAATTTTTAGCTAATTTTTGTTTTAATTTCAGACAAAACCCCAATGCAGCAAATACTCTGTCCGGGGGCTGGTTTATGATGTTTTGATGAGACTTTTCAGCCTAGCACAGGGCTGGAAGCTGTGTATGCAGGCAGTGTCGACAGTGTTAATGCGAGATCAGGATGCTGTCAGAGATCAGTAGCAATCATGATATGGAAAATGTCAAACATCCTCACTATTTTTCCCCCAATACCACAGCTATAGCAAAGATGAATGTTGCATATATGCTATTTTTATTAATTCATAGCAATATAAGATTTTCAAGTTTGTGTATTTTTTGAGAGTTTTTTAGCAGTTGTGATCAGTCAGCTGTGTAGCAACATTCAGAATAATTCTTAATAGTTTTTAAGAATAAAAGCTAATTTTTAATTTTTGAACTTTTCCATGTATGTGTCTATTGAACTTATTTAACATATGTATTGTATATGTTTAAAATTTTTTATCCTTTTGACTGTCTAAGTTTCCTTAGAAAAAGGTGACTGATAAAGTAGCTTTCAGCTTTTAAAATGATTGGGTTATCAGTATAATTATATTTATTTTTTACGAGAGACGAGTTGGTTTGAAAAGTTTCTGTAGAAGACAAGCATAGAATTTCTCTGTGTAAAATCCAGGGAACAGTTACAGCTTAAGAGTGGCACTCCAAAAATAAAAACTCTGTCCCTGCAGAGAAGATTTGGAAGTGTAACAATGCCAGCGGTGCCATGGGTCTGTGCCTGCAGTATGCAGTGTCCAAGTGCAGGGCTGCACGGTAAAAATGTCTGGCAATTGTCTCTGAAGGCTGTATCAAAAAAAATGATATCCAGGCGAACAAGACCTCCTTGGCTGCGATAAACAGGCCTTTATAGTCCTTGTATCATACACCTGGCAATTTTGTTTGTACCTATAGCGCTCTCTTAAACATATTGCTGTATCAGATGTCCTGTCCTGTTGTGTCTGTGCCTGTTGCTGAGCTAGCAACTTCTTCATTTCTCCTGTAAAATTAAAGCTCTGGACTTCAGGAGAGCAGATTTTGGCTTGTTCAGGAATTTGCTTGCCAGGAGGGCAGTGAAGAAGCCTACGTGAGCTGGTGGGTTGTAAAGGAAAGCTGCTGAAAGCACACAAACAGCCCATTGCAGCTGCAGAAGGCAAAGCAGGTGTAGCAGAAGGCCAGGGTGGATGGGCAGGGAGCCCCTGGCACAGCTCAGACACACAAGAGAGGTGCCCAGGACTGTATAGTCTAGCCATTGCCTGAGAATGCAGAGGAGCAGTTAGGAAAGCCAAAGCTTGGCTGGAGTTGGACCTGGTGAGGGATATGAAGGAACCAAGGACACCTGCTTCTGCAGGCAACAAAAAGAAGGCTGAGGAAAATATGGTCCCACCACTCAGTGGGGAAGGAGACCTAGTGACCAAGGCTAGAAAAAAGGCTGAGGTACTGAATGCTTTTTTGCTGTGGTTTTCACTGATATAGTTGGCTGCTTGGCCTTCCAGGTCCAGCAGTCTGTGGAGAGGAGTGAGCTAAGGGGTACTTAAGTGAAGAGGACATATATGAGTCTGTGGGCCCTGATCGGATGTGTCTGAGGATGCAGAGGGTGGCTCCCTGATGTCTTTGACAGGCCATGGCAATCATGGCACTTTGCAGTTAGCAGTGAGCACCTCATCCCTTTCCCTACTGAGGACTCAAGAAGAGACCTTGGATGGTGATCGTGATTCATTTCTGCACTGAAGATCTCTCTAGCTCCTTGCTCCTCACTTCTTTTAACTTCTGAAACTGAAGTAGGCAGTTGAATTTCTTGTCTCCTAGAGCCAAACCCCACCCCCAGCTATTAATGAGGTGATAATCACCTCAGCATGGACACACACCAGGCAGTGTACCATTGGATTGCCAAGGTTTCTGAATACTGCTGTGACTACCTACAGCCACTGCTTGGGATGCTGCCCTCCTCTTCCTCATCCTGCTGTCTGCAGCTGAGCCTTTCCTGATGGCCAAAAGGGCTGCAACAGTCATCCCCAGCAGAGCCACCATCGGTTGGCCTGGCATGGCTGAGCCTTCCCACAGCAGCTGCTTTCGGTGCTCGGGCAGGTGCAGGTGGGTGATGGAGAGTCGCCTCTGCCATGCTGTGCAGCTGGAGACCACGTGCCTGGTGTTGGTCTTCTAATGTTTAGAATTACTGCATTGAGAAAAATCCAGCCTGATAAGGTCTCCCTGGGCACATGTGAACTTTGGCCTTGGAAGGGTCATGCTCAGCACGTGTTGGAAGGGAACAGCCCCGTGCATGGCTGCGTGGCCACCACCTCTGGCAGCACTAGCCCAGCTTGGGGTGGCCTTGTCTCCAGGCAGTCCCCGGGGGATCCTGCGCTCTGCCAGGGCTGTGTGCCTGTCATCCCTCTCCTCTCATGGCATTGGGTGCTTGGGGGACACTCTGCAGCTGAGTGGAAGCCACCTGGTGCGCAGGCTGGGCTGTCCAGGGCAGTGGGGGAGAGGGGCCACGCTCTGCTTGCAGCTTGCTCTGGGAGGGACGTGGGTGCGAGGCCAGCAGCAGCAGCAGGGTCGCATCACCCGTAGCGGCTGGCTGCCAGACCTGGGGTCCCCACTGTAGGAACCGTTGGGGAAGGCTGGTACAGCCCAGCGGTCCAGCCTGTGGGCTGTCGGGTGGCTGGGCTTTCCTCTGCTCCTGCCAGGGCTGCACCTCTCCTCTCATCATGGGATCAGTCCCCAGAGTTTAAAAAAGAAAAACAAACCACAGCACTAGCTGCATACTTGTTGTGAAGGTTGCTGCACTGGGGAAAAAATAACCAAAGATTTACTTTCTTTTAAGGTTGTTCAGACTGACTGTGTGAAAAGCTCCTCCACTCAGTTTATACTACGGATTTGCACTGGAGGTCTGTGTGCATACCTGCAAGTGTACCTGTGTGGGCAGTTTCAGTGGCTTAAACAGGGTTTGGATTTCACATCATAGTAAGTGTTCAGAGGTCCCTTTATTTCTGGTTTGAACTTCCCAGGTTTGTACCCAATCATGGAGTAAAAGTGCTCTGAAATCAAACAGTCTAGGCTCTTTCCCCAGTGGGACTGGGTTTCCTTGTGTCATCCATTCAACAAAAATACATGCTTAGTGAGTAGAAATACTGATTTTCTCATCAGAGATGTGACTTAAAGGTGGAGAACTCTTTTTAATTGTAGCAATCATACAGTCATTATTAACAGGAGTCAAAGATCTTACAATGTGGACATCAAAGGAATCTGACATTATTTGGAAACAGCATTTGGTACATCACATCAAATTCTACAACTTGACTTTTAAGAAAGGCTCAAGAGAAACCTTTTTTTTTTTTTTTTTTTTTTTCCCCTAGCTTCTAAGGATCTTTATTTATCACCCTCAGGGGCATTACAGGGAGTAATTAGATTGGACCAGGAGAACGACTTAATTTTACAAGAAACTCATTAATTCATCCTATTTAAAATCTTCTCATTTCACCCAAAACCCAATTATGCTTGTAGTGGCAATGATCTGGAAAGGCATTGTCTCGTAGGTATTAGGGGGGCCACTGGGACTCTTGCGGTATTCATGTCGGGGAGACAAGGGTGACTCCCTTTCTTTGACTTTTAGGTCAAAAGAACTAGTCGCTGGGACAGCTTGACAATTAGAAAACCCTGATGAGCATTTGGAAGGAAAACAGCTGTACAATAACGGAGGGGTTCATGGTGCAGGGCAGAAAGCTCATCAAAGGAGACTATCCAAACAATTGAGTTCTATAATTAACACACAAAAATCTGTTCAGAAATGGTAATAACAGTAAAAGAGAACTGAGAAGATGCTGCCTACTTTTGTGGCAGATGTGATTTTGTTATAATCTGAGAGAGAAAATCCATCCTTTTAAAGAATGAGAGGAACATTAGAGGGGAAAAATAAAAGCAACTTTTTGTTCCTAAGGTGTGGTAAAAACATGAGTTTAAAATATTTCCAGACAGAGAAGAGCTGTAGAAAAAGTAACCAGTGATGAAAGACATGTAATATGCTATCAAGGTATTTTTTCAAGCCTTTAAACACAAATTTATTTTCTCACTGAAGTTTATAAGCCTGACACTGAAATATATTTTCTTAAATTATTTGCTTTGTCCTTCATTTCACCAAGGATACTATTTTAGGGTTTTTCATTAAAGTTGGCTGCAATTATTGACCAGAAAAGTTTCCCCTTGTCTGTGGAGGGAGATTTGATTCAAAATTGCATCTCAAGGAATTTTGGCATTTTCATGAGTATGTAGCTGATACATTCTTCTGCTTCAAAAAATGGAAACTATTAAATGCAGTTTCTGAAATTTCAGCTAACTCCACACATTTTTAGCTATCTTATTTACTTCCCTGTTAGAATGAATGTTCTCAGCGGTGTGCCGGTCCGTTTTGGGAAGGAGAGGTGCAGCAGGAACATGGTTTGTGTTTGGTTACTGATCCTGCCCTGGTTAAGGGCCCTTTCTGTGCAGAAGTTATTTGGAGATTGCAGCCTTTAGCATAATGATCTGTAGCGTGATGGTTCTGCAGTCCAGCATTCCTGTGCCTTTTCTGTGCCTCCCCCTGTACAGAAATGCCCTCCTATTAGTCTTTTTTGCTGCTGCTGCAAATAAGCACTTTAGAACATCTATGTAAAATTTTCTTCTAATATACATACATTCATTGACTTAACTAGATTTACTCGACCAAAACCATGTTTCTGTGCCAGTTTATTCACCCCATTCCCTTTATTAGCTCCTAGTTTGGAAATCGGTATTTTTCTCGGTTGTGAGTTCTCCTCTTCAGCAGAAACTGAGGCAGCAGTTTTCCTTCTGGGCTTGGTCCCCGGTTGCCAGGGCTGCCGCCAGAGGTGCTGCCCAGCGGCTGTCAGCTCAGGGCTGGCTCCTTTGGACCTTCCCAGGCCCGACTTCTGCCCAGCTCAGCCAGCCCCGCCTGGCTCCAGGGTCTCTGCTCCCCAGTTCAGTGCCCTGCTTAGCGGTCTTGGGGGGTGAAGAGCAGAGCACCGCCTCTATGGCACTAGCAAAGCCTCTGCTTGGAGCTTGCTGAGATTTTTTAGAGATATGCACTGCATTTTTAATGATTTAGGAACTTGTCAGTGAAGAGATTGGGATCGTTTCTTTCTCCCTGCCTTTGCAAGACATTATGCTCTTTTTTTTCTTTTAAAAGAACTATTAAGCATGTCAAGCCTTTTCCAAACTATGATGGAAAGATGCAGTGCCATTTCAATAAGGACAAAGGAAAAATTTCAGAACAAGTAGCAGGGGATTTTTTTTTAAACAACTTTAAATTTGCAAGAATATTTTTTTAAAGATTACCCCCCATCAGAATAAAACATAGCTTATTTAAAAATAGTTAAAAACAATTTAATACGTGTATTTTGTTGTAGCTGTGACTAAAAAAGAATGTGGTTAGAATCCCATCCACTATGTGTTTTTAAATTCTGAAATTGCTGGCTAAAATTTTCTAATAGAAAATTCAGCATTTGGAGAAACCAAGAAAGCAGACTTTCCAGCCCACACAGCCATTCTCTCTTTTTTTTTTTTTTTTTTTTTGAAAGACATGTCTGAAAATCAGATTTTAATGAGAAAATGGAGTTTGAAAAACAGCTCGAGAAAATTTACATCCAGATTTGACTGAAGTTCCATAATTCTTCAGAGTAGTTTTTGCAGTTTTAACATGTATTACTCCGGTAAATTAAAAAAAAACAAACCAAACCAAAAAAAGGCATATAATGATGACAGCAATGTTTGACAAATTCTGTCTCACTTTAAGAAAAACTGAAATCAACTAGATTTTAACATTATAACTCAAAGATATCAGCATAATTATTTCAAACTGATGTCCATTTAAAAGAAATGTGATTTGTTCTGAGGAAAACTGTGAGCTTTTTCATGCTGAAAATATTTTTGTTTGAGAATTTTCCTTTGATGTAGTGCAGGTGATTGTAACCTTGTTATGCTTGAGGATGATCTGAACACAAGAAAATATTTTTCTTTCTTTTTTTAAAAAAAAAACCAACTAGCAGAAAAAAAAAAATAAGGCAAACCTATGGTATTGAATTCAAAGTTTGCATTGCACATGTGAACTAATCTTTTTACAATGGTATCTTTCAAAAACTGTAAGAACCCCATTCATGCTGGGTCTCACCCATCAAATCCTTCCCAGAAAAGCAGCCGCGTGAAGATTTGTCGTGAGTAAGCAATAAAGACTTCCAGGGAACAGATTCTATACAGGCTTCTTGTTTGCCTACTAAATCATTAACCTTCAAAAAAAGCTCATCCATAGCCTTAACAGGCACTGGTTGTAATAGGTGTGTCAGCAGTATTTCATGCTAAAAACAGCTTCTACAGGATTAGATTTGAATTTTTAAGTGACAGTACCGCAGAGCTCTTAGGGGCAAAGAACGACTGGTTTAATGCAACACATTCTCTAATGCCCTTTTATGCCAAGTGCTGAAATGTGGTGAATCTCTGAGCACACTAAAATGAAGAAAACTAAGTGTCCAGGAGTAGGTGATTTTTGAAGCAAAATGGCTGTGTATGCTTTAGGAGCAGCCACTGCATTTGGAGAGCTTTCTTCAGGTCTTGAAATATTAATGATCTTGGCTTAATATAGTAGAAAACAAAATACAGTGTGTGAAATGAAGGGAAAAAAAAATCCTTGAATTATGGACTGTTGACC
The DNA here is from genome assembly GCF_003259725.1 of Athene cunicularia. NCBI lineage: Eukaryota > Metazoa > Chordata > Aves > Strigiformes > Strigidae > Athene > Athene cunicularia. The sequence continues at coordinate 20,501,060 of NW_020799110.1, forward strand.
TTGAAGTACCCGCTGAATCCATCTATTCCCTTGTAAACCACTGAGTCTGAAAAGACAGTGAAGAGGAGGAATGGTCACAAAAATCTTTACCAGTGATATTTTCCTACCTTTCCATCAGTGTGTTATAGCCCAAGCAGGATCTTTAACCTTGTACTAGATTGTTTATCATCTTAAGTATTTTAATACTAGGAAGATGCTAAAGACAGCTCTTTGTTTAATAATTTCTGTGAACTATGATGTTCATATTAACGGCAACGGTAGAGTTTACATGTTTTATTTTAAAAACCTTGACTAATAGAAAGAATTTTGTGGATAAGAGCAGTTGGCCTGGTCTCCTCTTGTATTCTGTTTTTCCGTGGCTTCATATATGGCAGCAAGATTCTGCCTGTCGGTGTCTGTCCTGGTCATAAACAGGCTTAGGTGTATTTCTGATCTGAGCTGTGACAGTGAAAACTGAGAATAATATCTCAGATCAGCATCTGCCACTTGACTGCTGCTGTTGTTAAACCAGGCACAAGAGGACATGTAGTGATAGTACAACTCACCAGATACTGTGAATCGTATCAGAAAAAGAAAGGTAATTTTCCAGTTGTGGGGTTTTTTTGGTGTTTTTTTCCTTTTTTCCTGGGCAATTCACATCACAAGCAGAGTAAGCTATTTTACATGAGTTGCGTTTGTGTGCTGTGACTGCCTGGCTGATAGGCTGTACCCAGTGGGTTTGTATTTGTGTTCAGGGTCTAATTGTCTCTGATGTGGGGAGGCTGAGTTTGACCCCTGTGATTCTTCCTGCCAAATCTGTGGTTTCTGATTTTAATCGAAACCCCAAGGCTGTTTGAAGCATGGCCAAAAAGCACCTTGCAAGTTGAACCTTATCTAATAATGTGATGCATGTAAACTCTGCAAGCATAAATCTTAGTCACTTGAGCCATGTGTTTTTATAAGATCCTCTGGTCCGGTGACAGCCACAGCGAACGAACGTGGACTGATCTCCCAGTGCTCTTACAGATGGTGCACAGCACGTTGTAAAGTTAGGACTCGTTAAGGAAATTCCATAAATGGCTTTGGTTAATAAGAGTGAAGTAACTTGCTGGTTTATAAATGTGTTTCTAAAATCCCTCTCCATTCTCCATTGGATGGCTTCATAAGAGAAGGAGGGGAAGAATGAGGGAGACTAAGGGAAGGGTAAAACAGGAGTGAGCCCCGGTTGCACCCCGTGTACTGGAGCCTGTGCATAGCAGGAGAACCCTAAAGGTAGCACAGGTGATAAATGATGAGATGTGAGTCATGTGGTGAATACCAGGAACAACCTTTCCTTTTCTACACGTTTACATACCTGGATATTTTCTCTGTTCTTTTTAGTGCTGAAAGCGAGTGTGATGGTGGGCTTTTATCTCTAGCCAAGGGAGAAATTTCTAGGATGACATACCTGTTAGCCACTATTAAAATGTGTTATTAATGATGCTAATGAGTTTTTTCCAAGTGATGTAAAAGTAGCCATTCGTGTAAGCATTGCATTTATGAAGATGATGTCACCGAAAGCTTGCCAACTGCACGTGGGACCTGGTGGCAGTGGTGCAGTTACTGCTATGCCCTGGCTTCGAGGAGGGGAGAGCACTGCTGATTTCCTCCCTTGGGGAGAAAGAGCCAAATGGATTCTGGCATGCCAGGAGGGAGACGTGCCATTTCCAGTCATGTTAGGCTGAAGGCCTTGCTGCCAATCCCAGTGGGTTCCTGTCCCACTCCCTCTTAAAAATTGGCAGCATCTGACTGTCAGCTGCCATTCCTTAAGTGGTCATAGAATAAACCAATTGCACCCCTTTTGTCATGCTCTGTGTGTGTGTGTGTGTGTGAATGCAGGTGGACATGCGTTAAGCAACATGCAACTCTGCAGTAAGCACAAAAAGGCAGCTGATTTTCTGGCAGTGTCAATAGAAGAGTTTGTTTTTTTTTTTTCCATCTCCAAGCCAGCTTTTAAAATGGCTCTTGTTGGAATTAGAAATCAGTATCCCCTGACATAGGATTACTCATTAAGAGTGTGATGATTGTTAATTTTTCACCTGGGGCTAAGAGGACATCATTAGATCTCTTTGAAATGTCTCCTGCCTTGATTTTGAATAAGCTAGCTAGCAATTTATGATCACAGCCTGGGCAAGTAACACTCTCCCTTCCTGTTCCTCCATCTAGCTTGCAAAATCGGATACTACAAGGCTCTCTCGACAGACGCTGCTTGTGCCAAATGCCCGCCTCACAGCTACTCCATCTGGGAAGGCTCTACCTCCTGCACCTGCGATCGGGGCTTTTTCCGAGCTGAAAATGATGCTGCCTCCATGCCCTGCACTCGTAAGTTGGTCTTTGAACAGTCTCTTCCCCTTTTATCATACATTTCTTCTCCTGTTTTTCTTTCACTGTGTGTGTAGGAAATACTGCCCAGAGATCTATGTCTTTAAGACCTGTCATGCTTCTGAGAGCAGCATTCAGTAGCTCTTAGTCCTTTGCAGATGCAATTTGAATTTTGGCTCACACTTCTGGGAGAGAAAGCGTTACTTCTCATCCCTGAATTCCTAACAGTGACATGGTTGCACTGACCCTTGAAAGCTTACAGTCTAAATAAATCAGGAGACTGAGAGGAGACAAAGCCACAAAAGAGGAGTGACTCGCACACCTCAGTAGCAGAGTTGGAAATAAAATACAGGTCTGAGTTCAGTCCGAGGACCTGTCCAGTAGCTCACATCACCTTTCATCCCTTTAAATATTGATATTTGTAGAAATTGTGAAAGCTTTTCTCATAATTGTATGATCTAGGATAAATAGGTAATGTTTATAATCTCATGATATATCCAATTTGCTCAAAATGTAGCTGGTCACCCTTAGGAACATAAAAGTGTTCCTCTGAAAGGGGTGGTAATGCTAAAGCTTAAACCTTAATGAAACAAACACACAAAGTATGGTTTATTTTATGCTTTGTAGGTAAATACATCATGTATAGCAAATGGAATTTGCTTTAGTTCCATCAAAATGCCTTCAGCAGGGAGAACAAGAGGTGTAGCGCACTGAGCACACCCATGGGGTTGGTGGAACAACTCCTTGTCCTAAGTGTTGCTTAACAGCTCATGCAGTCGAAGACCTGGGATTCCAGGCATACCCTGGTGTTAAATTGTGATCATCTAGTTCTTTGGTTTTCGCTTCTATAGGAGCAGAGCAGTTTAAAACAGTAAGTGAAAGGGCTATATTTTACCAGGGGATATCCATGTGTGGCTTTCCCTGAAAGCTATTGGAAATGCTTCCAGATTCTTGGAGTTCAGCTGTATGTTTCTGTAGAGAGTGTGTGTGTCTGTGAGGGAGGGAAGGCTGAGATATTTCTTTTGTAACATTTTAATATATTCCAAATTAATTTTGGAGAGATGACTCACATTTATTTAAATCTTAATTTCTCCCTTACAAGGCAGAAACAAAGTATGTCCATAACTAAGCCAACACTCATCCCTTCCCCACACCCCCTTGATTCCAGCTCTTCTTCAGTGATCTCCTTTTCAGCTGTGAGTTTTGCTGGGTGGTGATTAAGCAGGTCTGGGCACAGCCAGGAGCAGCTGCATTTGCTTAGTAGGAAAGCAGAAGGGTCCATATATCCCTTGCCAAACATTGACTGGGGATGGAGGTCTAACTGTATTGTGAAGCCTTCCTGAAGTGGGTAGGAACATGCTTTTTATAGTATAATTTACACTAGGAGATATAAAGCTTGACCATTTTGATAGGGAAAATGTCTTTTTGCAACAATAAAACTATTGTTTGGAAAGTACAGCTAAAGTTTCCCTCATAAAGCCCTGGTCCTAGTGAGTGATATCCTGACCAAATTGAAATCAAATTAGTAATGAATTGATTGAATTTAAATAGGCATGTACAGTGAATGAAGTATGAGGAGAGAGCAAAACACTTCCAGATGGGGGAATTGTGAGCAAATGATATGTATGTTTGCTCTTATTGCGAAATGTACCCCTGCAAGCCTATCCCATTTTTGTCAAGTCTTGGGCTCACTTCTGGCACCCTTCCCTATACCAGTCTTTGGAGGTCAGTCAGAGTTGAAGTACCTGATCTTGGTCTTTTACCCTGAAAATATGAAGAGGGAGGACGAGAAGGCAGGAGCCATGGTGCTGGCCTCCGTTTTCATCTTTGCAGCAGTTTAGGAGGACTCTACATGCAGAGGTAAGGCAATACCACAACCCCATGAACACCAGGAAAACAGGCCTGTCTCTGGAGGTCCCACTTCATAGCTTTGAATTGTCCCATAGGTTAAGGGCTTCTTTTTCTGTGATCCAAGGTGAAGGAGGACACAGAGGTTATTTCTGAGCTGGCTTGTGGGGCAGCTTTGCTCCCCCACTCACTACTGTGCTTGCTGATATCCCTCTTTGAAGTCTGCCTTAGCAGTGTTTGAACGTTGCTCTGATGGCGGTACCTGCACTGTCACAAAATACAGCCCTGTGTGCCTAGTGCACATCTGCATTGCACAAGGAGTGGGGTGCAAGGGGCTTTTGGGGGGGCTGTTTGTTTGCCATGCTCCTCATGCTGAGTAGCCTTCTGCCCATGCACTCGAGGCAAGTGACATAAAGCATTTAGAGGGTCTCTGCTGAAGGAAGCCCCTCTGGAAGAAGATCCCCGTTTGTCTGCCTTTCCTGACAAGATGTGGAGACAGAAGGGAGCATAAACATCAAAGGTTCTTTCAGATGGATTCAGACTCTAATCAGTTCTTACCAGTTGGTTAAACCAGGTGACAAACCCAATTCCCTTGTGCTGACAGCCATAATAATCAGGCACCTTCTTTGTTCATTATGCTCTCTTTAACCCTGGTATTCTCATTCAGCCCTGCATTTAGTAATCGCTCAGTGTGACGGTGCACTAATGAAGAAATAAAACACAGTATCTGAGATCCATTCTTCTAGCAAAAAGATAGACTCTGCTCCACTGGCTTGTAAAATCAGGTTTCTGTTCACTTGGAGAACTATTAGACCAGGTGAATAAAAGTTACATTGGGTAATTTGGAGAGAACACCTGGATTGGACTGTGGATTGATCCTTTCTTTATTATTTCTAAACACTTTTTAAGATGAAGCACCTCAGCCTTCTTAGGATGTGTTTTTGTAAAGCTTTGACCCTTGGCTATTGATTTCCTTTAGTAATAAACTACCTGGCCTCGTCACTTATCTCGCCTTCTAGGTTGGGGGAGGAAGACCTTTATGACTTTCCATTAGCCTGATTGTACTAGTGGATGAAAGGGGATTGGAGAATTCCCCTTCCTTTTAATTTATCGCAGTTCCCATGGTAAGTAATAAAAGCAACACCTACTTCCTAATGCACTGGTCAGGAGAGGTGCTCCAGAGTTTTCTCATTCCATAACACCACTCTCTTGACATCTCCATCCATTGTTGAGTTGTAAAAACTGTGCCTAACCTTCAGGTAAGCCAGGCATCCAATCTAAACAGATAACTCGAACTCTGGTTTTAGTGTTCTGCTTTATTCTAGGTCTGCTAGAGTGTATAGTTATGCCTGGCTTAAAGCTTGTACAAGTAAGAGCAGAATGTGGCAGGATGTGAGTGTAGGAGATGGTGGAGTGGGCTGTGTTGGAAGGCACAGACACCCTGACATACACATGTTTACTGATGCATCTTTTCCCTCAAGCTTGCCTCATGGGGATAATCGTCAACAAGTCTGTCGCCACTGAGGAGCAGAGCTGCCCCAGATGTGTTGCTTTGACCTAACTCAGGAATTAAGAGTTTCAACTCTGAAGCAATGGGCTTGTCAGCTGTGTGCTTGTACGTGGACATAGTATGATTGACTTGTAATGCACTTGAACGCAAGCTGTGGGAAACATGGATGCCTTTCCCTTTTGGAAACATCATAAAAATAATGTTAAGGCAACTATTAAGACCTTCATTATATTTCACTACTTACTGAGAGGATGGGTCTTTCATAAGGTTAACAATCTAATTGAGAGTAAATTGCCTTACCAGCACACAAATCCATGAGGCTGGAAAACAATCAGTCTCAATCATGGTCCTCATCCCTGAATTTCCTTCTGCATAAGGAGATACTCTGTGAATTGCAGCCTGGCGTGGGCAGGTGCAGTTCCCACCCAAGTTAATGGGTGTTAGTCCTGCGTCCCCACTGTTAATGAGTTGGGTTCTCTAACTACTTCTTAACAAACAATGCTCACATTATGAGTGAGAACAGGATGGTTCTGTATTGTTTATATTGTCTGTTCGATTCTGATTATTAATGATTTTTAATTAGGAGCCTTTTACAAAAGAGAGATTACCAGCATAGACTGTCCAGCTTGAAATCTGTCTCAGTAAATGACCCTGAATAATTTAGTCCGTTGTGCCACCCAAACAGTGACTGATTGATTGATATTTTGGCGTGGCCTGAGATATTTTAAAATGGTTGCATTTAAGACAGTTTATACCAGAGAAGCTTAGAGATAATGAGAACAAATTTAGTGAGATGCAAGAGAAAAGTGCCTGCTTTAAAAGGGCTTTCTCCAGTTTAGGTTATCAAGAAATCGAAGAGCCTGACTTCAAACAGCAAACACCACTTACTTGTCTTTACATTCGCCTCTTCTAATTGAATTTAGTGCACTGCTGTATTTCCTCCAGAAAGTATATTGTTTTTAAATTACCATTTCAGTGCTATTACTCAAGGCTCCTGCTTCTAATCCTTTCTGACAGTTATCAGCATAATGAACCATAATGAAATGATGAGCAATCTACAGTGGAAACTCAATGTGGATTCCACTAGAGCTGTGTGACTGTGTTGTTAAAATTTGAATGCACATTAAAATAACACTGTCCTTATTTGTTTCCAAGGTCAAGGCTTTAAAAAAGGTCTGAAAGGTCTAAACACTTCAATTTTGTAAATGTTGCAGTCTGATATATTCCCTTAGCACAGTCTTGTGTTGCATTTAATATATTTCTGAGATAAATATTTGACCTGCATTTTCAAAAAAGAGTGAATTTACTTACCTAATAACTGTGCTTGCAAATGAGTAATTACACGAGCTGATTATTTGAGCCTATGTTTATTATGATTGCTTAGACTTCTAAATAAACAAATGTGCTCTTTTTCCTTCAACTTCTGCCTCTTCTAAATTTCCAGACAGACGCTGATTATCACTGTTCTAGCTTAAGAAAGTAGGCTACAATGCGCGGTCATGCTGGCTAGTATGTTGTAGGTATGTAGCTTTGCCATTTTTTCTTCCCAGGGTTTGCACACTTGTTCTGGCACTACTTCAGTCTAACCTGCTGTTGGAGCCCATTCTCTATAATATCAAATATATGCCAATACAACCTCTGATCTTCAGAAGTTAAATTTCTGACATAGTAATTCTTCCATGTCTTTATATATGTCTGTACCTTAAGTAAATTATTTTGTTCTTAAAACATGATATAAGGTTTTTCATTATGTAAACAGAATGTCAAAATGCCTTTTAAGGTGCGGTATGGCAGCTGCAAGAGCAGAGAGAACAGTGGGTAGGCAGTATGGAGAGAATGATTTTTCTTCTACACATGGGCTGGGAAAATAGACCATCCATCGCTGCATTGCTGCCAGACTGAGAGAAAGGGATTTTGAGTGATGGGAATCTCAAAGGAGAAGGCTGTCTCCTGTCGTCTGTGGTGATGGGCTGAAGGAATTGAGAAAATGTTGAATAAGAAGGGGAGTGGTTATGACTTGGAAGAGAAGAGATGGGAGTAATTTGACAATGTGTGTTTATAATCAGTAGACTTAAAATCATCCCTCCTATAAATACAGCAACTGTTTATTAGCTGTCTTCTGATTTTCTGGCCAGAGCCTTAAATTAACAGAGACATTTACTCAATTAAGTGGGGCTTTGATTTAGTTAGTCAGGACCCAGTTCTGTAGAGTTGTTGAAGTAAATTAGAAGGCTAACAGAGTAAGAAATTCAGCAGTTGGGCCAGTGACAGAACAACTTATTTTTCTGGTTGGCTTTCTTTCCTATCAGACTGTCAGATAACTTTCTGGTATCCGCAGTGGAATTCTTCTTTTTATCTTGAACGAGTGAGTGAACACAGGTGGTATGGTCTGCAGCACAGTGTATTAGAGTAGATGCAATAATGTGTTTTAGCCTATGTAAAATGATCTTATGGCAATGCAAAATGATCTTATGTGTCAGTTTTTGAAAGAGAAAGCCAGAGCCCACAGGGGTGGCACCTGCAAGCATCGTTTTTTCCACACCTCTACCAGTGGTAACTGCACCTCTTCGCTTAGTCTGGAGAGAAGAGGAAATATCGATTGTTCTCCACGTGAAAGGAGCAAAAGCCTATTGTGAAGCTGGTTACCAGGGTTCTTCTGGCAAGTAAATAGGAAATCGTACATGCCAGTAAAATGGGCATTTTATCATTGGCGCTGGTCCAAGATCCCTAGCTTGGCAGAACTCCCACTGAAGCCAAAGGAGTCTTGCCCAAATAAATAAATTAAGAATTGTTTACCAAATCAGTTGCCTTATTAAAACCCAGTTGTAATGCTAACTCTGCACAGAAAGGAGAAGGGGGGTAGAAATAGAGCAGATGACTGATATTTCAAGTGGCTGCTGCATCTTGCGGACTGTTGACTTTGGACTCACCAGTTGTAAAAACATGTAATCTATAATGATAAATGGTCAGGAACAGCCAGGCAGACAAGAAACGAGAGTTGTCCGAACTGTCAGTGCTTGTATAAATTAGCCTACAGCAACAGGAGACCTGTCCACAACTGCTGAAAGAAGCAATTAGTAGCAGCAACATATACAACTGTCACAGGAAAGTGTGAGCTTTATTTCTAAGCTTAAACTTACACAGCCCAGGTGTTTACTCTGTGTTATAACTTGTCTTTCAGATGGTTAAAGATCAACAACAAAGGCTTATCTGAAGGTTTTCACAGCTCACATGCTGAAACATTATTGACAGCTCCTCAGTTGTACAGGTTTAATGAAGCTTTATGAGATGGAAAGAGGAGGCCAAAGTGCTTTTTCTTGAAGGCTGTGCCTGGCACTGCTTGGCCAGACGTTTTAGTGAGGGAACTGAGTTTAAAGACATTCATTATTTAATAATTACTTTCTTTGCATCAACTCTGAAAATAGTACACTCTCAATTTCACACTCCGCCCTGCCTTCAGGGAGATGAATTTTAGGATCATGATCAAGTTAGAGTATTGATTAGAATTGTTAAAGGCTATCTGTACAATAACAGCATCTTGACGCCTTGTTGAGAGAGTAGCAGTATGGTCACATTGGTGAGGCTGGCAACACGATTAAAAGCCATAGCAGAGTCATACTGCTTCTTAGAGCCTGAGCTAGCCCCTTCAAAGGTACTTGATGTACTTCCAGTGACATTTCATTGCTCTCTGTAGATATGCTCTAAAGGTCTTTGGACTGGTTCATTGTATGGATCTTTTATTTTTTACACCTCTTTATTTGTTCTCTTTATTCTTGCTGTGTTGTACACAAAAGCTGGCTTTCAGAGCTCGTGTAACAGAGATGTGCTAAACTTTTCACCACTTCTGATAGTGCATTTCTAGTTAAGTTTTCTTGCTATTAGACAGTTGGATGCTTCCTCCCAGGTGCCTGCTGGTCGTGTAACTTATCAAAGACTTAACTTCTCCTCTGTAGTATAGCCAAGGCCAAGTTGCTGATTCAAATTAGGCCAGTTCATACTAGGCTCCTTTTGAAACAACGGTGAGTCATAGCAACCTTCCGAATCTTGTTTATTATGTAGCAAATTAGTTAAGATTTCTGAATACCCTGTGTTGCCTTTGAAATCACTGGAGATGAAGAGGGCCAGTGGCTCTGGGGCAGGCTCATAAAGAGGATCCTTTTGTCAGTCCTGGTCCAAAGCCCATTGAAGCCTGCTGGTCTGCCTGATTGACGTTGTTCAACAAACGCCCATAGCTGGCACTCTGCTGCATTTAATAGTATGTTTACAGGGTTTCAGCAGTTTGAGGGTGAAGTTAGAAAGCTTCGAACTGCAGCAGGTTATTGAATTATTTTTAGTGTTTGTTAGAATAATTTTTAATCCTTATCAAGCTAAGGTCTGCTTTTTCTGCCTCAAAAAAGAGATGTGATATATTCCTCAAGGAGAGTGCAGGAATGGTTAAAGAAGATTAAAGTCTTTTCTACATGCTCGAGGTTTTCTGATGTCTGGTGGGAATTGCTAGTGAAGCTTCCTTCCAATTTCACACTGTCAGGCAAACACGGACCGAATGCAGGGTGACAACCCACTTGAAAATAATTATCCATTGCCCTGGCTGCAGAGACATCAGTTACCTGATAGAGAAATGTGCTTTTACACATGTGCACATGAAGACTGAGTAAATTATTTTTTCAATAATCTTCTCTTTCCAGGGCTCAAAACCTTCATCCTGCTTGTTATTTAGTCACATATGTATCTTTTAAAAGCATCTTTCTTTTAAAGGAGGGTGCATTTTAAATGCACTGATCTGGTGACTGACAGGATGCTCATAATGAAGGCTTGCCTTCTTGAGGGTATATATTTGAAATATCTCCATTAGCACTTCCATGGAGAGTGTGGGTTTCAGCTTGTGTTTTTAATAGATCTCCTCCCACAAATAGATCTTTCAAGGTAATGAATATTAACCATACCATAGGTTAGTAGTAAACAGATGTGGTTACAGTCCAAATACTGATAATATCAGTTTAGCCCTTAATGGGTAATATTGCTGCCAAAATAATCCACTGTTAATGGCTAAGGACTAAGCTGGCACAAAAAAAGGAGCTCCTGGTAAATGAGCCCTTTGCCAGGGGGGGCACGCTAAGACAGAGGAGTGCAGGCAGACGGCTGTTTGTGGCTAGAGAGCGCTTTATTTTGAGTGCAATCAGAGTGGTTTTCTTCTAAGTGCAAAATTCACTTTAAAGGCATTGTCAGAACCCTGTGCTGAGGTGCTTTTTGGTTTGTTTTGTGATGGTTTTGTTTTTCAATCTAAGAAAATTGTATATAATGGCTACTCAGGTCTGATAAAATTGGCCAAACCGAAGCCCAGAAGTTTATCTTCAGTGCTTTGTCCATGGAACTGCTGAGGAAAGGAAAAAAGAAATTTCTTACAAAAGCTATTTGCCCAAAATCTGGAGCTGCTAGTTGTCTAAAAGTGGGATTCTGGCATCCTATCAAGCTGAAGCAGCAGAGAACCAAAAGATTCAAGGTCCTTATTTCTTGTCATTTTATGGGACGAGAGAGTCACTTGGGAGCTGTTTTGCTGGGAATCATTTCTTTCTCTTCTCCTTTTACTGTCCTTTAATCCACGCCTCCTAACCATACACTGTTGCTGAACTAAATTAACTGGTTTAGTGAAGACAGTATTCTTTATGTCAAACAAGTCTGTCTGGTCCAGTTGTAGAAAACTGTAATTGAATTTACTGCATACACCCACAGAGACTTTCAGAGCAGCACCTTGCTGGGCAGATCAGTAGTAAAAAAGGAAGATGTAAAACCAGAGATATTAAAACCTTTGTCATGACCATTTAAATACAGTTCCCCAGCACAGTGCATTTACAGTTCTACCCTCAGATCCCAGGCTTAGTTTCCAGAGGTATTTTTCAGCTGTGTAGATTGGTTCGGGTTTACAGCTGTAGGGAGAGAAAGGGTGGGCTGACTTGGTTGGAGTCTATCTGCACACCTGCAAATCGTGCCTGTCTGCCTGTCTCGCTGGAGTCCCTCCAGCTGCGGGAGCCCAGCTCCAGCATGCCCTTTGACATGGGTTTGTAGGATAGGGAGTTTGTCAAGGGAGAGGCACTCGCCTTTGGACTTGTGGCTTGGCGGCTGTGCTGAACCTGCAGTCCTGGTGCAGCCTGGTTAGACCCCGTCCTTGGGCGTGCCGAGGGTCCTGGTGTCTGTGCTTTCCTTTTGGCATGCATGAAGGGCTGGGCGTGACTGACCCCTGAGGGCAGCAGGAATATTCACTCAGTTGCAGCTAATCGTCTTTGTGCTATGTGCCTTTGAAATTGTATTGCGTTCAGGGTAGACTTTTCCTTGGCGGAACAATTATCCCAGTTTCACTGGGTTGAACCTCCTACAGTTGTACTGTTATCCTTTGGTGGCAGGAAGAAGGGGGCTTTGGGATAACTTCTTCAGCAGGATGGTATCTGAATAGACTTTTAGCCAACAACCTCTGATGGTCCCTCAGTGCACAGGGCAGCTGATTTAAATGCAAAATATTATTTTCCTTGGAAATAAACAGTTTACTGATGAAATGCCATTATGCCCAGTGTTAGTCTGCAGTCTGCTTCACTTCACAGCCGTGGCCTCTTGCCATCTGCACCCCACAGGTGCTAGTTCAGTCCTGGATAGCGAGTTCATTACAGGGTCTTTGCTGCAGAACCTGTATTGTGAGTCACTTCAGTGCTGGGACCAGACTTGATCCCTGGTATGAATCACAGAGGCTCTTTAACTGTGCCCACAGAGACCTGTAATCCCCAGAGATCTGGCACACAGGTAACATAGCATACGGAGATGTCTTGTGGTCTGGAAGGTAGGTCAGGTGTTGATATGTGCCCTTGTCATGGTTTTCATCAAGCCTCTTATCAGACTTGTAGTGGCATGCGGGAGGCTTCTGACTGGAGAGGGACTTAAGCATTTTGTAGGAAGGGAGGAAGAAAAATATTGATGGATGGAAAGTTAAAATGCAGCCCAAGATTGTGATAAGAGTGCTAAAATACATCAATCCTTTTAGTACAAGTAATGCTTATGCTATTAACCCCTTAAAAGCTCTAGTTTTCCTGAATATACATCTGACATAGGATTCAATGTTGCCCTTAAGACAGACAGATCTGTATATCTGTGGGTGAAAGAGATAGATAAAATGGCTATAGCTTATTGCAAGAGAAAGCCAAACTAACTGCATTACCCAATACATGTAAGTAAATCTAATAGGAGGGTTGAGGAAGATATCAAGATTACCTTGACAAAGATTATTTGTTGCTAAACAGACTCTTCAGTGTTTCCCTCAGCCCTGACACACACAATGAACTGCTCCACCCAGGGCCTTTCCATTTGCTTCATGGCTCAGTTGATTTTGATGGGTTTATTGTGAAGCAAGATTTATGGAGCCCCAGGAAGGAATAAAATTAAAAACTTCCGTTCCTTGTGTTCCCACAGAGGAGTCCCCCGTGTCTGCTCACGGTGCTGGTAAATGGGCTGGGTGAGGAATCTGGCATCCAGGCCCCACGATCAAACCGTGACCCCTTTGCAGTCCCCCAGTGGTAGACGTGCGATCCGCTCTGCAGATCCATCTCTAAGTTTCTGTTGTCTTGGGCAAGGAAAACAAGAGCACTTGGCTTCCTAACGTCATAAAACGAACTTTAAAGTTAGTTGATATAAAAATGTCTAGATTTTTTATTTTTTCTTCTGTAGGGACTATTACTTTTTTAAGCTCTTCTGGGCTATGTGGCACTATTAGCTCCATGCTTCCAGAGTGCTGAATGGCTCGTGCAATAGCATGCTTCCATCAGCAGGAGTTTTAAGAAAAATTTTGTAAATCATGGGGTTTGGGACAAAATTATAGATGTTGGTACCAGTTTCAGTGGTGCAGCTCCTTGTCTCCCCTCTCATCTGCCCTTTTAGCTAGATTTTTTCGCAGGAGGACAGAGGGTTTGTGTGAAGGCAGTGGTCTGGCAGGCAGGATGCTGTTCCTGTGGGATCCTGCTAGCTAGGTTCATCTTGAAACAGTGCTGCTATTTCCAGCCTGCCACGGCCCTGAAAGGGTTTTCATCTCATCTATCGGCAGCGGCTCTGTTGTCAGAAACAAAGCAAATCCTGATCACCATTGAAGGAGCAGATACGCCCTGTGTTTCAACATCTGAAACCAGGCCCATCAATCTGAAACTATTCCCCACTCCCAGTGCCAACAGCTCCATTGATGACTATGCTCCAGAAAGAAAAGAAATTGCTTTTTCCCTCACTGTAATGTCAGCCCACCATTTGGAGACGCCCCCACATCTTCCTTTTCATGCTGGAGGTGGTGCACTCATTTCTGTGACCTGCAAGCATCTGCTTCCCTGGTTTTCCGCTTCATTGCATCTCTGTTTAGACACTGCAGTGCCCTGTCCCACATACTAATTACTGACTTTTTGCTTCTGAGGAGCTTGATTCATTCTGGCACATTTTCCCATGTGAAACTGGACCTAGAGCCTTGGAAAATATCTTAATGGACATCAAGTAAGTCTGAGTTAACCCCAAACTGGCTGCTGTATCTGAGCTAAAAGGCACCTCTTTCAGACTGTAGCTGTGTCAGTATGAACCTTCCTTGCGTGGAGTATTTTGCTTCACAAATATCCCCCTGAAATAAGGCAGCCCTGGCAGAGCCAGGCGTTGCTCAGGGAGGGGAGGTGTTTGCACTGGCTCCACCTTATCTCAGCTCTCCTGGCCATGCTCCGGGTTGATGTTCTCACTTGTGTGATTGCAGCAAGCAAACGCCTTTTGCTTTTTCTCACTGTAAAGCTCTTGCCATTTCCCCACAGGAGTAGTTTCTGTCCAGGGCTTGCTGCCTCAAGGTACTGAATGGCTTCTGGGAGGATGGGTGTCCTCAGCTCCCACTGGCTCTGGCAGCTGCTCTGGTGAGGTCAGACCTTCACTGCACAGCATGGACTTGGGCTTGCAGATAACTGAGGCAGCTGGTTTCCTCCAGAGGTTTTTGTTTGTTCTCCTGCCCCTTTGACAGTAAGGAGGGACAAGTGTTGTCACCTTGTGCACCTGCCTGCCCTGCAGAGAGAGCCCTGGTGTGAGGTAGTCTGGGGGGTTTGGGAATAGATGGCATTTAGATCAGTTCCTGCTCAGCAGTGCCTGCACTGTCACTTGAGTTCATGATTTCAGGAGTATCTTCCACCTCATTGCACTCCAAGTGTATTTTTGAAAAGGAAGCTCATGTATTTGCAGGCTAAGCAGAGACCACTTTCTTCTGCCCAGGGGAGCTGGCAAACCCAGCTTTCAGGGGAAGGAAAGCTGGTTACTGGGCTGAGACTTGGCAGAGTTGTGGCTGATGGCCAGATGTGCAAGGCATGTCTTGTGTGCCCTAGTCATCTCACCACATCTCTCTCTGCCTCAGTTTTTATGTGATGGACAGAGATTAAAAACTGTTTCTTTCCATTTTCTTTCTCTGCTAGTTTCTAAGCATTTTTTGGAGCAGGAAACATCTCTTACTGTGTTTGGTAGCTGATCTTTGAGTAAAAGGGTTTTGTCCTTAGGAGTCCTAAATGCTGCCAGTGTATAAATAAAAGTCATGAATGGCAGCCCAGTGGTGCGGCAGGTGGGAGAGCTCCCCGTCACAGGGGCTGGCCCAGGCTCTCTGTTCTCCTTGCAGTAATTCTACCTGTCAGCCCTGATTAACTCGGAGACTGTTTGGCAGGAAGGGAGGATTTCCCTCTTTTCAAAATGAGTATTTTAATTTTGTATTTGTGAAGTGAGCACAGAGGAACAATCCTTGCTCAGGTACACTTACAGCAGAGGCCTTTTATTTACCTACTGAACATAAGTAGATACATTTGACCTCTATGTAGTTTAAGACCCTTTTCTTAACTTACCTGCCTCTCCTAAAATAAAAGTACTGTCTCCTGTTGAACATGTGTTACATCCTGGCAGCTTCAAGCATAGACCCAATGACATGATGCAGCCTTCAAAACCTTGTCCTCCACAGTGTGCTCAGGTCTCAAGCTTCCTTTTAGATGCACCTGATGAATTGAGGCAGCTAGAATTAATCTTCACCTTAGTCACCTCTCAACGGTTTAACCTCTTTTCTGCTACACTTGAGTTACTTTGTAATTTCAGCAGAATTTCACCATAATGTGTTCAGTTCCCATTTTAACCCGATGGCTGGTTTTGTACCTTTGGCATATGAGAGATTATGATTGATTTATTTATAAATTTAATTTAACTATTGGTGCTGGCTGAATTTTTTTCCGGTTTCATAACATTTGACAAATAACAGAAATGGAAAACCTGGAATGAAATTTGCCAGAACTTCCTCTTTCCTTTCCTTTTTCGGACAGGAGATCTCGTTGAACTTTTTTTGAATTTCAACCATCAAATGCATTTTGATAAAATTTAAGAAGCTTTCACAAGCTCTCCTGTGTCTTGAATAAAAATTGAATTTGTGACTTCCTACAAAATTATTTTTGGTATTTTTTCTGGTAATAATATTTGTATTTAAAGCTCTAACTGTGAGTAATTACTAAGGACTGCTATTTTTACTGTATTCCGGTTTAGATCATTACATTTTGCAAGCTTTTTTCTCACTTTCTGTTTCATTTCTTTTCCATACAGTATTTACCTCATGTCTTGTCCCAAAGTAGTGTGTGTGTAGCCAGTGCTCTAACCCAGAATAGGCTACCTTTTGATGATTGGTGAAGCTTTCTGTGATGTATAAAATACCCATCTCTTTCATGGGGTTGCTCTGAATCATCCTTGTTAAATTTAAGGATACAAAAAGTGTGTCTCACCTCAACTGTATTGAAATTAGATTAAGAGTCACAGGATTAGCTCTTCTGCATTTTCAATGTGCTTATTGGTTTGGGGCCTGTGGGGATTTAAGCATATAAATAAGATTTCTGCCTGTGCATTGGTTACAGAGCGAGGCAGGTCACTGCTGGAGGCAGTCTGCCCGGTTGGGCAGAACTGGCTATTACAGTCCCAGCAGGTTGCTGAAGGTGCCGGGAGGAGCTGCCTCCTTGCGGGCTTGGCTCTGCTGCTGCTGCCCCTTCCCTGTGCCCAGCGCTGTCCCTCTCCTGCCCAGGGAGGCTCTCCCCAGCCTGCCTTCAGCTTTGTTCCCAGATCCCATAGTCCCCATCCTGGAACCAGGTGGGACTGTTTGGCAGCGTGTTTATGAGTCTTAAAGTCTCCTGTCCCTGTGATATAAGAGCTTCAGTCTTATTTCCAAGCTTTCTGTATGGTCTCTTGCTTCTGACCAGTTTTCTTGTTTCAGCTCTTCTTTCAGCTGCTCACCATATTTTCATCCCCAATTCTTTCACATTCTCCAGCACTCCCCTATTGTGACCTTTATTCTCCCTCCTTCAAAGCTGCAGGTCTGTGTCCAGTCTTCTACTCTGATCTCCTTCCTGCACCCCAGAGTGTCATGTCCAACTCCCTGCTTGATGTGCTTCACTGTTCACTGAATGTGATCTGATATCAACTTGTCTGGAAAATATTGCACTTGTATTCTTAAGGAAAAAATACTGGGGTATGAAAATTTCAATGAGAGTCTGCCTCTGTGTGGTCTCTGCTGTCCCTGACTGAAGCAGGAGTTGCATACACTTGGTATTACCCAGGACCCTAATTCTGAAGATACTATGTAAGTTTATATCAGTTACTAAAAACATGTGGACTTTTTCTTTCTAGGCCCTCCATCTGCTCCCCAGAACCTGATTTCCAATGTCAATGAGACATCAGTGAACTTGGAGTGGAGCCCCCCCCAGAACAAAGGTGGTCGGGAAGACATCTCCTACAATGTGGTGTGCAAGAGGTGCGGTGCTGGCGACCTCAGCCGCTGCCGGTCCTGTGGCAGCGGGGTGCACTTCAGCCCTCAGCAGAACGGCCTGAAAACCACCAAAGTCTCCATTACTGACCTCCTGGCACACACTAACTACACCTTTGAAGTCTGGGCTGTGAATGGAGTGTCCAAGCAAAATCCCAGCCAGGACCAAGCTGTGTCAGTCACTGTGACAACTAACCAAGCAGGTAGGAACCCAAATGCATATGCTCTTCCTCTCTCTTCTGCCTGGTTTTAAGGAAAGCTGTGATTTTCATTACAGTTACCATTAGCAAATGAATGTAAGGAGCCCTAAGATGTGTAACTGGGTCAAACCCTTATTGTTATTTATATGGATAGTTTAAATTCTTTAGAATTAGGCAAACAGGGTTTGACTCCTGTGGCTGGGAGCAGAGCTGTGCTGCGGCAGGCTGGGAGGGCGCTGGGGAGCTTCTGCAGAAGCAGAACAGCGCAGCTGCCCTGGGCGACGCGAGGGGACCGAGCCAGGGCCATGCGGCTCGGCCCTTGGGAGGGGAGAGCCTGCCATGGACACGAATGTGCCTTTGGTGTTTACAGGGGGCGAAAGACGCACTCGGGGAGCGCAGGACTGTGCTTCTGCCCCCTTCCAAAAAGGGCTGCGTAAAATTAAAAAAAAGAGGAATGCTTTGGTGCTCCCTTGCCTGCCTGCTCTCTCCTCTCCTGCAAAGTCAGTTAGATTCTGTCCCATTGTTAAATAAATTCCTCCTTAACTGGCTGCTAACAACGTTTCAATTGATCGGAGCTGGCATTACTTTAGAAATTCTGTATGAGCTTTCATCTTCATGCGGGCTGATTTTTGTGTTTCCCTCATCTGGGAGAGTGAAATACTATTTCTGTTTATACCTGATTATTTCAGATACCCTAGGTGGTTCTACTTTTTTCAGTCCCCTGTGCTTGACCTAGTAAAGGCTGCTGCAGCAGATTGCAGTTTAGTTTTGATGATCATTTGTATGATTTTTTTTTTTTAATTACATGAAAACATTTCTTGTTTGCAGCTAGCTAGGCTTTCAAGCACAGGGTTCCAGTTGAATTTTTAATTTAATGCACACAATTATATACATTTGAATATGGCACTCTTCTATATGCAAATTAGATATCCAGACTGTCAGACTGGCTACAAGACCGTCAAACCTGTTATCTAATCTCTCGCAGTGCTGATTGCCTTCAGGTCCCACAGATGTTGCAGGCATTCAGCACCTTAGATCGTAGTTTATAGGGTTATCATTTATTGTTAGACTTACGGTGTATTGGACAATATTTTGATAGCGCTGGACTATGTAAATATTTTGAATTCTGTTTCCTAGAAGATGCATGTGAAAGAGTTCTGCATAGTCTAAATCTACAAATTTTAACTGTAGTCCGGAAGACTTCAGTATTAACAGTGAGACATACATTCAATTTTGCAGTGACAGTTACAAGCAAAATTGTCAAGTCCACGCTGAAGCTCTGTTGAAAATCTGGTCCAGTGTTTTTTGTTCTTTACACATACAGTTGACAGCATCCCTTTTAAATTATGAATCAAAAATTCAAACTATCACTTTGCCTAGTGAAAAGAGGACTAATAGAGAACAGGGGCTATTACAGAGTCTTGGGAGAAAGCTGCGAGAGAATGCTGTCATACGCTATACGAAAAGAGAAGGTTGAGAACAGCAACAAGGATGGTGTTTTTGTGCTATGAATGCCTAGCAAAGAGAGTATTTCTTGACTGATTTTGGCATGTGTAAGGATTAGTGGATGCATATATGCATGAATAAGTGAGTGGGATCCATCTACCGTGTGAAAATTCTACCATTTTATGCTTTAATATGCAAACTGAAATCTGATTGAATATGCAAATAGGAATTGATTTTGTTTATTATCCATGAGTAGCAGTTCTTCACATCAGGAAATTTGTATTTTTGCCAACATTTCCAATTTTGAAACATACCCAGTCTATCAAATGCTTCAGAGGGCTGGAGAAAACTGTACTGGTACAAATGAAAATTAACTCCAAGATGCTGACATTATCGTGTTCTTCATAGGACTTTGTGTATTCTGCTGCATAGAAGATCTAAATAGAAATGTGTGGTCTAAGCCTACAGATCTTGACTGAGATAAATAGTCCTCACGTATGCAAATAATCCTATTGATTTCAGTGAAACTGCTTGCTTGAGTAAAGGTTTGTAAAGTTGGACCCTTGGGTTTTACAAGTACTGATCTGTTTAATCATTGTAAATGTGTGTCTGGGGTGCATTAAAATTCTTGTGCCACTCATTTTTTTTCACTATATTTCATTATAAAGAAATCATGTCATGATAGAGCACTGCCACAGGCTTGGTTCTGATCTTGTACCTTTCTTACACTAATGTAAAGCTACCTTGGTTTCTTTGCAGCAATTTATAAATTCACATTAGAGCCAAGCTCCTCCTTTAAACACGCTTTTTCTCTCCTTTGCTAATAAAAATGAAACTACCAACACTGAAAATCTGTAAATGACTTTATTGTTTTTTCTACCTGCTTGTGCTTTCCAACATTTAATAGAAAAAATATGTTGTTAATGTGGTTCTTTAGTTCTTTAGAGATGAGCAATGCTTTTGGGTCATATTGTGGGGAATTTGCTGGAACTGTTTGCAAGAGGTACATCTTTGAGTTCAATTCAGTAGGGGTGATAAGTATTCAAGGGACCAGAAAATCCTTTCTCTTAACAGCAGTCTCAAACTGACCTTCCAGATATGCAACTGTATAATCTGAAGAAAATAATACCGAAAATTTAGAACACAGTTTTTGATGTCAGAATCAGAAATCTGAATATTTGTGTGTTTGCTTGCCCTATGCAAGGTATGCGTTTGGAGACAGGCAGAAAGCAATAAGAAATCAGTTACTGGTATATTCAGCACAAAATTGAAGAAATGTGTTGCAATGACATAAAAGGTGAAGTTGAAAGGCACAGGTGGTTTTTTGTTTGCTTTTGCCATTTTACTCCTGGAGATAATGAAATGAGGCAGTTTACTTTCCCCCTTTGTTTAGAAACTCTTTTCAGTTTCCAATACTGTAGAAAAATGTTTAAATGAAAATAAGCTTTTGCCGTTCAAAGTAGGATCAAAAAGCATTTGACAAAGTATTTTTCCTGCTTCCTTTGAAAAGGTCCTGTTTTTTATAGTGCGCTCTTTTTTTTTTTTTTTAAAGAGAGAAGCTAAATTTCAGGCTTTGAACCAAATAAAAATTTATATCTCCTAGTGTGAAATACTTCAATGTTGTGACATTTTAAGAATTCTGAATGGTGAATTCAGCTCGCTATTCTACATGTTTAGTATATTTTTTTTTGAGATAGGAACTACCGCTCTTTTCCCATATAATATTAAAAAAAAAATTAAAAAAGCAAAGGATGGAACGCTGAGCTGTTGAAACTTGGAGCCACATCCCTTAGCACAATGAATACTGGGAAATGCTGATATTAAGGGTCTCTACCAGCAGTGGTGACTTCTGTGGCTTTCTGTTTTCAATCAGATGAAATCAGCACTTTGTCCATCTTTTAAAAATGTGAAATTTCATGTGGAAGAGATGCAAACCAGCAATTCTCATGCGATGCTGCTAGGAGAAGCTAATTTCAATGAGAAACTCTACCAGGCAGTTGACTGAATAGCTCAAAAATCTCTGGGCTCTATTTTTTTCCTGCTAAGGCTAATGCTGTGAAGCTGTTCAAAATTAAATCTCTCAGTAAAGACCTTGTTCACAGCAAGCGGGAAGCTTTTGGGTTTTTTTTGAAGAGTCATGGAACAATTTATATTTTTATTAAATATAACAGCCGAGCTGCTTAGGTCTCCAACCTGACAGGCAGGTTCACTACTAAGTTCGTCTGTGTGAATGTCCGAGGGGGCAGCACTGCAAGGACAAGGTTTTACACGGATGCTAAAGGTGTACTGGGGGCGGGGGGGGGAATTCTACAGAGTCTCTAAGTGAGATTTAAAATCCAGACTCATTATGCTGCTTGCTTTGCTCCCTTCTTTTTGTTTGCGTTTTATGAGGGATGCGTGTCCTACTTGCTCCTTTGCTTGTTGGAGTTAAACTGGTTGATATTTCTGAATAAACAGACCGCCTGGTGATTTGTTACCTTGTTAGGTTACCTTGGGCTCAGTGTTTCCTTAAGTGGACCGGCGCAGCTAGATGGAGGCAGGATGTGCCAATTAGGATGAAAATACAGTATAAATAAATAAACTTACTCTTTTTCCCATTGCATCAGACTGGATGTTTTCAAGCTGCCTGTGCTCAGGATCAAGAACTGATCTTTCCTATGGATATCTCAGGCTCTCTGTCCCATTTTTTCTTCTTTCTGTTCTCGGTCCTCTCCCCAGCTCCTTTGTCTTTGCAATCCCCCATACCTTGCCTGTCTAGCTGTCTGTTCGCCTGTCTCAAAGCTGCTTCATCTCGGAGGCAGAGCAGTGTGGCTGGCAGTGCTGCAGTCCTTCCCCCCCTCTTTTGTATGCTCCCACAGTCCCTCACCGTCACTCAGAGCCCTGCGGTTGTTTGGTATCCATTTCCAGGCAGGAACTAAAATGGGTCACGGTGCCATCAGCACTGGAGCATCGCCGAGAAGACCCACGTGAATTGAGTATTCTTCTGGGACAGGCTGCAGTTTGTGGTGACCAAAACGTGATGAACCTGAAATACTGACAATTCAGTGCAGGGAAGGAAAATGATGACTGTTACTCAGTTTTCTTTAGCCTTTAGGTTGGTTTGTTGTTTATGTTCTTAATTCCATTACTAAAAGGAAAACAGAATGTGAAAGAAAGATCCTGATCCTTTGAGGATTATTGTGTTTTAAGTTAGAAATGGCAAGGGGGAAAGAAGTGGGAGTTATTTGCTTCCAGATGACTCACAAGTTCTACTGGACTTTTTGGTAGGGGAATATATATTCCCATTTTGTATTTCGGTGGGTTTTCTTTGAAAGCCCATGTTTCCTTTCAAATGCTGATTAGCATTCCTCACGTGTTGTACAGAACAGCACAGAAAATGCATATAAGGTCTTACATTCTGCCAGTGTAGTTTAGCTTGTGCAGAGTTAAATTTGCAGTCAGTAAAAATGCATGGATGTGCATTGCCCTTGGTCAGTGTGCACTTCTCATACCGACACAGTAATAGTTGCTCAGGCAGATCAAAAGCAACATATGCCAAGGCCAGGAAACCTAAGGTTTTCAGTATTTTCTTTTTAATGTACTACTTTCCTGGATATTTATAACTTATCTATAAAGAACTGCTCTGTAGTGAAACATCAAAAGACATTGTTAACTAGATTTCAGTCGCAGAGCTTTCTTTAAGTGACTGCATGAGCACCCTTAAACTACTACTGGAAAATAAAATTAATGGATGCTCTAACGATTCATCCATCCATCTGATTCTCTAAACTCCATCCTGTTCTTTGAGTATAGTACTGGTTTCAGTATAAGTAACAATAAATAAATTCTGTTCATTGAGAGTGAACATAACATTTTTAAATTTTATGTGGTAGTATTTATGTGCATATTGAGAATCTTATCAATAGGGAAGTGGTAAAAGAAGTTAATTTTGCTTTCAAAACCAGCAAGTTCTGTAGTTGTTCAGACTGCTATAGTATTGTGCTCAGCTCTTGCAAAAATTTTCCTCTTTTTTTAATGCAATCCTGGTAGCGAGCTGTTTATTGTTGTATTGAAACAATAATTTTGAAGGACTGTATAACCCCAAGGAAGATGTCGTTTCCAAATAGCCAGAGAAGGAGCTCTGTGAACTTGGAGACAGGATTCATCATACAGTTGTGTCACAGTTTCACAGTCCCTCTAAAATAACATAAGCTGGCAAAGTAAGTAATTTTCTGTTAGAATCACAGAATCATTCAGGTTAGAAAAGACCCTTGGGATCATCGAGTCCAACCATCCGCCCTACTCTACAAAGTTCTCCCCTACACCATATTCCCCAGCATCTCATCTAAATGACCCTTAAACACATCCAGGGATGGGGACTCACCAACTCCCTGGGCAGCCTATTTCACTCTTTCTGTGAAAATTCTTTTCGTAATGTCCAGTCTAAACCTCCCCTGTTGCAGTTTAAAGCCATTCTCCCTTGTTCTGTCACTAGTCACCTGTGAGAAGAGACCAGCACCAACCTCTCTACAATGTTCTTTCAGGTAGTTACAGAGTGATGAGGTCTCCCCTCAGGCTTCTCCTCCTCAAGCTAAACAGTCCCAGCTCCTTCAATCGTTCCTCATAGGATTTGTTCTCCAGGCCCTTCACAAGCTTCATTTCCCTCCTCTGCACTCGCTCCAGCACCTCGATATCTCTCTCAAATTGAGGTGCCCAGAACTGGACACAGTACTCCAGGTGTGGCCTCACCAGTGCAGAGTACAGGGGGACTGTCACCTCCCTACTCCTGCTGGTCTGATTCTGACATCACGCTTCCCTAGTGCCTGCCTGTTGAGGATACCGGGAGGCTCATGTAGGTTAGCTCCCCTTTCACGGCTGGTGGGTTTTCCAGTTCAGCTCCCCGCCTGGCTTCCTTGGGTGGTGCAAGGACAGGGTAGTGCTGGTGAGATTCAGGATGTTGTGGAGGGCAGGATTAAGATGCTGGGACAAGCTCTTACTGGGTGAGTGTTTTGGACCAGTTGGAAAGCATTTTGGTTTGCAGCAAGTTGGACAGGCCAGCGTGGAAGCTGTGAAGGTGGGCGAGTTTGTGTCTCTGCCTAAACGGAGGAGCGAGTGGCACTCCAGATGCTGGACACAGCAGTACCTGGCTGTAGCCTTCCCAGACATCTAGGAGTCGATTCAATTTTTTATTTTTATTTTTTTCAAAGTACTTGCTACCAGCATGGTCCCACCCTTTCCAGTTACTTGTTCCCTGCAGCCAAAGGATACAAATAGCCTGTTCCAGGAGTCCTTTTACAGGCACACAGACTCAGGAGGAAACTCGTGCATGTAGCTGGGTGTGTATAAACGGTCACAGCACTCTGGCCACGCAGTTCCCCACAAGCCTGATTTAAAATAATCTCTTGGCAAACATCTGGATACATGCCAGATGTCCAGAGTATGGGATGTGTGTGTGATAGATACTTCTAGCTGCTGCATTCTTTTTTTTCTGTAAAATGTTAGGGTAATGGAAAAGGGGAGTTGCAAAGGGATGTTTTTATTTTGCTTTAAAGGTGTTTGCACTAAGGATGATGGATCGGCAGTCTCCTTGTTACTCAAACGGAGCTTTGTCAAGTGTGAATTCAATAAAGAGATTCACAACTACTAAGCAGGGACTTGAAAAAGGGGTGATTCGTAAGTGTGACACTCTTGAGTGATTTGTTGCAGCGACTTGCAGAATTCCAGGCTAATTGTGTGCAACTTTCTCATTTTGAATCTAAACCAGTGTGGCTTCTAAGTTTTCACATTTATCTATTATAGCAGTACCCCCCCACCCCGTACACACATTTTCAAGTAGAAGGGATGAGACAAGTTGTCAGCTGTTGTAGAGTTTCACCTGCTGTAATTGGTGACCTGCCTGGTTCTTCCCTCACTTTGTTTCTCTGAGGGAGTTGTGTTTTGGCTTTTGCTGTCTGAAGACTTACATGGAAGGAAGTTACCACGAGGACTTCTGAAGCAAACCAAATAATGTATTTTGGGAAACCACAGACCTTTCAAATATAAAGGCAGTGGGAGATCCAGAAAGAAGATAAGTGGTCCCAGTGCAAGAAATTTGGGAATTGCATGGAAGCAAACAGTTAGGAATACTTTGAATGGGCAAATTTCAGTGCTGAGCATGAGGTTTCTTAGAGCCTTAGAGAGGTCATGTGTTGACCACTTCAGATTTCTTCTCCTGCACATTTAATTACGTGTGTAAGAGAATGTGTCTGAGAAGGGAGCTTCTCCAAGCTGGCAGCTGCAAGTGGGAGTTTCTTATTAACAACTCTGTGTTCTTGCACAGGCTTTAACTGATGGTCTGTAATAAATGCATAGTTACAAGTATACGTGCTCCCGTCTTAAAAACAAAACTGGGAAAACTATTGTTGGGTGGGATTAAATTATTATTTTAAGGTAACTACAGCTCTCCACAAAGAAATAATATTAAAATAACAACTGCCTGCTTTCTGGCAAGGCTGTCTGCACCACCCATTTCCATGAATTTGTATTCAAGGTGGGGGATACAAGTCTTGGTCGGAAGGAAAAAAAAATGCTTTCTAAAGATCCTTGGTAAATAACTAGCTTCAGGGTTCAATGAACAGCTTAGACAAGTTGCATGTCAGATAGAGCCAAGAAGTAATTGCAGCATTTAAATAAAAGTTTGGTCACCTTTTTAAAAACATCTCATGGTTTGCTATGGAAAATGGAGGTTAGTTGCATATCCTCCTGGGGAAAAAGGCGTTTAATTTCAGGACTGGGTAGGATTGACCATATTTAAATTCTATAAATTTACTTTTAGGAGGCATCAAATTCTGGTGTCGGTGATGTTGGTACAGATGAATAGTTACCAAACTGAAAGAGATGAAGATATGGTCCTACAGCTTTTATTTGCTCTGGACTATTTAACTGCATGTTGCCTTTTGCTGCCACTGCACTGACATTTCACATTTGTGAAGCTTGCCATCCAGTCTGAGTCTTTCCCTTAAACAACTGACAAGGAAACATTTTCATGTGGAAGATTTTGCCCAAGAATGTTTGCAGCTACCAAATGTTTAGATGGGCTTCTAAATTTTGTAGTTGTTTTTGCAGCTGACTACATTAATTGGACAGCAGCCAGAGAGACAGCAGAGTCCGGTCTGTAGTTGAGCAACAATAAAAGGCTTCGGAGAATTTTATCAAAGCTTCCATTAACCCCCTGCTGATGTCCTCAAACAGGATTTTTTTGAGAGAGTGGAAACACAAAAGCTAGGCTGCACAACTGCCCCTGTGTGTCCATTCAGAGATTTTAAATCCGCACAGTTACTAATTAAAATGCCATGCAGAGTAGCACAAATAAACATTGCTAGTCGTTGAAGCCCAAAGTTTCTGCACTAGTTCATAGTTTGGAGGGCAGGATGCTGAACTGACCCCATAAGGGTGGGTAAAGCAGGCTCTTTTGGTTCAGATAGTCTGTCCTCGTAAAAGGAGTTGCAAAACATGTGTTGAGTCCATCCATATGCATGAAATCATAGTCCCAGAATGCCATCCCAAGGCAGCCTGTTATTTTTAATTTATTTTTTGCACAGCATTGCATTAAACCATGAGGACTAAATAGAGCTGTGGCATGCCTGTTGGATCTTTATAATCATGTTTGCCAGATTTTGGCGGACATCAAAATGCTAAGCACACGAGTGAATACTGCTCCTTTCATTGAGAAATGTCACTTCAGATTTAGCCCCACGTGTGAACTGGTGTGCAGGGAGAGCTTTATTATTATGGCAGGGCTCCAGTGGGCTTCCCCTCCCAAACAAAGCAGGCAAATGCGTAGCCTCTATCTGCATCTGCTTGAAGGATTTCATGGCGTCTTCTTAGATTAAGGTAATCTGCCTTCATTACTAAATTCAAGAACCAGAGTCCCAGAACTCTTAGTAGTGCACTCCGAGAATGGATTCGAGGTCTCTGACAGTTGTGATTTTTAAACTGATAATAACAAAAGTTGATCCTGGTTTTGGATTATTTTTTTTTTAAATACAGTCTAGAGAGGTGTAGGAAGCTCAAGCATTTATATTTTATTCCTCTGGTCATTTCTATTTCAAAACATACCTTATGGAAAAGTTCTACCGTTAATTTAAAAGGAAATGATAACTTCTGTCTCAGACTTCTGAACTGTTCCTGCAGAATTAGTATTTTTATCTCTGCTATTGAATTCTATCACCTAGTTTTAAAAAGACAATCAACTGATTCTGATTTTTTTTATTAAATACTTCTACTGTTCCATAAAATCTCTTTGGTTTTGTATGTATTAAAATCCATTGAAAGTATCCATGGATTATTACAGACAGAAAAACCGTTAAACTGTAATGTGCTTCAGATATAAATGTCTTTCAGTTCCATAGATTACTAAAGACTAAAAAGAAAGCACTGAAGTTTTTAATTATCTTTTTATTATTTTTCATTTTCTATGTGCCATTAAATAGTCCCATTCATAAATAATAGAATAAGACAGTTTTGGCTGAGCAAAATAGGAAGGTATGGTGGGCTGGAAGAGATGTCTCATATGTGAATTGAGTTTTGTGTGGTGTCTATTTATTTTAGCAAACAAATAAAGGCATGATCTCAAGACAACCCACTACAATGGCTCCCTGGGAAGATTGTGCTTGTCTTGATAACATACTGCGTTCTTTAAATCTGTCCTCTGAATCAGCCTCAATTTATCTTTCTTAGCATAACAGGGAATGCAGATGGAATGGCTGCAGCCTCCCTTCTAGTTTATCAGGATATCATGCATGCACATAAATAAGATAGAAAGTGACTGGAATATGTAAGTGCCTGAGTGTTAAATCCCGTCTTTTTCAGGCTCCCTGGGCACTCTGGGACAGGGTGGCCAAGCAGGGTCCTGTAGGGCCTGCAGAGATTTCTGGGGTCTCCATCGTACTTTAGATATGATGTGCAGATCCCGCAGTACCTTTTCCAAGAGCATTTCAGCCGTTTGCTTTCACTGCTGCCTGTGCGGAAGGTTAAAACTGCAATTATGCAAGTATTGGGAAGAACTGATTGAAGAGAGTGGACTGGGCTCAAAGGGATACTCCTTTAGCACTTCTTGCAGATGTGGCATTTTTCTTTAACCAGAGAATTTTCTTATTTATATTTGTTACACCAACAAGCTGCAAACATCTCAGGTTAGAGGGGCTCTGTAACACAGGAGTTTCCTAGCTTATTTTCAGTCTGACTGATTCTTAAATGGAAGCTACCAGCTTCATCGGGATCAAATGAGGAGATAATCAAATTTTTGGACCTGTTGATGACAAAACTGAATGAAAAACAAAACAAAAACTTACAGGGAGGAGCAACGTAACAGTGAAAAGTGCTTTGCATGCTGTTGAAAGAAGAAATGATTTTTAAATTGCAGATTTTGAATGAAGATTATATTTCCCCTTGCAGTCCCCATCCTGTGCACTTCTCAGTTCCACCCTGTAGGTACCCTTTGGGGCGCTGGCCTCAGAGTGGAGGGGAGACCTGTGGCAGAGATCTTCTCATCAGAAGTTGGGGAGGGCTCTCAGTGTCCTCCAGTCTGCTACGAATCTGGGACTGAAAATGAAGGTCCAGACTCGGAATACAGACCCATATATGTGATTGCTGATCTAATTTGGGATTATTGTTTTCATGGGCTTTTATTTGCCTAGACTGTAGCTCAGTACTTCTCCAGGAAATAAACATGGCTGATTTCTTTGTACAATTTCAAATCTTTATAACCTCATGAGCCTATTTATTTATTTATTTATTTAGGAAATTGTTCAGACTTTGTAATGGTACTTGCATTGCACAGGAAACTTTACCAATTATCTTTCTGACTGTTTTCCACTGAGGCAGCCACCTTTAATATTTAATTGCTTATTCCATTTGGGGTTTTTCTAATTGACACAATTTTTAAATGAATAATGCACTAGTTTTCAGTATCCGGCATAAAACCAAAATAATGAAACTCTTTTATAAGTTTAATTATGTGCCACCTATGATGTAATAGGTTACTGACATCATGAACTAAGGTTTTAATTTCAAATTTTATGTGTTTCAGGCAGCTTAAGACTCTTCCGCAGTTTGTCCCTCATTACTTTTTTTTTTTCCTTAACAGCAAACTTCAAGTAGCTTTGCTTTTTGCAGCAATACTGTGTGCAGAATATAGTTTTCTCTCTCATTGGGTCTATTAATGATTTTTTAATTTCCTGAAGAAATCTGCCCATTGCAGATGAAGGAAATGGCTTAATTCAGTTCCACTGAAAGGACCTGGTAGAAGAGTTCTGAGTGTGAGAGTTAGGTGTGCTGTGGTCTGATTCTCTATGGTACTTTTCCAAAAGCACAGAGTATCTTTTGTCCCTGAAGAAAAGGAACTTGGTTGGATGGGTTGTATGGCAGGGTGTCTTGCAGCATTCTGGAAGAACTGAGGATCTCCACGTGCTGTCAGACCAGTGTCCTTCACACAGCGCTACTAACGTGAGCCCGGAAAACCTTGATTCAATCTCAAGAGTTTCTCAACAGCCCACAGGCAGAGATTGGATCATATTGAATCCATCTAACCTTTGTATAGAAGGTTCTTTACTGGTGTTCCATCTGAATGCTCTGGATATCAACTATAATTAAAATGTATAGCTTGTTCAACTGAAATATAATGACATAAATGCAAACCTTCTGCACCAGCTTCTTCTGTGTGATTGAGCTTAAAGTAAATAAAGGTGAGGTTTCTTAACTTTGGTGACTTGGAAATAATTTATTACTTGGAAGTGTTAAGACAGCAATTGTGATTTTTACTATCAGGTGAGTCCTGGGTTTTGATTCTCCTGTGTACCACAGGCTCAGGAGGGCATGTTTGAGACCCAGCCTGCAGTTGCTTTAGGAGCTGTGTATCACAGCTGAAGTAAAATGTGTATAATTTTATTATCTTTTCTTCCTCCAAGATTCTTGCCGTTTCTGACTTTTGGTGATTGATCTGAGAAACCCAAATGGCAAAGTCTAACTCTCTGCTATTACTGTAGCACTTCAGAAGCCAGGATGAGACAATGTGGCCAAATCTATTTATTAAAATAGTGAATGCTGCTTTAGCAACATGAGTCATACATTTATGTATTTATTTTGTTTAGAAGATTCTTCAGTATTTCCAAAACATCTAAGTGGCATATAGGGCAGAGGCTTTTATTTATCTGGATTTCAGAAAGGCTTTTAAGCATCCTTTTTTCCAAAATCTAATATTCTTAATGCTGAAAGTAAGTGACAATGGAAGCTATTTAGCACATATTTGTGTATATATCATCTAGACATCCATGTTTCAAGTAAATAAAAAGTAACTGTGTGGGAACCAAGGAGAACAGCATTAGGAGATGTGTTGCCTTGGGTACCAAATCACACATTTGCCCCATATTGTGTTAAGCTTTATGCCAGAACTGTTGAGATAACCACATGCTCAGGTGATAAGTATAAGAAAGGACCAAGGAGCAGAAATGAGGGTTTCTGTTAATAGATATAGAGATGATGCATCAGGTGAGAGCTGTCCTTTGCAATGTGAGTCAAAGGGTTGCCCTTTTGGGCTATTAATAGAGCAGGGTCAGTATTTTCAGTATTGGTTTATGGATTGTTGATACGCTATTGTAAGTGGTTCAAAAGCTGCATGGAAGAACTGCTTTGCAGGACACAGATACAGTAAGTTATTTTGTTAGTCCTGTACGATTTAAGAATAGCTCTATCCCCCTTGTCTGTTGACTCATGAATTGTATGTGGACATGTCTTAACATCTCTGACTGTGGGTAGGAAGATGGGAAAACGTGAGGAGGAGTAGCTGGATGGTTGCTTGACTTGAGGAAGGGCTTAGAATGGGATAGGGGTCTCATTTGGGGGAATCTGATGGGTCTTTGAGGGTAGCTTTGATTTTTCTTGTGGAAGGGGCTAAAAGAGGAGTGGAAGAGTTCATTTTGAAAAGGCAGCTCAGCAGATCCTCCTCCTGTGCAGCAATACAAAGCTGAAGGACAGGCTATTTCTGGGGAGGAGTTAGCTCTGGTGGCTACCTTGGGCTTCCGAGGAGGAACTGCAGTCTGTGTGGGAGAGGTAGAGTTGCCCTGAGCAGGGGGTGGTAAGTGGGTCAGATTGCTCCGGACAACTTATTTTGAGCGGCTGAGGAATGCCCTGTTTCCAACATTATTATCTGTTTTAATAACTAGAGGTTATGGTCTCTCATTTCTCATTCTGGGTCTCTCCCTGAGCCACTGTATCCTGGGGTGCTATACATTGTGTCCCAGCATCAGTGGTTTCTGCTCTGGCGTCTGGGAAGTAAAAGGATAATTACAGCACATGCTTCCTAGAAGTGTTCAACCCAAATTTGGGTCCTGGGATCCTACCTCTAAGCGTGACGGGTCCAGGCCCTAAAGGAGAACTCTTGAGAGTTATGGCAGTATTGGTCCGAACGGTGTGGTCCATTTTCTCTGCTTCTCTCAATCCGATACAATGCAGTGGAGCATCAGTGTTGGCTTCTTCAGGCTACAGAATTTATTGTTGTTTATATTGGGTCAGATTCTAACCTCAACTACAGGGAAGAGTAACTGCAACGTGACCTGCTTTGTGACCAGCGGCTCCAAACCTGCTCAGGTCAGACAGCTGCTGACTAATTCCCGTCTTAACAAATTGCTTATAGCTCTAGAGTTTCTTAGAGCAATTCACAGTGCTAAGTATGCTCACTCTTCTTGTGTTAATCCTTCTAGTTTAAGCATTTAGAAATGTTTCAGTACTAGTTTTTTTAAGTGGTTGTAATGTTCAGACAGTTTTCTATAAATTGCTTTCCAACTGAAAGACTTGTTTTCCTGTTTGTTTTAAACTGGCATTCATACATACAGGAAATACACGGTATTCTGCCATGTTTCTGTTGGCAACTATGAAGTTATCCTTGTCAGAACATGCCAACAGGATTTCTTAGCAAGCTAGCAGAAAGAAAACAAGCAATACTCAGACTAAACAGACCCTATGCTTGAGTTGTAATACAGATCTCTTGCTAAATGCAGTGTAGATTCTATAGTCTTTTGGTTTAAGGCAATCTTTGGGATTGCAGGTTGCAGATTCAGATCTCTGGAGTTACTCCAGACCTGCATTGCATTAGCTGACATCATTATTTGGCTTTCAGAATAGGAGGGCCAGTACCTGAAAATAATGTATTGCTGTCAAGAGCTGGTCCTCAGAAATTAATAGCCAGAATGAGCTGTCTCCCATGTGTGCAAAATCTTCTTCATCACCCCTGTCTCATTGCAGTTCTTGATGTAAACCACAGGGAAGTGTGGTCAGCCTGTTTGATCTAAATTAGAGCAGTTCTGGTATGCTGAAGCAGTCTGTGCTAAAACTGACCCAGAGCTGGATGTGCAACCCAGAAAATACACAGGCTCTTTGTGGATCCTCAGAAGCTACTGCATGTCTCCAAGAACTGAAGCTGGTGTAGTGTGGTAAAAACACAGCACTCTAATAATCCTCAACTACTACTATTTGTTGCTGCTAACAGCCTGGGTTTTCTGTCAGGCTTTTGGCTTGATGCAAGTCAGAGCCAGCTTTTGTGGTTTGGCAAAATTTGCAGCACAGGTTCTTTTGGGAGAGGCAAAAAATGAAAAGTTTAAAATGGAGGAAATGTTTAAAACATAATAGTGCTGTGTTAACAGTGTTTAAAAATCTAATTTTCTAGCCCCTTTTTGAACACATTGTTACAAACATAGCTGGTCACTAGGTTTGAGAGCTTGTCGCTTGTTTTTCTCAGAGCTCTTTGTCAATGCTTGGGTTGCGGAACTTAGAAGGAAAGGGAAGATCACTTGTGCCTGTCATTTTGGGATGAAGGTGTCCTACAAGAGTATCCTGTGGCCAAGCTGTTGGTTTTCCTGAGCAGAGTAATTTCTAGTAACGAGGGAAAGTTTAGTTCAGAAGTATTACGGCTGATTGAAGGGATTGAGAGAAAGAGGCCAAGCTCTGCTGTCACACTGCTTCATGTTATGTTGGCCAGGATTTTCAAGTGTGGGTGGATAACCTTGGGCACTTTACTCTAGTGGTGTAGATTTAAAGTCTTTGTTTTAAATGCTAAAGCTTGAAAATGTTGGCCTGAATCTTGGCGTGTCTCAGTTTCCAAGCTGGGAGGTGTTCCTCACCAGTCGTCATTCCTGGGGGAGGGAGAGGCAGACGGTGGGAAGACAGAGGACTCGGGAATGTCTTGGGAGGCTTCCAGTGGCTTGATTGAGCAATCAGGCCTCTAGATCCTTGTCCAAGTCCTAACCTGGCCCAATCATCACTAATACAAATGTTTGTTCCACTTATACAGAGGGAATAATGAAAAAAAATATGCATGTGGTTAGTTTTTAAAGTGCACATCTAGCATGCAGACTCTTGCTGGTCCCTAGGAGAAAGGCATAGCTGTCATGCTAGCAGTGAAGAACAGGAATGCCAAACTCTAGCTCAGTTATTTGGACGTGCACAGACATCTAATCCGTTTGTGCACATAGGTTCACATGTGCAAAAGCCTTTTATGTGCTTATCCTTATGCACATACATGGTTTATGCATATGCTATGCATATGTTTGGAAATTTGGTCGTGCTAAAATGCATTCTCCTTTGTTTGCAAATCCATTTGCCAGGAGTACTCAGAGCACAGGGATGGTGTTACTCAGAAAGAGGAGCATTTCTGCCTGGACAAGAGAGAGGAGTGGGTAAAAGGCCCAAGGGACCAATGGGAAGCAGAACTGAACACCACCGTTTTAGGAAAGAGCAGAACTGCTTGCTTAATTTATTCTGGTACTTATAACTAAATAGGGCTGGATACTTCTCCCTTTGCTTGATTTGAAACCAGTGTGACAGCTAGTAGAGTAAGTTGTGCTCTTACATGAATAAAATTTCCAGAATCTGGCCCAAATAATGTAGGTTTTAGAATGATTAAAAATGTATTTGATTTTGTGTTCTATATTCTGGGAGGTTATTTGATAATATAGGTTACAAAATCCCGTGTAAAAACCCACAATATTACAAGGCAAATATTCAAAGAGAAAACCTGAAATATTCCAGGTTCTCTTAAATGTGTTTTGTCCCAATTAAGAGAAGATCTTTTACTGTCTTGTTTTGATTTCTAAGAGGACTTTTCTTCAGCGTTAGATTCTCAGAGATACTATTTTTTTATTTTTTTTTTTTTTTTTTTTTTTTTTTTTTTTTTTTTTAATAATTAATAATGGAGTAGGCTTTTAGTACCTACCCTGGAAGGTAAAAACCCTTAATCACAGTAACATCATTAGTGCTTTCAAGCATTTAATTTTGATGCTTGACAAAGTGCATAGCCATTGATAAGAACAAATAAGTGTTGTTGTGTACAATTGAGAGAAAAAAGAAAAGCATGAAAACCCCTAAGCTTCAAGTAATTAAATTTAAATGTTATTTGAATTTCGCTGAGATAATGTACAAACTGTGGGTATATTTTTCAATCAGTGAAAGACCACTTGAGTAAACATGATCCATTTAAATTCAAATCATGGGGAGTGGAAAGTAAACCCTGCTGTGGTTAAGAAGGCATCTTCACTAAAACACTGGGCATTGTGTATCTTTGATATCCGAGTACTCATGTGTTGCAGTTTTATAAAGGACTGTTTTCACTCATGGATGTCTACATGCCAGAGACTTTATTGCATCTATTTATTTCCTGGTTTTTTCCTCTCCCCTCCTCTCCTAATTTGAACCAGTAATGAAACACTGACAGTGCTTCTGCCATCCTTTAAAGTGCCTCAAAACCGTTACAATTCAGCACTTACTAGCCTTGGGATATGGCTTTATGGCATTTGGGTGAAGTTTTTGTAGTACATCTGTGCTCTTTCTCTCTCTGTAGGCCGCAAGCTCAGAACCACAGTAATAAAACTACTAGTAGGTGTTTAATGGCAGGTTATTGAGGAAGTAGATAAAAGAAAATTGCAACATTCACATCAGTAGGGAGTGGGATTTTTAAGGGAGAGGAACTGCTGAGCTTTGAACTAGGGAAAGTTACACTTGGTGCTTTTGTTCGAGGGGAACCCTTTTTAGATACCAGAATACCTTGTCATTCTTCCCTGTGAAATGGACCGTTCTGGTAGCATTGGTGCTTGGTATGTACAGCCTGAGCATGTGTGGCAGAAAAACTTGCTGTTGTAAGCAATGATGATTGAGAAACAAGTTTTTGCTTTGTGTTCTTTTCCAAATATCAGGGAGTAGGAGGAGGAACATTCAAAAAGTGAAAGAAAAAGTGATTTCCCTCTCTCTTCCAAAACTATTATGTGATCTTATTGCTAACATCTTAATTGTGTACATTACTATTTTTGGTCAAGCTGTCCTCCGTATGTTTTGTGTAGGAATGTTTGTATATAATGAACAGTTAGCCCATGCAGGTATAAGAGAAGATTATGTCTTTTATTCTGCTCATGATCAAAGCATCATTTTACAACCTGTTACATGTTTATCTTCACATCATCCCTAAGAGGGCAATTTAAAGGAAAAAGGGAGAAGAACAAAGAATATAAGTATTTTGCAGAAGCTCACCCAGAAGGTTGTCACTGCTGCCTGGAATGTCATGATGAGCTGGCAGTGGTGATGTCCTCTTTGTCCTGGACTCTACTGACCAGACTCTTATGCCCTTTTGGTAATGTATGTCCAAGGAGACCCAGACGTGTTGTTCTTCCAGAAGCCCAGTCTTTCAACTACTCAGGTCAGCTGGTGGATCCTGGAAAATAAGGACACAAATAAGCTGATTTGTAGGGCTGTTTGCAGAAATAAGAGAGAATTGGTCATGGAGGATTTTGTCCATGCAGTGGGATAACTGTGGTACTCCTTATGGTTACAGAGCTCAGTTTCTCAAGGCCCACAGAGTTGCAGATCACCATACTATTGCATAGACCGTGATAGGTCTGAGCTGTAGAGTTGTCAAAAGAGCTCCTAGACAGCCTCTTGCAATTCTGGTGCTTCATCCTGTAGTTGGACTTCAGCACTCAAGATTTCTATATAGCATATGGGTAGGCAGGATCCACAGTCAAAACAAAAAAAAAGCCTTAGAAACAAATTCTCATCTGCAGAATACAAGACAAAAGAAGAGATTAAATGTTAAGTAGGATGAATTTACATATAAAGGACAGGAAGGAAAAAATAGGGCCATTCTTACAATTGTAATCTGTCAGGAGTAACAGAGGAATTGATGTACAAGTCCTCTTTGTGTTGTGGAAGTCAGGAGCAGGTTGTTTATTCCTGTGTGGTGTAGTGCCCAAGATCAGCTGTCCGCTCTTGAGAGAAAGCACTTGTTAAACTATATAAATCTAATAAGCATCTTTCATAAGAAGATGCAAATAGCCATTTTACAACAGAGGAGAAATGCTTTTTCATACAGCACTTACCAGCCCAATATTGAAGGACTCACTTAAATTCCAATATAAATGCCTGCAGAAATGAAATGGGAATCCAAAAGGAGGTTAAAAAGAGGATAAAGGAAGGTGAACTTTTTTTCTATAATTCTTGAGGTCAGGTGAGCAAAAGTGAAATTCTCAGTAAAAAGAATTGCCTGTCTGCCCTGCATGAGCCACCAATTAACTAAGCAAATTTCTCTGGTTGCTTTATCAATAAATGTTGCACACGTGTGTGTTTTAGGGTAACAAATCTGATTACTGATTTATTAGCTGAGCAGTATTCTTACTGCCAAGGGGAAGAAAAAAAAAGTCTGATTCTCTGTTGAGGAACTGTGAGGTTATTAAGCAAGTTCTCAATCATGCCACAGATATAACTTGATGGAGCACACCTGGATCCTCCCTTTTGGTTGTGTTTATAGTCTCCTCAGTCATCCAGTATTTGCCTTTGCATGTGAGAGACAGACAAGGAAAAAAGAAAGAAGGCTTCTGGAGGCATTTCTAACAGAGATGCCAAACTGTCAAATAGTAAATCGAGAAGCAGCTCCCTGATGGTTTCACATCAAGAGGAGACACCCTTTTGTGATTGTGCGGCGTCTACTGGTTATTTTCACTTCCATCAGAACTGTCTGATATGGTCAAGTAGGTTTGAGGCTTTCAACATTCAATTTTCCTTTCATTTATTGTGACTTTTATTTATTTGTCTTTCTTGGTAGTTTTCAAGGATACATGTTTACTCTCTAACATTTTCATGGATCGTCATCCCAAAGTTGAGGATAGAAAAGGAAACAAAAAAAAGTGAGAGGGGGGAAAAAAGAGCAACATGGCTACAGCTTCAGTGGACAAAAGAAGAAATATATTCAATATAGGAAGACCTCTAATCTCTGGTTATACAGGACAGCTTTGTTAGATAAGATTAAAAATTTCATGAATGTCCCTTTTTATCCCTGGAGACTCCACCATTTATTCTAGCTATTGTCAGCATCAAAAGAGCTTGATAACAGCTGGCTAGAGATGTGACCACACAGCAACACAACAGCAAGAAAGGGGCAGCCGGGTTCATAAATCTTCAGAAAACCCGTTCCCCCAGTGCAGCCATGAATCTGCTGCTATCACAGTCAAAGGGAGGATGCATTGTCCTCCAGCCAGTCAAAAACCTGAACTTCAGCATTAGCAGGAGCTGTATTGAAAGTGTAGGGTGCACAATGTGATGTTTTCCATTATCTTCTTCACTGCAGCCCTTATTACTGCACACAGATACAGTTTAAAGGATCTTTGAGTTTAGCTTGTTGCTAGGTAGAGTTTTTCAAAAAATTGTGCAGCCCTTACTCTTGGCAGTGTAATCCTACTTTTTCTATTCATCACATTGATATAGTGCCATATGGGACAGGGTCAGATGATGCCAGTTTGGTACACAATGGACCAATCTCTAATATCTCCTGGCTGGGAGGGGAGGTATCAAAGGAAGAATCTGGCCCCTGGGCACCGAGCTTCCCCATTCTCCAGGGACTGCTCACAGACTCGGGCAAAAGCAGGGCAAGTTTGGAAGCACAAATTGGCTCACACTCTCGAAATACAAGTTTCCTGGTTTTCATGGGAGGGTCCAAATTCATATGTATTCAGCTTTATTCTGGTCTCACTTAATTCAGTAGCAGTATTTTCTCAGCTTTAGAGAAAACCAGATTGGTCCCTCAGGAATTTTATAGTTTCTGTAAAGCAAATAGCTAATGAAGTAACATCAGTTAATTTTAGGAGATGGAAGAAGAGAATCACTGTGGTCCAAAAGAGTACAAGTCTATGCGCTGTGCCTAACAAAGGACAAAAATAAGGCAGAATCTTTTAGGACCTTAGCCTCTTATGGAGGTTTGTACCTGGGTGTCATGAATATTGCAGTGATTGGACAACTGTATTGTTACTACAAACTCTACCTATCTAATATTGCCCGGCATCCAAGAACGAGCTTTATTACAGAGGACTGAATGCAATTTTGTTAGAGAAAACAGGAAAAATACTTAATGCTTCTAACCTCCTTGCCCCCGTCCCCGTGTCG
>NW_020799110.1:20539702-20619465 GCF_003259725.1 Athene cunicularia
CCCCCCCCCAGCACAAGAAAAACACAATTTCTGGAAGTGCTCATGTTGTGAGAGTTATGATTAAAAATATATGTTCCTCATTAAAACTAAATTATTGCTTATAATTTTAATTTTCTTCTGGCAGCTCCATCGCCAATTGCTTTGATCCAGGCTAAAGAGATAACAAGGCACAGTGTTGCCTTAGCTTGGCTGGAGCCTGACAGGCCAAATGGAGTCATCCTGGAGTACGAAGTCAAATATTATGAAAAGGTACTGTTCAAAAATGGATGAGCAAGGAGTTTTGTTTGGGTGTGGGAGAGCTTTTTACTTCATTCCATTACAGTTTATTTCCAGATAGGATTCCATCATTTGAAACCAAATAGATTCAGTTTAATAAAATCCAATTAAGGATTTAATGCACTTGAATGGTTGCTTGAAAGAATAAGACTCATAGGCTGTTTCAGAGGTATGGTAAGAGTTTATTTTGTTATTTTTTCCTACCTAGGAACTGAGCTTTTGTAGCAAGCATATTTATAATGAGAATCAATAATGTTGGGCAGAAGTGAGACATTAGCTTTACTTCATAGACAGAAGTATAATAATGAAGTATGTAACACAGTAATAATAATAAGATCTGTTTGCCGATAGCTTCTGCTTAGAGTGATAGTGTGGGCTGGATGGCTTTTAATAGAGAATAAGGAAAGAAAATTACATTCTTCATACTTTCCAAGTTAGAGGGAGATGTTATTCCTACAAATAACTTCTCAAGTATGGAACTATGAAAAGAGCTATTTTCTTTGAAGATTCTCTGCAAAAATGAACAATTACCTGCTCTTGCTTGAGTTCGCTCTCTCACACATGCATGCATACTTCTAATTTTTTTTTGTAATGATAATCACTTATTTGCTTCCCTAACACATACAGAAAAAGGCATCTGATTTGCCAGGAAGCTAGATTATTACATTTTCTGATGGATTTTCCAGCCAAAAATAGAAGGGTTTTTAAGATTGGCCTTTCTGGAAGATATTTTCTAAGTCTTTTCTTTCTTAAAATATTTTTATAATTTTTTTTCATGTGGCTTCTGGCTGGTAGGAAGAAAAAGAAAGTGGCAGCATGTGTGAGTAAAATGTTGCTTGTTCATCAAGAGGATCCTATTTGAAGGCTTGGCTATTTTCCAGAGGATTTTGTTGTGTGATTTCTTAAATAATCAGTGATATATGAGCATCATACCTACCACCTCATCATCCTTTTTTGGCTTGCTCAGAGCTCCATGCAGCATGCAGTGCTAGGGGTATTGAGCAAGGCTGACAGCAGGAGCCCTTGGGATGTATTTTGAGAATTCCATCATTGTTACTCATCTTCTTTCACCATGACAGTTTTGGCAAGGAAATGGGGCTCTATGGTTCACAGTGCAGTGAAGCATTTTTACTTGATCACCACTGTGTTCTTTTGTTGTTAGGACCAAAATGAGCGCAGCTATCGCATTGTGAAGACAGCCTCCAGGAATACTGACATCAAAGGCTTGAACCCCCTGACTTCATATGTATTCCATGTGCGGGCCAGGACAGCAGCAGGATATGGAGACTTCAGTGGACCATTTGAGTTCACAACTAACACGGGTAATGACATACCCACTGATTTTTTTGTTTTGTTTTGTTTTCTTGGGTAAGGAGTGCAAAAGTAACTGTGTGTTGGGAGTTTCCTGTTGGTTGCTTGGACTGTGGGGTGTGTGTGTTGTGGGAAAATGTTCTTCCATTGCAGTATGACTGTTAGTGATGCTGTGAATCTGACCTGAGACATCCTTTTGGATATGTTATATTATAAATTCTGGCAATGAAAATACTTCAGTGTGGCATAAGGAGACATACACCCTATAAACACTAGGAAGTCGTTGATGATTGAGAGATATATGTACCTATTTTGTTTTCTGTAAATGTAGATGTTTGCACATGCTTTTGGAATATCTGATTTGCAGGAGAATAGAACCCCGTTATTCCCTTTTGCAAACTATTGACATAGGTGTCCTACATCAGCTCAGATATTTGCACTTTTCCTTAGTCAGTCATATAAAGACAGAATGTTCGAATTATGTTGTCAGTGGAGCTTTTCACTTTGCTCAAGGAACCATGCGAATTTAGCCCCCAAAATGTTTGCTTTTTGGTGACAGGAAGGCAATGTGACCAAGCCTATCCTATTTTGGACATACAGGTCTGCTTAAATCAATTTAAGTTCATGCCAGTTAGTGGCAACATCTTTCAGGATGTTAACAGCTGAAAACAATCAATCTAGCAGGAAGAGGGTAGACATTTTAAAATAACTTATTCTTTTTGTATCAGTTGGGGAGTGATCATCTGTCCCTACTGAGAGAAAAAGGAGGAGGACAGAAGAGTGGAGAACAATTAGACAGGAAAATTTTAGCCATTATACCCTCTGAGCAACACTGAAGGGGAGAAGGAGAGGGTGTCCTTATTCCCAGTGAACTGAAGTTCCCCAAATCATTATCAAACATCATGTCTTCAGCTAATAGGGTCCTACTGGAAAATTGTGTCAAATGACTATATAATAAAGGCCTGAAAGTGGATTTGAGTGCTACTCTAGACTGCCTTCACAAGCCAGAAAGCCTCATTGAGTACTACCTAGGTTGAGTTTTTGAAGGTGTCTGACACTAACGCTCCCTTTTCTGTTTCCAGTTCCTTCCCCCATCATTGGCGATGGTACCAATCCCACAGTGCTTCTTGTTTCAGTGGCTGGCAGTGTTGTTCTTGTGGTCATTCTCATTGCAGCCTTTGTCATCAGCAGGAGGTAAGAACTTAAGCTTCTCTCTCCCTCTCTCTCTTTCATGAGGGAGCTTTTTGTCTCCTCCAAACAAAACTAAATTCTTTGATTAGCATCATAAACAGTACATTTGCATTACAAGCCTTCTCCCATGTAGCTTTGATCTTCTCAACATTAGTACCAAGCAGCATGTGATGTAATGGCAATAGTTCCAGTGCTATTTGCCCTTCAAATGCAAAGCTGATTCCAATAACTGGCATTGAGAAGCAAGCCAGCTAGAGATTTGTGGTTAGTGTAATTTGAAGTTAACTTTAATGGGTATGGGTACAGTAGATTTTCTTGGACTGACTCCTGATAGGCAGGGAATAAACAACTGCACTGTTCTGAACTAAGCTGTCAGACTGCTATGGTTGTGATTTTTTTTTAGTCAGCATTAGTCTTTTGGGTTAGACGTTCTACTGTGAGTGAACATGACTGTAAAACAGAAGCCACAGTCATTCAGTGTCATATGCAGTAATAGAGCAGTCTGGATCGATGGTTATTTCATCACAGCAGGACCGTAATCTTCTACCAAGTACTTGTTCATTCTCCTAAATTCAACCCAGGCATCAGGAAAAATCCTGCGAATGGGAGGAAGGACAGTGTAGCAGAAACACAGTGTCAGTGTTTCTGTCTTCATCTTTGTGTTCAGTCTCATTTGAAATCATCAGCATGATTTTGCTTCAGTGTAATTCTGAGATAAAACTGGACGTATCGTTACTGCATCTGAAGCCTGGGATCTGAGGGGTGCATGTTTTGTCAGTCTTCTGTTGATCAGTTTAATGGCATCACCCATAAATGTGCACAAATTCCTCTTGATTTGCTCTTTTACTTCAAGTTGTCTTAAAGAGCAATTAAGTCACTATGATTGCAATATCTGGAAAGTAGACATGCATTGTTACAGCTTTCTGTGGGTGTTCCACTCAAAGCCTCCATGCTGGCAAGAAGAAAGAAGAGTAGAACATATGAAAATGTAATGCAGAGAGACAGGTTTATTAAAAGTCATTGCAACAGAAAATAGCATCACTGAGCTTGATGACTTAATCTCCTCTCTGCTTTTATTGATCACTTTATTATTTAAGGCAGGATTGATAGCAGGATACATTGGATTTCTAATTATGAGTCGCCACCTTGGAGAATTGAACCTGTCGAGCTGATTTGAGATGATTCCTTCCCCTCCTCCCCCTATAAAAAAATGTCACTTCCCAAGGCTGATAAACACTGCTTGGTGATTGGCCCTCAATGGATCACTTTTTAGAAAATGAAATGTCAACCCCTTGCCCTCATATTGATTCTCTTTAGTATCGGCCATAAAGCTGTCAGAGGAAAGGCTGCCTGGAGCCAGGTAGCTGACAGACTCGCTGATGCGGGTGTGCACTCAGCCAGGTCTTCTCGCCACTCAGGCTGCCCGTTCAGTTATCTCTGCCCACAAGTGGTCAGCTTGGACAGAGACAAGACGAAGAGCAGGTGTGCAGCAGGGACAAAAGGCTGGTCCAAGCACTGGTGAGGATGGAGATAAAAGCATCGTGGTGGCCGTGGGTTCAGAGATGTCCCATACCTCTGCACTGGTAGGTCTCAGAGAGGTTGTGGAAGGGGAAAGACATAGCATAATGAATGAAATACTGGGACAGTGAAACTGCTCTGTGCATACTAATGCATGGTGCCTTGCTAATTAATAGCCTTCCTCAATACACAGCTCTCCAGTAGCTGGAAGTAGTTCTCAATAAACAGAATCTACTTTAATATTCACTATTACTCTAACGATTTTAACCACTTTACCAATGTCATTTAGAGGTGTGGGCTTTGGGGATATTTCATGATGTTCCTACACCAGCAGACGTTAATAGCAAAATAATTATACTTTGTTCCAAAATGACTTCAGATGAGAAAAAGCTTTTCTGTCCATACAGTCCCCATGAGGAGGCTTTGTAATCTAGCCATAACCTAAAAGTCCTATTTGTACAATCAAAACTGTTCTTTGGCCTGCAGACATGGCCTCTCTGCATCCATCAGCCAAATGTGGGAACTGGGCATATGCTGTAGGTGCCCACTTTTGAACCCTGGTTTATTACTACTAATTTAGCATTACATTTTTTCAAGTCATTGCTCAAATCCCAAAATTCCCCTTTAGAACAGAATTTGTCAAAGGACTTTGCCTTCAGGCATCTTGAGCTGTTTGGTTCTGTCCTGCGACCACAGCATTTGTGTTAGCATGAGAACTGATCTGCCTAAATGTTAGTTTAAACTTATTGAGGTTAAGATGAACATATCCATAGAGCAGAGGCAGCGTGAGTGTTTCTAAACCCTGCCCTGCAGGAATGCTGAATGAAATTACAATATCTCAAATAGAGTTGTAAAAGATTTGGGAAAGTGTAAAACAGAAAGAACCACTTTCTAAAAGGTCTTGGGTGGAGTAAGATGGCCCTACAGAATCCTCTAGCCATCTGAAAGTTTCGACCAGAAATCCCTCCAGCTGATAGATTGATACGGATTTGCGCACCTTTTGC
Source organism: Athene cunicularia (assembly GCF_003259725.1). Lineage (NCBI taxonomy): Eukaryota > Metazoa > Chordata > Aves > Strigiformes > Strigidae > Athene > Athene cunicularia. Next base: position 20,545,003 of record NW_020799110.1, read on the forward strand.
TGATGGTGTTGGATCAGGCGCTCCGCCAGCCTGGTGCCTGAGCATGGCAGCACCCCCAGCCCTTCTTTTGTCTGGGGAGGAGGAGGTGGCTGCAGCGGTGTGGCGCCGGGCCCATGCTGTTTCACCTCAGTGCGTGCTAATACCCTCTGTTGTTACCTCCTCTTCATTGCCAGCCCCCACCTGTAGATGTGCCTGTGTCTCAGATCCCCACAGTTTCTGAGAGCTTCTGTGTTCTTTTCCTGAATGCTGGCTATTTAATCACCACTGCCCAAATCCCTGTAATTACGGGGTTCAAATCCGTGACAGAGGCTCTGTTCTGCCACTCAGGTGAGCGTGCCCCGTGGTGCAGGGCTCCGGGGTTTGTTCTTGGGGACAATGGCAGGCAGGAGTGTCCAGCCCCCAGCCAAGCAGCAGAGGTCAACAGGTGACACAGGGACAAGTGGAAGTAGGTAGTTAGTTTGGAAGGTATTATTTAAACTTAATAAGCTACAATTATATTGCTTGAACAGTAATCCCTTTGTTTCCCTTTGCTTTTCACATGTCTTTGGGTTTTAGTGGGGGAAGGTTATTTTTTTATCTGTTGTGAGGGTGCTTGTACTTTTAAAAATAGGATAAAGAGCACTTTTTCATACTTAAAATGCTTTCATGCAAAGCATGTTTGTGTTTCATATTTCCCATCTGTGCCTGAACATTAATGAAACGAATTTGAAGGGATCCTGCTTAAAATGCAGAATCTTTCCCCCTCTCCCCCTTTTTGTCTTTCCTCTGAGAGAAATTGTGTAATACCTGAAACCATCTCTGCAATTCCCTTAGCTGACTTGGTCCCATATGGCACTGGGTGAGATTTGTGCTGCCTCTTCCTTCTTACTCAGTTCAATAACTGGGAGCAGAACACAGTCCTTTTATTTAACTCAGCTCTGTTACACCAGTGCTGTAATTCCTCGGGCAAATAAATGTTTTAAATTGATGTTTGGATCCAGTGTGGGTTTTAATAATGCTCTTCTTGTGATTTGGAGCCATTTGTGTTTAATTGACTTTCATGAAAAAAAGAAGCTCCCAACTGTTTATGGTTGGATGTGTACCTGCTTTTTATGTCTGAACACAAGTCCTGTTGATGTTGTTGGGAGCTGTGAGGCTTGGTTCAAAGATCAGGTAGTCTTCACATGTCAAACAGGATTTTTTTTTCTTCTGTTTCATGGTTAATTTATAGTTTTTATTATTGGCATAGTGTGTTTAACACCCAGCACTAAGAAACTGCAAAGACAAAGGCTGGGAAATGGCCTTTCAGCTGACAGGAATGGGAAGCTGCCATTCCCCGCAGGCCAGTCACAGAGTGGGAAGTGAGATACTTTTTGCTAATGGGAATGAAGATTTTGCTGATGGGAGGGAAATGGTGAGACTCAGGAAGATTTGCTGCAAGCTCTCTCAGTCACTTGTTTTCTTCCTGTTATCTGTGAGTTTTTGACCCCTTTTAACTCACACCTTCTGATAGGTCTTTCTCTCACCCACTACCATTTTCCTCCTTTAACTATTCATAATTTTCATTTTCAGACTTTTAACCCAGTCTTACCGTAGTGTCCCTGGCAGGCCTGGTTATCTCCTGCCTCACTCCAGGCAGCAGGTTGCACATTGCAGACAGTGCCAGTCTTGCCTTCTCTTCCCCAGGCTTGGTTTCTCCTTCTGCCTTTCACTCTTCACTCCAGCCCAGACTCTTAGTTAACCTGGGTCTGACACACTGGGAGACTTGGGCTTCCATAGGGACAGGCAAAGTGCAGAGTAAGCAACTATAAGCCATTCTCTTTGGCAATGTCTGTGCTTACACCTGATTCTGAACTTTCAGTGAATGTTGGGTAAAAGCCCAAATCAAATTTCTACATCTAGTTACCATTAGATGCTGGGAAACTTCAAATCCCAGTACTCGTTTTGCTGAGCTGACTCCTCACTATCTTTCCTAACAGACTAAACTCATGCATTAATTTTTCTTAATGCCACTTATCCACTGAAGTTAGCTGAGCTAATTAAATACATAACTTGATACAGTATCATGTGTAAGTGTAGAAATAGTAAGCTACAGGATTAACATAGTATACTATGTTATTGTCTTCAACTCGGAGGGTTAGTAGAGGAGCTCTGCCGTCAGGAGTTCTTTGCCCCCTTCAATTATACAGTGATTAAAAGAATAAACAAAATCCTTGCAATCTGCATTTTTGATGGTCAGGGTTTTTTTTTTGCTGACATCCTGATTTCTCTGTTAATAGACTGTTTTCAGTTTTAAATTTGCAGCTAAATAAATGTTCTGGTATTGGCATTTGCCTAATTATGTTTGACAGTCAATCTACCAAAACACCTCTGCTGTGGCATTTAAATCCATATATGATAGGGCTAAAAAGCAATTTGGCCCCTTTTTGCACAGAATTGCAAATACAAGTTTGAAGAAAAGTAGCTGAAACACAAGCTTTCTTTTCTTTCTTTAAATGCCGAGATGCAAATATGGAGATCTGTGTTTCCCTTAATGCTTTGTTGATGCCAATAACATTTAGAGCAGTTTGAGGAGAGGAGTCTCCTACCCTGCTGGTAAGTGTATGTTGTGTCATGGGTTGTAGGGAATCTGCCAAGCACAGGTCGTGGCAGGTGCAAACAGCTCAAGTCTCAGCAGGCTGAGAAGACTGAGCTTGTCTCAAAAGTAAGATACTTATTTTGAACTGTAATGCTCTTTTTTTTTGTTCTGACAGGCGCAGTAAGTACAGTAAGGCTAAGCAAGAGGCAGATGAGGAGAAACACTTGAACCAAGGTAAAAGACAGTGGTGCCTGGGTTTTTTGATTTAGTTCATAAAACATGTCCCATGTTCTGATGCTTGGGAAATAAGGGATGACACTCTCTTGAGATGAATATGTTTCTGTTTTCCTCTCGCAAATATCATTCTTCAAAACTATGTACTTTAGTAACAAGGAAAATAGAATCATAGAATGGTTTGAGTTGGAAAGGACATTAAAGATCTCAGACTTCCAACGCCCTGCCATGGCCAGGGACACCTTCCACTAGCCCAGGTTGCCCAAAGCCCCGTCCAACCTGGCCTTGAACACTGCCAGGGAGGGGGCAGCCACAGCTGCTCTGGGCAACCTGTGCCAGGGGCTCACCACCCTCACAGGGAAGAATTTCTTCCTTATATCTAATCTAAATCTGCCCTCTTTCAGTTTAAAACTGTTACCCCTCGTCCTATCCCTACACCCCTGATGAAGAGTCCTTCCCCATCTTTCCTGTGGCCCCCTTTAAGGACTGGAAGGCCACTAGAAAGTCTCCCTAGATCCTCTTCTCCAGGCCTAATATCCCCAACTCTCCCAGCCTGTCCTCACAGGGGAGCTGCTCCAGCCCCTCATCATCTTTGTGGCCTCCTCTGGACCCACTCAAGCAGGTCTGTGTCCTTCTGATGCTGGTGCCCCCAGAGCTGGACACAGCACTGCAGCGGGGGGCTCACGAGAGTGGAGTAGAGGGGGAGAATCCCCTCCCTCAACCTGCTGGTCACCCTTCTCTTGATGCAGCCCAGGACACGGTTGGCTTTCTGGGCTGCGAGCTCACATTGCTGGCTCACAGTCTGTTTTGCATCCACTAATATCCCCAAGTTCTTCTCCTCAGGGCTGCTCTCAATCCACGCATCACTCAGCCTGTATTTGTGCTGAGGATTGCCCTGACCCACATGCAGGACCTTGCCCTTGCCCTTGTTGAACTCCATGAGGTTTGCATGTCCCACGTCTCCAGCCTGTCCAGGTCCCTCTGGATGGCCCATCCCTTCCCTCCAGGGTGTCAGCCGCACCACACAGCTCGGTGTTGTCAGTGAACTTGCTGAGGGTGCACTCAATCCCACTGTCCGTGTCACCAACAGAGATGTTAAACAGCACCGGCCTCAACACTGACCCCTGAGGAGCGCCAGTATCTGGATAAAAAGTTTCGAGGGGACAAACAAGAGAAGGGTTCATCAAATTTTTCCATTGTTCCTTTCAACTGAAAGATATCTGGTTTTGGCCAGAGATATCTAGGCATGATTTTTCCCCACAATATTCTGCTAAAGCAGGTTCTGGGTGGGCTGGAGGCAATACTACAGGAAAGGGAATGTGAACTTCACTACCCTTTTTCAAGGACTGAATCCTGCTGTCACTTCTGTCTCAGTCACCTAGGTATCAAACCCCAGGACCTGAGCTCAGAACTTCTTGGCTTCCAAAAGAGAAGTGGGATGTGTTTTAGTCTCACAGGTCCTTAGACAGGCTATTGGCTTGGTAGTGGTGGCAATGATTTGTGAAGCTCATTTATTGGCAAAAGCTTGATTCCTTACATTAACACTGGGCAATATTAAATGTTTACATTAAAAAAAAAATTGCATCATAGCAAAAATACATTGTCCTTCCTTCCTTCATCAGTCATTCCTGGCTTACAGTACATTTTTATTGTACACTCTCCTTGCTGTTGTATATCATTAAGGCTTCAGTCTCATATGTTCTGTGTTCAGCAGCATGTAGATCAGTGACTTCAAATACAATATTTCTGCCTTGCAGGTGTTAGAACATATGTGGATCCTTTTACATATGAGGATCCAAACCAAGCTGTGAGGGAATTTGCCAAAGAAATTGATGCCTCCTGTATAAAGATTGAAAAAGTTATTGGTGTGGGTAAGTGCCAGAACTTTTGCATTTTTTTCTGTAAATATAGTTTTAAATTTGGTTTTAGGAAACATGGGATCCTATGATTTTTTACATGACAGTTCCCCCAAATGAACTGGTATAACAGTTTGTCAACACAAGTGTGTGCTTCATGTTCATGACCATGGATTCTTGTGCCTTTTTCCTTAAGGGGAATTTGGTGAAGTATGCAGTGGACGTCTCAAAGTACCAGGAAAAAGAGAGATCTGTGTTGCTATCAAGACTCTGAAAGCCGGTTACACTGACAAACAAAGGAGAGACTTCCTGAGTGAGGCCAGCATCATGGGACAATTTGACCACCCCAATATCATCCACTTGGAAGGTGTAGTTACTAAATGTAAGTAGGTCATTTTCATGACAAGGTCAATTTGGAAGTCACTGAGAAATTAAGTCTGTGGTGGTGTGTACTGTTGGTTTTTTTTTTTAGTTTTTGCCCTCTTTCCTGCAAAATGACAGATGGAACAGATCCACTGATAGCTAATAGGAGGAAATCAGTGCAGGACAAGTCATTAATCTTGTTGTCAGCTATAAATGGGTTTATGGTTTCAACTGATACTCTATCTGTAGGCAGCTTGTACAAGATTCTGTAAGGGGAATTAGTACGGCAGGGGTTGGCTTTTTTTTTCCCCTTCTTGCTATGCCAAGCAGGCATCTTTCACATCTTTGCTAAACTGAGCTGATTGTTACAGGATAGGCAAAAGCAGATGGTGAGCAAAGAATTTTAAATGGTTGGGGGAAAAATACCAAAACAAAACTACAGAGTCATATGTTTAAGGTACAAAGCACAGATGTAAGGAGCAAGCCTTTGAAATGAAGTCAGCTATTTTAGTATGAAACTTGATTATTTGTTTTCTCTGATTTACAGGTGCGATAATTTCACTCTGCAGAATTTACCTGGCTGATCTTTTTGTTTGTTTGGTTTGGGCTTTTTTAAGTCTGTTAGCATTCACTGTGCCATGAACTCTGCCTTAGAAAGAGAATGACAGTGCTCGCTGGATGCTGTTTGTAGGCTAGAACTGAAAATACAGCTGAGACAGATGTGCTTCGGTCTGACTTTATAAGGTGCCACTGGATGGTGTAGCTATTGTCTCTATTCTGACTGCCATAGGTAGCATGTTGGCAAAGCCTGGTGCTGGTTGCTAATCCTAAAAGATCCTTTAGACGTAGGATCTCATGCTCAGGGTAGCAAAGAAAGCAGACAGTGATCTCGTGCGCTTCCGTTAAAGGGTGCAATTTGTGAAGTTTACCTTCTACACCTGCCTGTGTGCATGATGAACATGAGTGCAGGGTATTAATAGTGTGAGGCATTAAAATTAGATGTGGATGAAAAGTTAAAAACTGAAATATTGCTAGAAGAACAAAGTATCTTCCATAGAGAGTTGTCAAACCCATTAATACCACTGAAAAACCCTGTCCCTCTTGAATGTCAGTGGGAGCTGGATGCTTCTTACTCTTGCTCAGTTCTGTTTCCCTCTCCTAAACTTCCTTCTCTCACAGTTGTTGAAAATGGGTCATACAGTGTGTCGCTATTTGCTTTTCAAGACAAATTCTGCTAGGGGAAATAGGGTTTGGACTAATTTTGACCATCATTTATTGAGATCCTCCCTCTAAGCTGAAATTAAAAGATAATACTCTGTTTAAATTTTGAAGGTCTGAGTCTCCTCTCTCTTTTTGTTGTTGTTGTTGTAACAAAGTGTGTGGTCAGGTCAGAGTGTTTGCTACAGGGATTTTTCTTAACACCTCTGTAAAAGAAATGCAATGGGAATCTTTGTGTTGAAATCCCACCGAGGTTGGAAACCCCTGAGCTATTACAGCTGTAGCAGTTATAAATGACTGTATGCATTTGCATAATGCAGTTGTCACTGAATTAAAATGATTTGAAATTTTCACCGAGGAGGTGGTAGCCTGACCCGAGAATGTTTCATTGCCTGGCTCACAGTAAGTGATGCTTCTGCAGCAAGCCAGCTTGGTTACCTCCGAGCTGGTGTGTTTGGTAAACAGGACTACTTAAGAAGACATTTATCTCAATTTCTCCATAGGTTTTCTGAATGCTGTGATAAATGAATGCATTTAATAAACTGAAAATTAAAATGTGAGACAAATAGTGGTGTAGATGGGGGTTGAGAGAGGCAGCAAAAAAACATGAATACATTATTGGCTGCTAGTCAAGTACTTTAATAATTGACTCACTGATGGTAACTTCTCCTCTCTCTATCCCCCTCCCCTGCTAAAGAAGTGCCTGAGTAATGAAATTAGATGTTAATGCACTGAAAGAGTCTCCCTTTCTTCCTTTCTACGTTGACATAGTATCTTTTGATTGAGGAAGGTTAATTAAAACTCATTTAGCTGTATTTGTTCAGTGGAAGGGTTCCAGTCACAGTTGCGAAGGATAAATGAAACAGTGACATATGCAGATTTGGTTGGAATTTTTTCTCTTTCTACCAATGAATGCTTACAAAGGTGATTTAGAAGGAGAATGATGTTTTATCACATCCCTTTCCTTAAGGGTGCAAGTACTCGGCCAAGGTCAGTAAGCACTTCATCTGGAGCAGTTTGTTTTATGCAATACCATTGCTTCTCTGCTGCATTCATACAAGTCAGAAAGGGTTCAGCTGCCAAACTGGCATTTCACAGGCATGCCAGTTTGCGTGGGACCGAAACAGCAAGAGTTTTGGTATCGGGAAGGGAAGGAGAAGTAGACTTGCAAAGGATAGGTTGGGATTGAAAAGGTGAAATAAGTAATGTGATATATTGCACATAGACGGTGGCCTAAGTGAAATGATGTAAAATTTTCAGTACAGGCAGTCCTTATAGCGTATTGTTTTCTAAACAAACAAAAAGAGGTTACTTCAAAAACAGGAGTCCCTGACAAATGAAGAGAAAAGCATCTTAGTGAAAAAGGTAGAGGTAGAAATAATTAGGGGAGTTTTCAGTGCTGCAGCGTTTCATGGTACGGTAATTTTCATAGCTGGTTGTTCTGGAGCAGATACTTGCCGGTGACAGAAGCAAGGAAAAGTTGGGTAGTTCTGATACCTCTGATACCAAGACAGAATTGATCTATCTACCATCTAGGTGACATGTCTGTTGAACCCTTCTTTCCCCCTAATGTTCCCTGCTCCAGGGAGTACAAAAGCAGAGTTTCTCTGGACACTGTCTTTTATTTAGGAAGAAACTCTGTAGCTGAAGCATAACTGGGAGGAAGGGTTGCCATGCCAGCCTGGCACTGATCATCAGGTGCTCCCATGGCTTCAGGTGGGCTTAACAGTGCTCATCTTGGGACCTGACCTTTGCCATTCAAGCTTTGATATGTCACTTCTCTACATCTCCCATTGTTCACTTTTAGAATGAAGATGACATTGGACCTATTTCTTCAAATATCTAGATGCTGAATATCCCGCATGATTTAACCCTGTGAAATAATTAGTGTTACTTGTATGTACTTAACCGTTTTCAGTTTCAGCATTGTGTGACTTGGTAAAGCTCTTAAAGACAACATCAATCATGAATCCAGTTGTCTTGGAATACCTTGTAGCTGCTCACAGCTTCTACCTCACCTAAAGTGTTGGTCTTTTGAAAGACTCAGAGAGACCAAAACATTCACAAATTCCATTTTGAAAGAGGAAGGCTTTCTAGTCTGCAAGCAATTTAATTACACTAAAGATTTTTGTCAAGTTTGAACAGATCTTTGTTTCTTAGCTCTCAATTATCAATTCGTATGTTCCTTAGAGAACAGGAGCCACTTTAGTTAAAGATCTTGTCAATGAGTCAATCAAAGGGTTAACCTTCCAGATGGGGCCCTTTAAATGTTTCTGTTCTATAATATTTCTTCTCTTGCTCCCCACAGCTGAGGCATAAGCTCGGTGCTTTTCAAATTAAATTAGATTGTGTAAGCCAGGTGTCTTGGCAGTAAAATCATGTGCAACCCATTTTTATCCCATTAACATTGGTGTTCATCAAGGAATTGTGTTTTTCTTTCTGCGAACTCTAGGTAAACCGGTAATGATCATAACTGAGTACATGGAGAATGGCTCCTTGGATGCCTTCCTCAGGGTAGGTGATTTTTTCATAATAAGCTGAGGAGATTTTATACTGGGAAACATTTTCTGATTCTAGTTCCTTTTTTTTTTTTTTTTTCCCCTCCCAGAAAGATACTGAAAATTCAGCATTTTCAAAGAAATTATGTTTGTACTTGGGAAATTCTGTTTTCTGGTGCTGCTTCTATTGAAAACCAGAATAAATGTAAAGTGGAAGAATATACAATAAATGTAATGTTTAAAATAGCGGGGTCTTAAATAATCCATGTTTAATGGGAACAGTTCTGATCTGCTCCATTTTTGAAAGCATTGCAAGGCTATAGACTCATTAAAATCAGATTCATTGCAAACTGGGTACTGCATCATTGGAAGCTGTGACAGAACCTCTGGGTTTTTACTTTACTGGTGAATTATAGACACTAGTCAGGAGAGTGGGGAAATAACATTGCATTTTATTTGAAAGAAGATGGGAATCCAGAGATATGCTCTTTGCCAATTTCAGCAATGGCAATAATGTAGCTCTTAGCTTAATGCTCTGTGATTTTCTTCCTTTCCCCATATGCAGAAGAACGATGGCAGATTTACAGTCATCCAGTTGGTGGGGATGCTTCGTGGCATTGGCTCAGGAATGAAGTATCTGTCTGACATGAGCTATGTGCATCGGGATCTAGCTGCCCGAAACATACTTGTCAACAGCAACTTGGTCTGCAAAGTGTCTGATTTTGGCATGTCTCGGGTCCTGGAAGATGACCCTGAAGCAGCTTATACCACACGGGTAAGGAGGGAAAGAAAATATCCAGTGGGTTTTCTTGCCTACATATTGGTTTTGTCTGAATGTGTGGGAGGTGACAATGGTTTGTTTTAAAATAATCTCAGTCACAAGTGAAAACCTATATCACAACCTAAAAATAAACATTGTCCCAGACTCTACAGCTAGTATAAATTGATGTAGTGATATTGCTACATCAGTGGCTACATCAGTATTTCTTCTCTGAGGCTGTGACCCATCTAGTCATCTGATTCCTTCAGTGTGCTGGAGTGCATGACAGGAATCTGATGCCAGAAATTAGTACTTGGGCTTCTGTTCCTTCTGATAGTTACAGACATGCATAACAATTTCCAAGTGACTAGTCCCATGAAAGTTTGATACAGCAAGTGTAGATATGCCACCAAAAAAAAAAAAAAAAAATCCACTTTTTACCATCACAAAGCTAGTCATAAATTTGACCTAAATAATTTGGACTGGGAAAAGTATGAGGCCTGCATTCCCATTTTTTGTTTATTTCCCATTTTATCTATATTTCAGCATCCCACTGTTAACTAATTTTGCTAAATCTAGTTTAATATGCTGCATGTGGAATAGTACTAATGAAAGCACTTCTGGCCACGAAACAACATCCCAACCGTTACCAGCCTTTGTACCAATACCTCTGTAATTAACATGCATGCTAAGAAAAAGAAGTCAGAGTTTATAAAGTCTCCTTTTTTAATTGCTTATTTTCTTCATTTTTAAATATCTGCCATTCTCCATCTGTTCTCCCTTGTGCAGAGTTTGTTTGCAGCACTCAGATTTTGCAGTTTAATCCCAACACTCATCCTTTAATGGATTCAAAGTTCATTACAGGGAACGATAGACTCATGTAGTATTAAATGCTGGCCAGCCTTGGTATTTCTCACTCATAAGGGTGGCAAGTGGAAGAAAGCAGAAGCAGAGGTCTGAAAAGCTGTATTCAGGGAAATCAAAGTTTAGACAAACACACAAGGGCAAAGCAGAAATGATTGAAAAGCTTTCCTTTGAATTTAGTGAGTGGAGATATAGTATTATGTTTGCTCTCAAGAGTAAACTACAGGGAATCAATGACATTTGCTTTACAGTGCATTGTCTTCATTTGGTATCAGTAATGAAGGATCAGGAAAATTTGGATGAACTCCATTCGAGCAGCTAAATAAAAAGAGCTTATTGACAATTTTTAGACTGACAACCATGTATAAACAACGTCCATGCATCTGTGTCTGAAAGGAGGAATAGGGCTTTTTCATAACCAGAGACTATGCAATAGAAGGACATTTTTAAAGCATCCTTTTTTAAGAGAATGGTGTGTTCTGTTCCCCATTAGTAGTATAACTCAAAGATAGAGCATCCTATAGCCACACAAGGCACATACTGCTATAACCTGATTCACAAAGGGCCTGATGCAAAGGCCAAAGAAGCTAGGCGAAGGGACCCCTTTTGATTTCACTTGGCTTTGGCACAAGTCCATATTAAACATTTGAGAGAGAGATTAGAACAATAAACCATTAGGTATGCACACACTGCACTCAGTTATGGATAAAAACTACCTAGAAGATTGCTGAGAACAAGATACCAAAATAAACTTAATCAAAAAAGCATAAAAGCAAATGAAAAAAACCCTAAAACCTTTGTTCAGCTTAAGTCGTTCCCCAGATGGAACTGCAGGAAACCAAAAGCTCAATTAAAAACACCTTGCATATTAGCATAAACAAAAGGAGAAATCTCTGGCTTGGGATCACTCAGCTAAGGCAAAATCAGATAAACAGGATGGAGTGAGTTCGTTTTAAAACAGTGCAGGACTCCAGTGGCCCAAATCAGATGCCCAAGTATTTTTATTTGTTTTAAAAGAAGTATTGTATCAAGAGACAGCTCTCTCCAACAGGTATCAAAAGCAGCCTTATACCATGAACTCCTCCCACAGGGACTGGGAGAGCCCAGAGGCTTGCTTGCCATCTCACATCTCTGGTAGGAGTTGGGATATTGCCCATGGGAAACACCACAGTATTCATAAATCTTCCCAGTTTATCCTCTCTTTATTTTACCTTTTTGAAAAGCAAAACGTTTATAATCCCATTTTTCTGAAACAGGCCAAACAGGTCAGACAGGCAAGCAAGGAAATAGTAATTAACAGCATGTACTTATTTGTTTTGTCAACTAAATCTCTTAATATATACTTTGTAAAACCCCTGGTTTGTTCTCATGCTTCAGCATAGCCCTAAGCAGAGATCTCTTAGAGGGCTGATAAAAATACATTTAACAATTTACTGGTTTGCCTCCTTGTGACTAAAGAAAACAGATGGGCAGCATTGCCTCCTGGTTGGATCTGACAGTTTTATGGCAAGAAAAAGAGAAAGTGGATGCCTTTTTAAGAACGATTCTGGAATTGCATACAGAAAACCATTTTGATTTTTAATGGCAGTGCAGAACAGTGTCAGCCACGCACATTACTGGGATGGTGACTCACGAGCCTGTGGTTTCTTTTATTTGTGACAGGGTGGAAAGATCCCCATCAGGTGGACTGCACCAGAGGCAATTGCCTACCGTAAATTTACGTCAGCTAGTGATGTGTGGAGCTATGGCATCGTCATGTGGGAAGTGATGTCCTATGGAGAAAGACCTTACTGGGATATGTCTAATCAAGATGTGAGTGTCCTCCTGAGCTTCCTCTTCCTTTTCTTTCCCGTTCCCCCTGTGCTTTTGTTCTTAGATGTCTGCTGATTGTTTCTGTGTCAATTACTATATGATTCTTCTGACTTCTGTCAATCACTATGTCTTCTGACATTTACTCTAGGTTTTCAAAAGGATATAATGGGTGGTAGATTCCTGTTTTCTCAGGGAACCTCTCTGAAACTAACACTTACTTCCTTGAATACTTCAAGCCTGGTCTATGGTCAGGGAATAGGGGGTTCTCAAGTTAGGGTTTGTAACTTGTGCATGTATCTTTTTTCCTTTTTTTTTTCCTTTCTTTTTTTTTTTTTTTTAATTTTAGGAAAAATATTATAAGCAATTAAAGAAAGAAAGAAGAATGGAGAAAAAGGAAACAAATAATCATAATACTGTTAAGAGAAGGCAGATTTCAATGTTGATATTAAATCTTTATTGAAAATCTTTAAGAAAAAATACTTGAATTTAATGAGGTTTCCTATTAGTAGTTAATTCTTCAAGCCCCAGTATGCTTATAAATCTTCCAGATGATTTTATTTCTTGTAGGATATGTAAAACAATGCATATGAAATCCAATTCTGATAATCAGTCAGAGCATTCTTGTGACAATTGCATAGCTGCCCCCCAAGGACATTAAAAAGCAGCTTTCCTAAATGACCATTCTTAAATTATGCATGTCCTGTTTAACCATACCATCTGGACTACTTCAGTATATTCCAAGAGGGAGCATGCACAATGGCTGCTATTCCAGAAGAGTATTTAATAATAATGCTAATAAGGGCTTTTGCTAATAGAATTTTTATTAAATGAAAAAAAAATCCAGTGAAAATGAGGCATAGATTATCCATAATTCTTTTCCCAGGGCATTTACAAACATATAAAGGAAGAAGAAAATGTTAATCTGAATATATGGTCATGGGAGTGGTTAAGTCATTTTACAAGTCATCTGCTTTCTTATGTAGAGCTGAACATTTTCAAAGAGTGTCTAGATGCGGATGGCATTTAATCTAAACAGGGGATATAATTTTAATTTCTTTCTGATGTGAAATGTCTCTTCTGGCACCCAATCTTGCCTTCCTTTGCTAACAGGAAGTCATCAAGACTTAGCAAGAAAATAAAACACCAGATGTGTCTCGGTTGTACCAGGAATGTCTACACAGCACAGAGAAACGCAGAGCTAGCATATTAGATTGGTGTACACTGCTAATGTGTGGTGCTAGACCTGTCAAAAACCTGGCTTGAACGGGACAGTGAAAGCCAATATTACTGTTTTTGCATTCTCTTTGTAATATATGATTAGACATACCATTTTTTTTCTCCTTAACCGTGGTGAGAGCCATGCTTTTCACAACAAAGCAGAAGTAGATTTCAAATTATTCTCAGTGTATGTTGAATCAAGAGAAAAGTATCTTCAAAAAAATCTTCATACTTTCTGGAGCAGTGTGAGCCACTTTCTTTGTGGTCACCAAATAGCTGCTAATAGTGCAAGTATAGCCCGCCCCTGTCCTCCCAGTGGATTTTAGCCTCTAATTGGACAAGACCAGAAGGAGGGAATTTAGTGCAATTCAGTCTTGTGCGCTCCTGCTCTGTAGTCTCAGGGTGAGTCCTGCCAGCAAAGTCATATTGATTATTGAAGATCTGAAGGCTTTTGGGTCATGTCCCTGTCATACCAGAACTGAGTCCTGCTCACGTCCTGTTGTCCTGAGAGGGCTAAGAAGCCATCAGAGTACTGAGCTCTGGAGCTCTTCTTGGAGGGTTTGAAATGACTTCAGCTTGTGAGTTTTTCTGGTTTCTATTAAGTACGAAATGCATAGTTAGGCTGTTGCGTTGGACTTCTGTAAACTTTCTTGATGAGGTGCACAAAAGGGTTCCCATTATGCATTTCTTGGTTCAGAGCATACAATGGTGAAAGAACAAGTTCTCTACAAGGCCTGTATTACTGGCAGAGATGAGCTAGCCCAGTAGGTGAGGGAGGAGGGGGTGATGTGCTGTACCCTAAAAATGATGGAGAAAATTTAATTTTCAACATAGCACACCCAAAACTGATAGATATTAAAGATTTGCTGTAGAGCTCTTGCTCCTCCAATGCTCAGTCCAACAAAGATAGTTGCTTATTTCTAACCTGGGCTATTTTGTCATCCCTATATTCCATGTGCTCCTTTGTGATACATTGCCGTTCTGTATCTGATGTCTGCTTTGGATACTGTACCCTTTTAGTTTTTAATTGCTGAGGAGAAATGACAGTTCTGAGACCACCAACTGCCTGAGTCTGAGTGCAATTTTCCATGTTGTTTCACTTAATTGTGGATTTGTTTCCATACTTTGGATCGCCCTAGGATAAATGGTACTCAGCTGGTAGATGTGAGTAGTGTCTGATGTTCTCTAATGCCTTCCTAATTGTGCAATTTATAGGTTATTAAAGCCATTGAAGAAGGGTATCGGCTGCCACCCCCAATGGACTGCCCCATTGCTCTCCATCAGCTGATGTTAGACTGCTGGCAGAAGGAACGCAGTGACAGGCCTAAATTTGGACAGATCGTCAACATGCTGGACAAACTCATCCGCAACCCCAACAGCCTGAAGAGAACAGGCAGCGAGAGCTCCAGGTCAGCTGTGCTTTTGTAATGGTGATGTACAAGGGAGCACAGTGGAGACACTGGCAAAGATGCAAGTCACCTAAACTTCTGTGCTGGCGTTAAAGCGCTCTGTAGCTCTGCAGAGCCAGGCTGCGCAGTGGACATTGCACCGTGCAAGGGAGCAGAGGGGTTGTGCTGGCACACTGCTGAACCCCACTGGGCACCCCAGCCTCTCCTAGCTCTGTGAGAAGGAAAAGTGAATGAGTAGAGCTGTTGCTGTATCACACCAATGCTAACCAGTTTTACAGCACAGTCTTAAGCACGTCCTAAAAAAGTTCTGATGCAGGCAAGCTCTGTCTGAAGACAAAGTTTGTTGCGTCTTTTCCCTATCCCCCTAGTGAAAGAGCTTGAGTGGGTAGCCTTAATGCAGTGTAGCTAACAGGAGTGATGTGGTTTTCTGCAGGAAAAATACATCATCAAGTTTTATAAACCCTAGATTTGTGTAGGATTTGCAAATGAGCGTTACGGCATTACAGCCAACGCCTTGCGGGCATTGGGAAGGTGTGGATTAATTTTTATGTGAATTTGAATTTAATTTTGTGGAAAGCCAGTTTCATGTCTCCACCGATCCCACATTACATTTGTGTTTTGTTTTGTTTCCTAAGCATGGTATACCTGGTACGTGCAGAAGCGCGGTAGGAAGGAAACTCCCAGAGTTGTAGGGTAAAACCAAAATATCTTTGTTGGGACAGATCAGCAGTTTGTTTGAGCTGGTGAAACACTGCTGAAGTAATATGAGCTTTACTAATTTACACCAGGATTGTTCTGGTTTTTTCAAATACCTTTGCTTTGTCAGGTAAATTTGCTTACAGCAAATATGGAAAAAAGCTTAAAATAAAAGAAACAAGAGAAAGATAACGGGAGAACATTTTAAGGGAAGGTACAAAAATGTCTGTTGGGCAATACAGAATTAAGTTTCTTGAATTGGTGGAGGAGTCACAGAGATTCTGATTCAGCCTCCAACAGAACAACATCCTGGAAAAATCTATTTTTATTTTTAAACTTGTAGGTCCCTTTGTGACTCTTGCTTACAATGTACATTATCAGAAGAGAGGTTATTAACCCTGTGAGGCTACTGTCACCACATATCTTCCAGATTGCCCTAACTGCATTGGTAGCCTGGCAAAAGTGTATCCACACTTGAGGCTTAAATAATTTACATGGTGAGAATTACAATACGATGTGCTGTGATAATTTAATTTGAGAATCACAGTATGAACTCCTCCATTTTGATTTCTTTCCAATTTACAGGTACTCTTTGAAAATATATAGATTTTAGAAAAGGTAATAGCCCATTCAAGGTCATTTTGTGTGTGTATATGTGAGTTAATAGCTTATTCAAGGTTATTTCATGTTCATGGCTATTTATAGATCTTTATTTTTCTTCTCTTTGGAATATGAATTTCAAATATGCATATAACGTTATTAATATATGACTTTATATGTGAAGCATAATTGTATATAATTAGGTCGCCATCGTTGGTCTTATGTTAGATAGTACAGTAAAAGAGTTGTACCAAGTATTACCAGCATGTACTCAGTGCCTTAGGCAAGACATAACTGTGCTATTGCACACATAATTTTTGATGATGCACATTTTCAAATAAATTGCTAAATGATAATTGTTTTGGTTAGGTAGATAGTAGTAATTTATAATGGTTTAATAAAATTGTGATTTACGATATACATGAAATAATAAATGAGATATTAATAAGAGAAGCTAATTTTGTAAAAATAATTATTCACAAATTTGTGCAAGGGAAAGAGAGAAGCACATTCCAGAGTACAAACAAAGCTCGCATGATTCCTGCCACTCCTGGCACACGCGCCGGTCAGGAATTGATTGATTAAAGAGAGGATTAACTCCCTGCTGTCCTGAGTTTGATTGAATGCACTGAGCTTGCCTTCAAACCTGGCTAGAAACAGGCTTTATCTGAACCCGCCCTGAGTTTTGCCCTCCAAACCAGTCTGGCAGGTTGTGAGCTCCCAGTTTCTTTGCACATACTTCAGTAGTGTTTCTATAGTTGCTGAGCTGAGGTCTGACACATGCAGGATTGGCAAGGTCTTGCATTGCTGCCTGTGAGATACAGACCCAGTAGGCTGAACACCTTCCAGCTTTGCCATCTTCTTTGTTTTTTGAAATAAAAGCATTTTCTGTGAACTTGGTTGCATCTGAGGTGGAAATCTGTAAGCAGCATTGCAGTTCAAATTAGATCTGAAAGCAAAAATAGAAACCTAAGGTCACATACATTCTTTGCAAAAATTGGCCTATTACTCTGCATTTCGTTAAGTTTCTTGCATTGATTTATGTTGCAGTGCAGAGAGCCACCAGTTTTATTGGGCCAACGTCTAGCCCTTACTTTCCCTAATCACTGAGGATAATTGTCACAGAGACCAAGCTTTGGTTTGCGATTCATGATCCAGCTGACGCTGTTTCTCTGTCCTTTCACTGTTTGTCATCCAGACCTAGCACAGCCCTGCTGGATCCAAGCTCCCCTGAGTTCTCGGCGGTTGTTTCTGTCGGTGACTGGCTCCAAGCCATTAAAATGGAACGATACAAGGATAACTTCACAGCTGCTGGCTATACCACCCTAGAGGCTGTGGTGCATATGAACCAGGAGTAAGTACTCAGCGATATAACAAAAAACCTGGTAAATCTGGATTTAATCGGCCTCTTTTGCTTTGTGCTGCATATCATTACATTCATTAAAGGAATGGAATGCCTTTCATTTGGATGGAGGATAACTTTAAAATGCCTCCACAATGCCTTCACTTACTTAATTAAACATTTCTGTACATCTGCCTTGCTTTTGTTGTTGCTTGCAGTTGAGTCTTAATACTTTTCTCTGTACCAAGGTCTGATCCATGATTCTCAGCCCCCTGCTTCTTCTCTTACTTTCCACAGTGACTTGGCAAGGATTGGGATCACTGCCATCGCGCACCAGAACAAGATCTTGAGCAGCGTTCAAGCAATGCGCACCCAAATGCAACAGATGCACGGCAGGATGGTTCCCGTCTGAGCCAGTACTGAATAAACTCAAAACTCTTGAAATTAGTTTACCTCATCCATGCACTTTAATTGAAGAACTGCACTTTTTTTACTTCGTCTCCTTGCCCGTTGAAATTAAGATCTGCAGCATTGCTTGATGTACAGATTGTGGAAACCGAGCGTGTGTGTTGGGAGGGGGGCCTCCAGAAATGACAAGCCGTCATTTTAAACCAGACCTGGAACAAATTGTTTCTTGAAACATACTTCTCTGTTGATCAACGACATGTAAAATACATGTATCTATATAAATATAAAGTCACATTCAAGTTTTGATGCTATGTTTGCTGACAGATACTGAGCTTAAAAAACAAAAACTTTCCTTCTCCCTGTGACCTGTAGGATTACAACCATAGTGTTTTATTTGTGGGTGAAACCACCGCTGTGCATCTTTCACTGGAATGAAGAATCTGCCCTAGGATATTTTTTGCAGACTTGATGCATCACTAATACCTTGCAAAAACCTCAGTGAGAATATTATTTGGCTAATCAGTGCCTGACAATGAATGATCTACCCATTTATGGGCTTGAGACATGAAATGACCCACCTTGTGGATTACTGGGCAAAACTGGACTTCTGGGGAGATTATTGGCTGGTGTTGTGCTGTGCTGAAGCCTACCACTTAAAAGACATTTTGTGAACATCTTGCCAGTAGTCAGCTGTGACAATCGTGGTTGTGGAGCTTTCAGACTTCTTTTCTCTTTCAAGAAGCGGTTCTCTCTGCCACATGGAGAAGGTCAGTGGAAGTAGTGTTTCCAAAATGTTCATGGTGCTTTGTTTCTTAAACACTGCTAGGATTTCATTACTGCTTTGGGGGAAAAAAAAAAAAGGTGCTGTGGTATGTATTATTTGGGGTTCCCAACCAGTTTGTATAAACTTGTGCTGGTTACCCAGACTAATTGCTTTGTGTTTCCCATTGTTTGCTCTATTTGATGACAGTGAAAATTGCACTGTTTCAAAATCTGGTTTTAGTCTCAAGCTCTTGCGTGTTAAGATGTGCAGACAAGGTGTAGGAGTGCGTCTTGCGGCTCACTCAGTTTAGGACTAAGAGCTTGACCCCACTTTGTGCTGAGAGCAGTAGGGATGCCCTTATTTTTTGGGTGGAAAACCCCACACATATGGATCCCATAGAAAATACGAATAACCTTGTAAAGTAAGTATATTCATAAATGTACCAAGAAGAACAAAGGACTTTTCCTGCTCTCTCATGAGCAACAGTAGAACCAATATTTGTGTTCTGGAAAGCTCGGTCTTGGTTGCTGTGCCAGTGGTTTTATGGGAGGGGAAGCAGAAACATACGGCATTGTGCATACAGCCTGCCTGGTTTTGCAGAGATTGGGTGTCAGGCATGGTGACAGCTCTGTTGTGCATCAGTGTTACACTTCAGACACAGTGATCCAGTCTCATCAGCTGTGGGAACTAAATTCACTTTTGAAACTAGCCCCATAGGCTGGATTATCAAGGCGGGTGTGGGTGTGAGTGCCAGGTGTAGGCTGCATGGCTGAGGTCTCAGCACCCCTCTGCAAGTACGGCAAACAAGATGGAGCATGACCTGCTTGACAAGCTGCCCTCCAACTCCTCTGAGAAACAGATCGAAAGTTGAGTGAATGAAAGAATCGCCTGGGTCGCTGGGTGGAGGCGACTGCTATAGGAATGTGGTTGTCCTCCTTAGGTCACATTGGATAATGCTTTATCCAGTAAAGCTCTGAACACATTTAGGCTTGAATTTTATTTATATTGAAGCTTTTATTACTCTTTTTGAGTAATGCTGTGCTGAGTAGGAGGAGGATTTTCATGACACATCCTCTAGAACAGACATTGTGTTTCAGCTGTGCCAGGCACAATGTCAGAAAGGTGAGATTTATATTTTGATGGTGCTAAGACTGATTCTTTGGTCTATAATATTTTGGTCCCACTCCGCACCTGTCAACAAATTCAGAAAAGATTTAGTGGCTTTATATGCCAGAATTTTTAATAATAGCAATTATTCTAAATCAAAAACAGCTCACTCAGTTGGACAAGTCACACTTACTGTATCGTCACTCACATCACTTTTTGTCACTTTTAACAATAACTTTCTGATTTTAACCACTAACTCTCCCCTCACCCCCAACTTTCTCAGAAAACAACTTGTTCAGAATATGGGATGCTAAATGTGGATCCTGTCAAGTCATGACAGCTTAGTAAAAACTGTTCTGCAGTATTACTTATAAAAGCTTTTCCATTTCAAGAAATTTAAGATTTCTTTAAAAAAACTACTTAAACCAGCATGTCTTAATGTCGTTTCACCAAGCAACATAAGAAGTGGTTACTCATTTTAAAGACCTGATACTTGTACTTTCAGCAGCAAAAATTCTTTTGCTTCTTAAATGCCGAGAAACTTTAAATTTCCTCATGCTGTAAATCTTTTGCATTCTGTTGAGATTGTCTTTTTACATAAAACCAAAATACACCCAATTTTCTGGCCAGTTTGTAAAATTGCTTTCTTGGAGTCTAGTAACAGTAATTCAAAACACTCCAATGTTTTTCCCCACAAAATGAAAAACTGTCCCTGTAGAATGAAAACTGTGAAGGCAGCTCAGGTGCCAGGTTTTCAGAACTGCCACTGATGGTTGTGTTCCCTGTGATAAAATATGGCCAGTGAGGGGCCATCCTCTTGAAATTGGTGTTAGGTGGAGGAGAGCAGATAAAAAAAATAGGTGGCACATATAAATATATATAGATAGAGTAAATGTCTGTTTATAAGGTATGTCATGGAATTAAGACTTTGAAATAGTGTGAGGGAATGCAAAGGGACAAGGAATGCAAAGGGTTCTCACCCTGTGAGAACTGCTGGTTGTATCTGTCTCGCTGTCCCCTGCCAGCCTCCTGCATTTGCCCTCAGCCCCCCCCGTTTGTGAGAGGATTGCATCTCTTCCTACTTCCTTCTCAGGTTTAATTCCATTAACCTGCTGCCATGTCACTGTTTCACCCGGGGAGGAGTGAGAGAGGAGTTTGGGTCTTTTCCTTTGATGTGAATCTGCAACTGGCCAGGCAAGGAGGGGCTGGCTACATGCAGCAGTGCTTCTGCTGGGAAATCTGAGAGGAGGCATTACGGGCAGGCATGCGTGTCTGGTTTGTTGCATGTTGTTTAATATATTTCTGTTTTCTTTTTGTGCAGGGAAATTAGATTTTGCTTTCACGGCCTTCTAGCCTGTCCTATTGATCATATTGACCATGGAGGAACATAGACTAGACATGAAGCCTTCTGGATCCACAGTCGCGTCTTCCATAGCACTAATTCTGGAAAACATACGCTGAACAATTACCAGTCCCTGAAGAGAGAGTGACTTTTACTTTCTCTTCTTTTTTCCATGCCACCCACTCTGGTTTTTTTCTTCATTGAGAAATAAGTTGTTAAGACTCAGCACCCAGTTGTCACTTGAGGAATGTCCTGTGTCAAAGCCCTGCAGACGTGGATTTTTTTTTCCCCTCCCCTTCTGCTTTCTCTTCCTACCTTCGGTTTTATTTATATATTTTGTTATTTTCTCTCCTCATCCCCCTGATTGTCACTGCTGCATCTCGGACGAATGCAGATGACGGAGCACTACACATCTTACCATGGACACCAGGCCAGGTGCCGCAGCAAAGAACCCAGTTCCTGTGAGCTGCCTATATACATTGCTGAATGACATTTTACACAAAACGTGCCATTGCAGTGATATAAATATATTTTTTTTCCTTGAGTGGATAATGGATTATTATCTCCTCTGAAAGGTGCGTACGTGTGCTTGTGTGCGTGTGTTTGTGTGTGAGTCACCTCGTGTGTAGAACTGCCTGTGAATGTGCCCAACTCATCTCTGGAAGCGCAGGAGTCCCCTGTCATGTGAGAGCAGGCCCATAGCTTTTGTCTTGCAATGGTAGCAAGAACACACACGTGAAAAAATGTTTAAATACCTGTATCTATAAGTGTATTTTTTAGCTGCCACACTAACCTTTATGCGTAGTTCTGCAGCCTGAAACAGGGGCAATTTCAAGTTAGTTCTGGAGTTGTGGATCACGGGATTTCTAAGGGTGCTAAAGATTTTCGTAAGTGTCATTTTTTCCTACTAATGCCCTGTTTATGATCAAGACTGACCAGTCTCAATGGCAAGGTGATGGAGGCATCCATCTTCTAACCCTGAACAGAATTCTTAAGTAGTCTTTTTTATCTACAAAAATAGGATTTTAAAGACTTGTTGAATGCGAACAAATATATGCAGTTCTTCCATTCACAGAAGCACCTCGCTCTGTGTGCAAGCTGTGAAAACCTGTAATGTAATAATCAAAACACTTCATTTGCTCCCAGCACGGTTAAGGAACAAAAATGCAAGGAGACCTGTGAGGTCACAGTAGTTAGCAAGAGAGTTGTGAAATGCGTCCTGTTCCTGTGCGGGTGATGGAGAGCTGGTGAGGCGCAGGAGCAGGCACGCTTTCTTCCGTGGCCCGAGGAACGGTGCTGCAACTTACTACCTAGAAAATCTGTCAGTGTTTGGAGGATTCACCGTTACTGTGGTGCCAGCTCGTCGGAGCGGAGCTGCGCGCTAGAGCCCGGGGCGCCTCCGCTATTTGTAATGTGGGGAGGATGCTGCAGTCGGGCTGACCTTGTTAACGATCTCGGTGATTTCTCCTTGGAGATCAGGTATTATCCATGGGCACCACGCCTGGGAAAAACCTGCAGGGTCATAATCTTTCATTTGCACATCTGAGGTCGGCTGGGAATAGTCTCCCTCCCTGGTCTCCTGCTGTCTGAACCTTGCCTGGGGCCAGATGTCACCTTGGCAGAAATCCTACAGTACAGCTTCCTTTGGGCCAGGGTTTCGCCTCTAATGTGGGAACCGAGACCTTGCTGCTGAGTTACTGCACTCGCTGCTCTGCCTGTGGGCTTCGTTGGCGTGGGTTGATGGGCTTGAGTTGGAGACTTGTGACCCTCTAGAGAGGAAGAAGGTGAAAGGAGCAGGAGAGAGGAGAGGGAGAAGCTGAGGGACAAAACACAAACCAGAGGCGTGAGAGTGTTGGAAGCAGCAGAAACTGGCAAGGGACGGTTTCCGTTGCGAGGGCTCCAAGCCAGAGACAGAGCGTGGATATTGTGTAAAGGATATTGCTGTGTAATGGTAACACACGTATGGGCGTGTGCCGCATAGTCTGAGTGCCACGGGTGTAATGTCCTTAACCTTCGCTTCCTTACAATGCTGCTGCTTAGTTTAGGATGTACAGGTTTTCTGGCAGTTCCATTATCTGAATTAAATATGTACACAGTTCGCAGGTACTGCGGAAAGGATGGTGGGTCTTCTAGAAATTTTCTTAAGCTTTGACTTGTCTATTTGAAAAATATTTTGAACCAAATTCTTCTTGGGAAAGATTCCAGTGATACCAGCAGAACCATATTGTACAGCACTGGTCCCAAGAAATAACCCTGCCGGTGACACTGGGTTATTGTATTTTTAAAGCAAGTTCATTGTGTCCTTTTGTACTTGAGAGAGCAAACCAGCCAACTGGGTGTTTGTCCTGGTGCCTTTATTCAGCCAGTCGATGTATTAAGAGAGAATATGTTATGGCTGGAAAAACAGATTTCATTTCATACACATGAAGAAGTTTTACCAATTATGTAGTTTTATTGTGAAATGAAAGGCAAACCTTTACATCTATTTGAAACAGTTGTTTCTTAAAAAGTCCTGTGAGGTTTGAATGCGTGGGTACTCTCCCTTCTCTTTCTGATTCTCTGTTCTTTTTCCCTTTTAGCTCCCAAATCTAAGAAGTCATCCTATCAAAACTTGTTACCCCAGTGGTTTAATTTTCTTCCATGTATATGGATTTTACTTTTTTTCCTTACCATTCGCTCTCTGCCCCTAACTCTCCACTCACATACAATAGTATGAGGCAAGTGAGTCTATTTACATATAAAGTCTATGAATTTGCATCTCAATGACAATGTATGTAGCTGCCCATGGACTGAGTGTGGAGTAGTGCAAAGAACAGATATGGTTTATCTGGAGACATTGGGGCTGTTCTAGACATGTCAAGAAAAACAAAATGGTTTTTGACAATTGGGAAGAAAAAAAGAAAAGCATGTTATGCTCTAAAGCAACAACATGATTAAAAGTAGAACTGCATTTGAGGCCTTGACCTCAGTTATTTTACCCTTTTCCTTGCAAGGAAGTACCCTTGGGCCACTGACTGATTTTCTATTGAATGGGTTACAGACCTCTGACATATCTTATTTCTGGCAGTGGCCCTGAACGTAATTCTTTGTTTACAGAAGCCTCTGAGAAAGTTACATGAATATGTAGACATTTTCTTTAAAAAATAAAATTAAAACCTAAAGCATTCCATTCCAATCAGCTTAGTAAAAAGTATTCTCCATGGGTGGACAGAGAGAGTAGCCACAGGAATATACTACACTAACTTACTTTTATACATATATGCATATATAGAGAGAGCAATTATATTCCATAATCTGCTGTGGATTACTAGCCTGTAACCAGACCAACAAAAGATAATGAAATCCTTGGTTTTATAGTGCTCTTGAACTTACTCATGATTCTGTTCTATAAAATCTTGTAATGAATTAAGTGGGCTGAGACATTTTGGCATTCATTTTTTTGAAGACTGTTTTTAACATTAAAAAAATCACTGGTCAGCAGAACACAACCACCTCCAGGAACCCTGCTCTCCTCCCATTTCTACTGCTAACCTGCCTCCTCTGAGGTCAATAACTAATATCCCAGGGCTGGGCAGTCTCGGGCTGTTAGGCAATTACAGGTGCAGGTACGTACCTCTTGCCAACTTTTAAATGCTGCTTTGGAGCTGCTTAGCTGAGGGGTGCAGCAGCTCACGTAACGATCTCCTGCTTCGCAGTTGGATTTTCAGCCTTGCATTAAGTGTGTCTTACTGATGAATGTTCCAAAATGTCTCCATCATAATCACCTGGGGGAGGGATTTTTCAGAAGCCTACTGTCACAGCAAGAAGCCAGGCAAGGTCAGAGAGGTTGGAAAGCTGTGGAGGGACCTGCTCTGTTTCTCTGGTGTCACGCCTTGGAGCCTGCTGCAAACGCTGCCCCGAGCCAGCCTCCGTGAGAGCTGCCCAAGGCAGGTCCTGCCCTTGCAGGCCCTTCTTCATTCCTGCCTCTCGTGGTCTTCACAATCAGCCCTTCTCCAACACTAAAAATATTACTGGGATGATGGCTTTCATGAAAGGTGTTGTCTTGCCTCCTCACCAGCAATTGTGGTCTGACCTGAGCATCCTGGCACCTGGCTTGAGCAGGGTCAAAGGTATGGGAGGGCCCTTCAGCGAGTGAGGGGATGGGTGGGTGTCCCCTGTCCTGGGAGATACTCTCTTGAGCTGTCACTCATTTGATGGCTGGGGGAAGGTCATTAGCTCTGGGACAGCCTCAGCGTTTAGGCTGTTCAACTCTGGCTGGCCAAAATCACACATGCTTTGAAAATGCAAACATCTGGGAGGTGAGCAGGCATCAGGGAGAGTTTTTGGTAGGTTTAAATCCAAAAGTCCCTTAAAAACTCCAGTGTCAAATTTTCAGAAGTGCTGTGTTGCTCAGTGCCATTCGGTTACCTTGTGCCAATGGGATCACCTGGAAACTCAATGGAAATCCCCAGGAAAGCTCGTCTGCTTTCCTCATTAATCTGTGTCTGAGAGCTTACCTGGGACTTTCCAGCCAGCAGATTTGCAATATATGTCAAGTATGAAAGCATTTACTTTCACCTTTTTGAAAAATCAGTTAAAACTCCCTTGGAAAAAAATGCTTCTGGAAAAAAAAAAAAAAAAAAGTGAGGTTAAAATTGAATGATGATGTGCCACTTAAAGAGGCTGCTGGGTTGATTGAAGCAGCATAATGTGAAAGGCCTAGGAAAGGTGACACTGACAATAGTAAGAAAGTAAGGATAAATGAGTTGATCTGGTCCCGCAGGTGGTATGAGCTGATTTCACTGGAACTGCCCTGACTTGCATCAGCTTAAGGATCTAGTTCTTAGCTACATGTTACATGAAACTTTAGGTAATTTTTATTTGTATTTTTCAGCAGAAAATATATTTTAAAGAGCGTTTTGGCAATAACTCTAGTGATAGCACACTCAGATTGGTCTTTTTGTCTGGTGTATTTTTTCATGTGGCCATTACTCATGAAAATATTTGATGTACATGTTTAACAATACAAAATAATGGTACCACAGACGGGAAAGTTTCTGTGGAGTCCTGCAACTCCTCTCATTGTCAGCTTTGTTTTCAGGATCATATTATGATGGCAGATGGGTTTTGTTTGGCCAAATGGTTAGGATTGCAACACGACATCCTCAGAGACCTTTTTTGTCATTTTTGGAAACATTCTCAGAGTGCTCCACTATGGTTGTTGAAGAGGCAGGACATCTATGTTCATTCACCAACTTTTGATCTCCAGTATCCACAGATGGAAGAAAGAAATGGAAAACTGAACAGCCCCCTCACGCCATTAAATGAGTGTCAGGCTTGGGCAGGCACACACGTACATGACATGCTCCCAATCATCCAACAGTCCAAATGGGCGGCAGCAGCTCAGCTTTTGCCAGCATCCAGGGTCTTTTCCTGACTTCACTGATCCTGCACAGAGGGGAAGCAACCTAATAACCTGGCTGTTATTTTTTCAGAAGTATCAGCAGTGCAGTTTCTGTCATGTCATGTTTTGAAGACTCACCCATGATGACACTGTTCCACACTGTGTACACTTGTGTGGTGCCTTCCTACTACGCTGGGTGAGGTAGAGAGGAGAGCCCAAACCAGTGGCAGTTACTGAATATTTGCAGGCAGTGTCTGTGCTCTTACCATGCCCAAAGATACTGCTTTCCTGAGTGTTACTGGCTTCAAAAACTGATGTCTGGAAAGTTTTCTTACACAGGTGTTGCTTCACTTTTCACCTGCTTTTGTCTCCATACCAGGCTGCAGCCTGCTAAGAGCTACTTTTGACTTACCCAGGGTTTAGAGGTGATTAGATTCAGGACTGATTAGTTTTGGAGCCACTTTATCATTCTGAACAGGTGGAAGAGATCATCAAAAATTTTTAATCAGCTTTGAAAGTGGGTGTAGTTGATCCAAGAACAAAAAGCATTCACCAACTGCTAAATCCAATCAACCGTGGGTGACTGATTACTTTTAGCTTTCTTAATTGATTGACTGTGGCATTTCTATGAAGGAGTTATTCTGAAACCTAAGGACGTCCACACAACTGTTTCAATTCTGGGAATAACTTGTAAGTTATGTGTTAAGCCTGTGTTTGAATTCAACAGTACTGAGTATTATAAGCAAAATATACAGATGGGTGTGCAAGATCTGTGCTGGATTAAAGTGGGTGGGTTTTTTCTCTTGCTTAGTAACAAGCTAAATGGTGGGAGGAATAAGTTCATGTATCATTTGAAAAGAGTTTGAGGAGTTTTTCTGAGTAAAAAGTTCTGGTAATGTTGCCTGGTAGCATCTGGCCAAAAGAGTTTTTAAAAGAGGCTCCTTTTGCCCCAGCAAGGTAGCATAAAATCTGTCTGTATCTATGTGTATATGGAATTGTTTTGTATACACACGCGTGTTCTGGCTGACTGCCGACTCTGCTCTCACCTCCAGGGCACCTGGGTCTGTCTGGCCCAACTGCCGAGATACTCTGCAGTCATGGTTGACGTTGCACTAGCATGCCAGGCGTGCTGGTGTGCAAGAGCTTGCTCTGGAGGATATGACCATAAACTCACTGTGTGCATGGGCTTACCTGTCCCAGGACTGCCCTTAGGAGACAATTCAGATAGGTTTTGTAATTCCAGTGTCAGGCTTTTACTGGTATTTTTACTTTCCTGGCAACTACTTTTACTTGCACATCTGAAAATGAACCTGTCAAGTGCTGAAGTACAATTTCCACAGCAGTGCTGCTACCAACGTGTGTTCTAGGGCAGATCATTAATGTTGTTATTGTTTATTTTCAACACAATAAGCTACTCCAGTTGACAACAAATGTGCATAGTACACAGGGATGGTTTTGGTATGACACAGAGCAACCTGTCAGAAGGTGGCTCAGACCCAGACAAAGGTACAGGCCCTCATTCAGCAGGACTCACTCATCACTCTCAGCTTTCAGACATGTCTGGTGATGGGTTTGGACCAGGGTTTTCATGGGGTTGATGGAGAACATTTTAAAAAATGCTTCTGAACCTTTAGGAATTTTTGCCACAAGCAATCAGAGTCCCTGGGAGCAGTCACCTTCCCCATAAAGCACAGACTTCTTCTGGTTCAGCCTCTTTTCTCCAATAACAATAAGAAATATCTTGGGAATATTGAAAAAAAAAAAGTAATTCTTATAAAAGAAGTCATGCTAATCTGTCCCTGAGCTTGACTTGGAAGAGTTTGGGTGGGACTGACAAAATATTAAAATAATAGAGATATAGTTGGTAAAATTTTTTCCCTGGGGCTGCTTTTTGCCTGTGCATAGGTGTAGTCTGGTTAAGGAGAAAAGACAAATACACTGCTGACATTTCATCTTTTTGCTACCCTGACTTCAGCTGTATTATTTTTGCTTTCATGTGAGGTAAATCCAAGTGGTTGTCCTTAGCATAGCCTTTGCAAGGTGTATAAAACCACCTGTGGTCAATGTTTATCTAGCCTTTACCATCTGTGGAAATTGTCCAAGGTGTATCCCAGCTGCTGGACGTATCTTTTAATTGCAAGCCCCAATTACAGTGCTCCCATGCTAGCTAGCAGCTGGTTGGAAGGGGAGAAAGAACTCAGAAGCAGCCAGTTCCCTGTGGATGCAAAGTAATTTTTAACTCTTTGAGCTGGATAGCAGAAGTAGGAGTTGTTAACAGTATCAGGAGATGCAAATGTTGTCTCTATATGAGTTAATTGTGGAAGTGACACAAATGTGAATTAATTGTGGAAGCGACACAAGCCCTTCCTGACCACAGTGTGCTTCTAGGCTCAGGCAGGGGTGGACCTGAGCCCTGTGTGTCTTGGGGCATCCTGAGGGATGGCATTTCTGGGGAGCAACAGATCGATGCCGTGGCTGGTGCTTTTGTGGTGGGTATGTTTTGTATCATAGCAAGCCTTTGGCTTGTCATTTGCTTACTAAAGGGGTGGGGGAATGCAGCAAACAACAAACAACTGTGGCTTAAATCTCTAACACCTGCAAAATCACACACTAGGTTGGGGGGTGGGTGTGTGTATTTTAACTGAAAGCAGGGGCATATATTTTTTTAGGTTACAGTTTTGTAGTTTGTTGAAAAATGATGTGGTCTCCATTCCCTCCTCCCAAAGTTGATTATTTTCAAACAGTGAGCCAACTGAAATAAACTTTTGTTATTCACAGTGGAGGAAGAAAAGCCGAACAGAATCGTTTTGTGTTCCAGAAGCGCATATGGCCAGTTCTGGGCCTCAGATCAGGTTTGTATTGCACCAACTAAAGAAACCAGCTAGAGCAGTAAATAAAGCAAGGGCCTAGTCTGGACTGTCAGAAGAAAACACTAGGTATGCTTGGCAGGTTTTACCTGCAATTGTTCTTCTTCTCTCTCAATAAATCTGCATGTTTTCATTTGAAAAATTATGTTAACTGGTATTTACTCCACACACTGTTATCAGCAGTGCCAGTACTGGGTTTCTCCACCTGTGCTTGGGTCTTCTGTCCCACACTGCACTCATTCTTGATGCAGACAACCTCAAGTCAAAGTTTGTCTGATAAAGTTCTGATTTATTGTTTTTTGCTTGCTTCCTTCCTATGCTCATCCCAAAATATTACAATTTCCTATTCTCCAGCTCCTGTTCATGTTAGACTTTTTTCTTTTTCACCATTAAACCTCCCTCATCCCCCACTCTTAAATTGCCACTGGTGAGGATTTTCCATTTTCCCAAGTCCTGAACACACTGTGCTTTCCTGGCAGCTTTGCTCTCATTACAGGATTGGAGAGGCTCTTACTTGTCATAATGATACACATCCAGAGAGCATCCCTAAAGTATCTAATGCAGATGCAAACATATTTCAGGAATAAATGAAAAGCAGCTCTACTTAAACTATTGAGGAAATGAAGACAATGTGCTATCAGGTACTGGAGCGCTTCCTCCCTTTGTTCACAAAAACCCCAATTGTTAAACATCATGCACATTCCTATACATGTGCTTTGTGTTCTGAGGATTAATTTGCCTTTTGTGGGTGACTGAGAAGCTGTATGTGGTATTGTCAAGAGCCACAGGACTGCCCCAGCAATTCCAAGTGTTTATGTAACCCAAAAAGCTTCCTAGCATGGGATAAGTCACCATATGATTTTTGTAATGCTAGGTCTTATTTTCTTCCTGGAATATAAATCTTCTGTTCATCTACTGTTTTCCTTATTGGTTCTAATTTTTACTGACTGTCAAACAAACTTATACTAATGCTAAGCCCTTTCTGCTTGTATTAAAAAGGGATTTCCATGGACTTAGAAGCTTACCTTTTTGAATCGTAATGACATGTTGGTTTATCTCATAATCTTTAATATCTCATTATCAGCAGGAACAGCATAGAGATCTTAAATTGAGCAACTGGAGGTCTTATATGTGAACAAAGTGTGTTCCTTGTAAAGTCTGAGTCTGAGGAAAAAAAAAAGCATGCCTCTTCCATATGTACCTGCGTGAAGTAGCATTTATTACTGTAAGATGAGGCGACTTGCGGTTGAATATTTACCTAGGGCAGTATCGAACTGGTGGGGCTGGAGCTATGTTGTTTCATTATACAGCTTTTTCTTTTTGGCCTCTGTGTTGTATTCTGGGGCTTTGGTTCAAGTGGGACCCAGTTAAAGCAGCTACATTTTAGCCTTGTGCTCATTTGTATATGATATTTGATATATATGGTGTTGCTCTTTTTGTTTATATATCATTTTGTAAAACCAGATTGTTTTAATGGGTTTGCTGAAGAGCACAGCCAAGCATTTACCTCATGAACTGTTGTCTTTGATTCATTGCTATTTGAAATTCAGTGTGTGACTGGGCAGCTGAGTTGCATGGGATTTTTTTAGGTTGCCTGAATCAATCAAAATTTCTTAGCGACATACCATAATTAATTTAAAAGAAAAACATACAAAACTGAAAAACCCCGTTCATATTCTAAGGCCCAGACTTCTAGAAGTGCGAAGCAGCCATAAAGATGGCTTAAGAAGTCAGCTGGGGTTTTCCTGGCATGAAATAGCACACAGCTAGTGCAGTTTGTCTTACAGCACTTTAGTTCAGACCGAACATTGTAAGCAGGTATAAATCTGTGCAGCCCTGATGAGTTAGGAGGTTGTCTTTGCTTCAGTCTGGCTCCAGGCTGTGAAAAGTTTGTCTGAAGGTAGGAAGAGGCAGCTGGGGCAGAGCTGCAGACAGGCTGAGGAACAAAAGGGAAGCCAAGAAAGAGGAGGGGAAAATGAGCAGAGGAGAAACTTATAACACTAAAATGTGGAAAAAAACATGTTACAGAGCTTTTTTTAAGAGGAGAATTTACTCATTTTTAGAGTAGTCATAATGAAAAGCAAAGTCACAAATTAACAATGTTCACTCTGTTTTGATGAATCAAAAATGCATAACTATACTAATTATTGAAACAAAGGATAATTTAAGAATGTGAATTTTGTTGTGTGTTAAAGAGTTCAGAACATGAACAATGGATATGAGACGTCCCTGGATGTGGTACAGATGTTTGTAATGCCTTGCATACATCCCTCCACATCTGATTTGGGGCTGGCAGTCTGTGCTGTAATTTTACTTGATTTGTGTATTTTAAAAGCCCCAGCTCCTTCCTTGCTGAAGATGAGGAGATTCCTTGTTATCTTTGTTTTAATTGGACGTGAGTAAAGCAGATTCCTGACAAAGCAAAAATCCAAACACTTTTCTTTCTGTTACTTTTTAGAGAGAAAATACTTTTAAGAGTTCGGAAGGCTCTGCAAGTCAAGTGTCAACTGGAAAACAATAAAAGGTGGGAGGTGGAGGGGAAATTGTGGTGAAGAAGAATGGCAGAGTGCTGGCTGGGAAAAACAATAATGGATATTATTGCTTTCTGGGTAAAATGAAAGGGCTGTGCCCTTGGCTGGTGTTAATTGGCCTAACTCCTCTAAAGTTGGTAGAGGATTGATTCACAGCAGCTGTAATCCTCAAATTAAATCCCAGCCCCACTGGGAGTTTTATCATTGTCTTCAAAAGAAGAAAGATTTTAACCTGTGTGTTATTTTTATTCTGTCACCTAGTGAATCTATTAACAGTAAAAGAACTCAGCTCAGCCAGTGCTCCCCTGCGGGAGGGATGGGGTTCAGACTGCTTTACAAACTAGAAATGTGGAACTAGCTTTCTGAAAAAAATGTCAAAAACCTTCTGACAAGTCTTTGTCTAGTTTTTGTAGCTTATGTTTTTTTCACAGATGTTATTAAAAACTCCTGAACTACCAAATTTTCAAATCCAAGCCAGGTGAAAACTTTAGGTTTTGCCTTGTTTCCTAAGAAGAGTTTGGGTTTATGTCCAACCTACAGCAATGAATAATGTGTTTTCACATAGTCATGGTAGACAACTGAGCTGCTGTTAACCGAGCACATGCACAGATCTCATTTTTACTGTGTAGCATGCATAGAAAGCAAGTGTTGATTCTTGCTTACCACAGGGTAAATTCAAGGAAGATAAACACTACTGTAAGGTGTGAACCAGGCCAGCTGATGGGGGGTGATGAGATTTAATGACAGGAGCAACAAAATGTACTGTCCTCAGCTGGACTAAATCTCTACCTGATGAAGCCAATGTGGGATTGGCCTTTAGCTGTCCCAATGCACACTGATGTGATTTCAGGGCTGCCCCAGGCCACACAAGCCCTAAGGGACAGGAAAGCAGCATAAAGCTCCTATTTTTGCATCTTTTATGTTTTTTCCATGGTTTGTAACTTTTGAACCATGAGAAAACTGCATTTCATTTGCTATGCAGGGTTGGTTCTGCAGTTTCAAACATTTCCTCCACTTCTATTTAACTATGTGGAGTTGTAACCTGTGGATACAGAATATTGACATCCTAATTATGTTACTCATGTACAGTGAATTTAAGATACTAAATTCAACTTCCCTTAGGAATAAACTTGGCTCTGTTTCTCAGGCTCTGAATGAAATAGTGCAAGAAACATCAATATCCCACTGTCAACACCATACAGATATACACAAAGCCAAGACAAACTCCCCTCACAACACAGCAAACATCCACACACTAGTGCATGGGAAGTAGACATGGAAAAGCACTATATACATGGCTCAAAGATGAGGATATTCACGGTGAGAACCAACTTGCTTGTTCTGAGTCTTTTCTTCCTGAAAACTTTTTATTTTTTGTTCTTGAAAAGAAATGACTGGATAAAAACTAACTCTTCTTTGTCATAGAAATGTGGTCTCTTTAGGTGCTGTTGTCAAAACGTCTAACTTTTGGGGATGTCCTGTTCAAACACTGATTTAAAACTAGAATAGCATTTTTTGGCAGAACTTCACTTGTTTTTTATTTCTTGAAAACAAGCCAGAAGAGTAACTGCTATGCCAGAATAGTGGTGTTTTAAGTGCTTTCACAAGGCAAAAGATAATGGAGAAACTGTATTTTTTGCTTTCTTCATGTTTTCTCTGTATTTTTCCTTCTGCTGGTGAACCTTTCCCCTGCAATTGTTTCTAAGCTTGTACTTCATGCCATTGTGGTCTTTTAAGCTTCACTTTTAGATTCTGTTTTTTTTTTTTTCCTGTACTGTATTTGTAACTAAATTTTTATTCCTCTCTTCATCAGATTGCTGCCAATCACTGTAGTATCTGAGAGATGTAGTATTTAATTCTATGATTTGTTTCTGTAACTGTATACCAAATACTGGCTGCTGCTTTATTTTATGAGACATGAACAGCGGTCCACAGCCATCGTTATCTGAAAGCTCACACTGCAATGTTCTTGCAGAGATGCTGTTAGCAGAGGTGAGGGTAAGGCTCGTGTCTGCCAGCTGTAGCTTTCCAGCTCTAGCCACATTTGTGGGCAGGGCAAGGACTGGGACTAGGCGTTAGCAGGATAGTAAGATGAATAATTATTGTGGGGAGAGATTGGTTGGGGGTGTGCATGGAGGGTGACTCTCCTTTTGGTCAGCTTGAAATGAAAGCCTGTTTTCTCTGTCAAGACACATCCTTTCTCCTTAAATCTCTTAACTGCTTAGTCTGTTCTCAAACAAGCAATATTTTTTTCTGTTGAATATTAAAATAAAAAGATAAGAGACACAAAAATTATATATTCAGATTGCTCATTTTTTTCCTTTACATGTGGGGTCAAATTCACAGTAATTTATAAATAGATGGCCTGAGACCCCCAAAGCTCTCTTTTATTTGCAAATTTCAACTGTGAAATTCATTTAGGTGTTATTAGTGAAAGGCAGTCTAGGGCTTTTGACTGTGTAACAAGTGCCTGAGCATCAGATCAACTTGATATGGGGATGGGAGGGTAATTCTCTGTCCTTTCTGTCTCTTTTCTGTCATTCCACCAAACTAGCCATCTGCATGGGGCTAGCTGCAGTCTGGTAGAGAAGCAGTTACTTAGGGTCTTTTTCTTGTAATTTAACATAAATTAGCACCATAGCCCCTGACAGTAAATATGGGCAACTGTAGACATTGCAACCAACAGCCAGACACAGTTCAGGCTACAAATGCAGAGTGGAAGCCATTCAATATTAAATTGCCACAGACTGTAGCAGGGATAAGTAAAGAGCTGCAGTCGAGAGGCTGTAACAGGAGAATAGCTGGGCATACCAATACTTCTCATGACTCTTCTACTTAACTGGCTCTTGAGAATGGGTCACCAAATGCTGTGAAGACTGCTGCAGCTATCAGTGCTAGTAAATAGCTGAAGCCCATTTCATTCTGGCCACCTTAGGGGAGTTAAAAATTCCATCACATCACGCCACAGCTTCCTCTTTACGCTGCACAGGCACTCCATAAATCCACACAGCGCTCTCCCTCTTATCTGAATCGCAATGCAGTTATTAAACAAATTGTAAGTCTATTTCATATCCTTTTTAATACTTTGAAAACTGCACAATATAAGGCTTAATAAAAGCTGAATGCTCCAAAACTGCTCTTAGAACTGAAAATATGACTACATCAAAAGACTTTACAAGGGCAGGATTTTAATGGCTGAATAATACTCTGGAACGGAGCAGTAATTTCTTCTCGAATGCTGGGATGAATTATTTATGCTTTGACAACATTATGTGTCTCTAAAGCAGCTTTTAGTTATTCGCCTATTCGAGGACACAGCTGATCTTGCTGCCCGCTCTTGTAATTACATTAACCTCTTGACACGACATGACAAGCTTTTCCTGTGAACTGCGATCAATAGCCCATAACTGCTACCTATTTAATAGGGCCATGGTTACACTTCAGATATAATTAGCTCTTTTCCCCCTTCCTCTTTTAACAGAGCATGGAAAAAACCCCATGTTGTTTAAATTTAAAAAAAAAAATACACACAACAAAATAAAGGCTGTTAAGAAAAAGAATAAAAGCATTCAGATCACTGAACAGGCAAGTAATATGTTCCCTGAGTTTCTGTTCAAAAATGCGCAGCCTTCCATTAGTCTACATCTGCATTTAAATGGAACTGGAAGCCATAGCATATGAGGACTTGTAGGAATCAATTACAGAAGTGTTGGTACAGGTGGGCAAGGCTGTGACCCGATACAGTTGAAGCACACACTGATAATGAGATAAGCTAGCTTCATTTCCTCTCTGTTTTCACCTAGCTTTAATTGAAGCATAGCATTTCATTGCATACTATTTGAGCTACTTTGTCTCAGGTATATATTTAGATTCAGATAAATACATACAGATTTTGAAATTAATTAATTGTTCTAACATTTTTAAACAAGTAATACTTTCTTACAGCTAATCTTTTTGCTGTTTGGGTTCTATTATGAACTATCTGAACAGACTAATGAATACCATAAGAAAGATAAAGGTTGATCTTTGAGTTGATGTAACACAAATTACCTGCCCAGTAGCCTGTAAAATAGCTTTTCATTCCTTGATCTATAGATAGATGGCCATGCTCATGCCATAGGCCCAAACAACATTCCCCTAGTTGCAATTAAAAAGTTTACATTCCTTACTCCAGATAATTCTTTGCATTTTAATGTGTTACTTTGCAAAATAGCCTTTGGGAACTAAAGAGGTTTTGTGGGGCTTTTGATTTTATTTTTTGGTTAGCAGCTTGAGTCCTTTATGTTGCTGATCTTTTTAAAAAGACAGGATAAGAACTTGTAATTAAACTTAGTACCTTTTCTAAATAGGCTGTTTGTAAAGGCTGTATGTTTTTATTCAAGATCCAAAGAAATCAAGTCCATAGGCTCTTTCCAGCTCCTTTAAGAGATCTCTAGCCAGGTCTGTACCAAGAACAATTAATGTTATCAAAGCATTACCAAGCAATATGGGTAGTGAAAGAACCTAAATGGTTTCTCTCATCAGAAACATGTCTTTTTAGATCTATGAACATTTCAGGTTGGGTCCCTCTATGGTTTTTAGGAACCTCACTTGAATTTCAACCTTTTGGGGGTTATATGCTTAAACTCATGTGAGATCTGGGTCTTGGGTCTTGCTTTCCCTTCACTGAAATTACTGGAAAATAGTCTTGCTTGATTTCACTGGAAGGAAATGGTCTTTTGTGAGCATAATTGTTGTGATGAGGTTTTTAAAATGCAAAAATTACAGACTTTACCTTCAGCTTATAAGTAGTTATTCTCTGAAGAAAATATATTCACTATCAGTAAAAATGATAGCTTTTATTTACTTGTATTTGTACATTTTACTTACTTAGAGGATGCTACAGATTGTAGAGATTGCTGAGGCTATAGGAGGCCTTGTGAACCTGATGATGCCTTGCTCTCACTGAAACAGAACCTAAACTGCTCTGTGACATTGATCCTCTGGAGCAAGGGTGAGGTTTGATGACTAACAATGTGTATTCCCAGAAAGGCTTGCCATTGTTTAGTAAATATTTTATTTCCTATTTCAAGACTATAACAAAGCCACAGTTTTACCCCACCCTCAAAAGCTCAGAATAGAATAATAGATATGAAAGCATGTTTCTGCTATAAAAACTTCCTTATCAGTGTGTGCAGTTACTATCTGGACACATTTTTTTCAGCATAGATGGGTTAACAGAATTGTTAATACCATTCTAAATTAGAGCAATAACCCCGTTTGAGATGGTAACTAGATGCTTCTGGGGATAGCACTGAAGTAATCAACCATAAGGCATAGGTTCCAAGGAAGCTCTGAAACGCCTTCCCATTTCTCCCAAGAGACAAAAGACAAGAAAGAGAAGAGCTGAATTAGCAGTTAATAACATATAATGAGTTAGAAGTTTGAAGTTTATGATGATTCATAATTATTATAAGAAACCAGTTTGTCGCTTCATGAATTCAAGACAAGCTTGTTTTCCTGCATGCTGCCTATTGACACTTGCTGTAGTTGTGAGGTGGTGTGCCACCTTTCAACAGCACTTCATTTTTGGAGACCTTTTTTTCTTTCCTGCAGCACATCTGTCAAGTAAGCAGAGTTTGGCTAGTTTTTCTGTTCCTCCTCTAGTATAAAAAAAAAAAAAAAAAAGAGGCCAGTCATGTTTTCAAAGATATTTTTGGTAACAGCATTTTCTTCTCACAGATTTGTTGATCCCAGTAGCTGACAAGGTGAGTTAAAGCAAGTTCTTATAAAACTGCTGTCCTAAGAAAAATGAAAGATTATCTGCTTCTCTGAAGAAGGCAGACATCCTCTTTTTATGATTTCTGAGTGTGTCAGAGGTTCTCAAATGTGAACCTCTTGTAGCCTTGACAGTCTTGAAAATAGAGCGAAGGAGACGGAGGTAAAGGACCTGAGGGGAGGGCAGGGAAAGGAGGAGGAAGGCTGATTCTCAGAGCAGGGCAAAAGCAAGCACTGCAGCTGCAGAATGGATCAGTCTGCCTGAGACACTGACATCTGGGAACACATCAAATAAAAAAAAAAAGCAATTTAGCAGCTTACTAACTTCCCCAGATGAAAACAGTGATAATTTTCTTATTTTTTTTATAGGTTAGTTCTATTAAGATGTCAGATCTCTGTCTTTATTGAGAGTCCCCTTGTGTTATTTAAACACTTCATTTAAAGTTTCTCTACCAAAAATACTCCTGCCTATTTATAAAAAAGGGAATGTTTCATTATCCCCAGTTTAGAGAGTAGGAATTGAGGCACACCAAGAGGTAGTTTTTTATTAAAGGTCACCCAGACTGTATGTGACAAAGCCAGGAACAGAAATCAGATCTTTAGAATGACAAACCTGTTCCTTAACTACAAGGATATCTTTCCTCCTGCATTTTTAGTTTGAAATGGGCTGAGAAACTCTTTATGACTGGATTTGTTTAATGGTATTAGAAGATTAACACTAGTCATCTAGCTGGAATTTTCACTAGCAAGTCATATCACTCTGTATTTATTTAGTATGATATAACCTTTCATTTTCCTGCTGGCAAGTATTTTATTTCAGAGATACTAAGCTGACTAAACTTGCAACTTGCATGAGCGATATGGAATTTGAAGTTAAACAGCAGACTATTTGTTATATTTATAACTGATATCAAAATGGATTTTGGTTTATAATTAAAAATAAAAAAAAAATCAACAGATTGTCAGCATTAGAGTGAATGAAGTCTGCACTGGGAAATGCACAGCATGGCTAAAGATATTTTCTTGCACACCCATGTGATTAATCTATGTGCTATCAATTGGGCTTCCAAGCAAAGATTTCCTCAGCTCTGTATTGAACAGAGCAAAGCAGGTACCAAAATGAGTTCAGAGCTGCTTCAGTTTTCCTGGGCTTTTCTTTTTGCTATAGTGACTGGCAGATTCTGGATTGTTATGAGCAGGGTGCTTCTCATCCTGGCAGGCCTTTTTTTTACTAGAGCACCTGCCAATTTGACCTCATGGTGGGGTACACTGGTCTTTGAAGGTTGAATGAGCTGAGAATGTGGTTTTGATTACTATCTTTAAGCAGATTTGGCACCTTCATCTAATATGGGGAAGTGGAAATGAAAATAAAACCTGGAATCACCTGTATGGCAATGCAAAGCACTCCCACTAGGCTGGCAAGACACAAAATTGCAGGACACATCTTGAATGTAGGCACAACTCCATTAAAGGCAGTATTACCCGTTTTGCCAATTATTAGGCCTAGCATAAAGATGAACCAATAACCAAACTGTATTTGATATAAAAGGGTCAGTACATGAGTGAACGCTGGGGGTACAAACAAGTCAGATTATACATAACTGACATCAATCCCACTGACCCCAACAATGACACCCCACAACCAACAATGGGTGGAAGAAATGGTGAAATGCAGTCTCCCATGGAGGGGATGGAAGACAACCGAGTCAACAAGCCAAATACATAAGACCAAGGAAGCCACACACTGAATCTCTACACAGCCCACGTTTACAAAAGCCAGACCTGACTAGAGCCCAGTCCCAGGGAGGCAGGAGGTCCTTCCCCAACAGGGAACTCTGCACAGGGCACCCACCTCACAGACAGACACTGCCCCTGCCTGCAAGGGGTCCCAGCTTTCATCCCTCAGTGGGACACCTGACCTTTGGTTACTGAATGCAGACACCTGGGGCTCCTTTACCCAATGGCTCTGTCTGCCAGGCTGGCCCCACCCTGGGGGGAAGCCTAAAGGCAAACTCACCCCCCTTTGGGAAGGGCTGTGGGAATCACCCATATGTCAACCTTAATTTGGGGCCTGGGGTTGAAGCCCCAGCATTTCATTACCCTAGTTCAGGAATTTCTTTTCCAGAGGACACTGGTTCATTCTTTTCTCAACCTGGGTGGAGTGTGTTCAGGCACTTTCAAAAAGCACCTAAATAAATAAGATCTTCCAGTGTTTCACTGAGGTAACACTAGAAGTCATAGAGAAAAGATATTTTTCCCCTTGTATGGCAATCCACCCATTTGCCTATACATTATTTAACAAAGGTCACCTAA
This sequence comes from Athene cunicularia, assembly GCF_003259725.1. Lineage (NCBI taxonomy): Eukaryota > Metazoa > Chordata > Aves > Strigiformes > Strigidae > Athene > Athene cunicularia. The sequence goes on from NW_020799110.1 coordinate 20,584,901, forward strand.
GAATGGCAAGGAAGGGGTATCTCATGTCCCCTTTGAGATGTTACAGGAATAGTATTCTATTACAGCATATAGTATCCATAATGGCTTGAGAGATACATTCTCTGTATCCAGTGTCCATTTTTAACAGGGAAGAACAATGGCAACGTGATCGCACTAGCCATACGCTGAGACTCAGGATGCAGCTGTGCTGCTTCTGTTGGAAGGAAAGCCTCAAATCTGACAGAATAATTTGCTTCCAAATTTATTTTTCTATTGCATTATGCCAGAAAGAGTTGTTGCTTTAAAACAGGATTTCAACTGCTGCAGAGCAGCTGTCCCCAGAAAGCAAGCTATGAAGTCCACCAGCTTGTTGAGGTAAGCAGAACACAGGCATCCTGAAGAGAAGACATTTGGAAATCTCTGCCCTGCATCTAGACATAAATCTGAGCTGCTTTAATCCAGAGCAGGGTTCACACCTGCTCTTATGTTCCAGGCAGGAAGCAAGGTCAAAGGGAGGAAAGTGCAGCACCCCTGCAATGTCAGTGAGATCAAACCGCTGAACATCTTTGTACTCCTTGGTATGATGGGGCTTTACTGGGCATCTCCTTTAGTTAGAAATCTCCATGTGGGACTGCTTGTCCAGACTTCCAGAAGGACTTTCCTCCCATCTATTTCTCCTCATGTTTCTCATACAAATGAAGTAGATCAGATTATTATTCCCCAGTCTTATCCTTTCATACCTCACAAGTCTTCTCATCCGATTGTTGTCTAACACTGTGTAGCCTGACTTAACATCCCACAGAAGAAAGTTTTGAAATCTCCAGGAGTAGTATCTTTCCAATGTCTTTTTTTTGTTGTTGTTTTGTTTCACAATGTTTGGATATAGTCTCTGATTAATTTTAAAGCTCATTCATAATTAAAAATAATTTGATTAAACGTTTAATGATTTTGTTTGCACTCCAGTTAACTCTTTCCATGCTCAGCAGTCCTATCAGGCTGTTTGTTCACTTCATATATCAGTCCTGCAGCAAAGGGAGTTGACTTCCATGCTGTTCTGCATGGGTCTACAGCACAGATTGCCACAAAGTGTGTATGGTATTATTTTTACTTCTCAACTAGATGAACATAACCTTTCTAATCAGATCCCTGTGTGAATGATCATGTATAGAAATTAAGATTTGCTTTCCTAAGCATTAAGGGAAAATCATATAAAACTCAAATTCAGTGCTATTTGTAGAAAGCAAAGGTATCATGGATGCTAATATAACTGGATCAATTCGTGTTTAAATCTGAATGAATGTTCTTATGAGATCTTGTTTTCCTGTTTTTGCATTATCCATCCCACTCCACTTTTGCCTATGGAAAAAAAAATCTGATTTATGTAGTGATAATTATTAATTCCACTGGTAGATTTGACTCCTGAGCTGAAAATAAAATGAAATATACTGTGGAAAAATGCAAACTAATATATATGAGAACAAAACCTATTTACAGCGTGCTCCAAACTGGGAGAGATATAGCAAGAAATGATGTAGTAAAAAGACTTGCGATTGATTATTTTCATAAAATTAACTTTGATCTACAATATGATATAAGAGAAAGAAAGGCTAACACAGTTTGGGTCTGTATTCAATGGAATGTGTCCTGGAGCAAATAAACTATAGATTGGATCTTGCTTTAACTCCTTGGGTTTTTAATGCCATCTATTTTCCCCAGAGCAGCTGCCCTCAGTCTTTCAGTGGTATCTTGGGGCCTTGATATCTTCGCATGCATCCTTATGTACTTGTGTTTGGGATATCTTGTAAAGTTATCAGTGACCTGAAAAATACTGATAACAGAGAAATAAAGTGAACTGGAAGGACTGCTGTATAGAGGTAAACACAAGACATTCTGGTAAATATTACATGCTTAGGAGGATACCAGCTAAGGAGCAAAATAATGTAATTGATGTATATTAAAGAAAAGCAAGGATTCAGTCACACCATAGAAGCCATGATATAATTAGGAGCAGTAGAACGAACATAAAAAACCTAATTTAAATATTAGGGAAAAATATTCTGGTCTGCCTTTAGCCTTTCAAATAATATCCCAAGTGAGGTTGTGGGCGATTCTTAAAAATTGATCCTATAGGTATTAATTAAAGAACCAATAAACCTGCAATAGACAGCAATCTTAATCTCTCCTGGAGGGATTGCTCAAATGATCTGTGCAATATATCTTTTTTCTACCACCTCTGACTTGTGCAGATGAAAGAGCAAAAGCAGTAGCAACGTCTCCAGTGCAGGTGGTAATCTGGCTGTCGGTGAAACATTGAGTCAGCCAGCCTTGCAGATGCCAAATGGGAAAGGGCAAAGACAAGAGGCATCTGGAGGGGAGGAGAGCAGAAGGTACAAACGCTGTGCTCTTTTAAGGGGTGTATCAAGGAAAGAGAGCAAAGTGGAGCAGAGGCTTTTACAAGGGAAGGAACAATGAGAGGAAAAGTGACAGAAACCTGCTTGGGAGTAAATGAGCGAATGTGTGCAGCCACCAAAGCTGCCTGGAAGTCCCTGGGGAGCGGGGTGAGGGGACTGAGCCCTGGGAACCCTTCCTCCCTCCACAGCCCCCACAGCTGCGGCTCCTCTCTGCTCTCTCATTTAACCCAGTCCTTTGAGTAGAAGTGATTGGCAGGTTTAGGAAAGTTTCCCCAGGGCTGGGGTGGTGGGATTGGCCTGTGCAGGGTGTCCCATCCTGGGGAGCCGAGTCGGGGACCCTGCCACAGCGCCCAGGAGCTCCCCCGAGCCTGGCAGCCGCCCCCCTGCAAGCCCAGCGGCCCAGGGCAGCGCTGCCTGCGCCATGGCAGGCAGGAGAATTTGGTGGAACTGAGAGAAATTTGTTCTACCCCAAATAAACAAAGACGAAGGTGGAAAATTTCCAGTCAGAAAGGTGATGGTGGGCGCAGCAGCACACGGCGCCGGCCCAGCCCAGTGGTGAGGGGACTCAGCGCCTCCTGCAGTGCCATGTTCTTTTGTGAGCTGTATTTTAACTGCTGGTGGGTGAGTGTCTTTGGTTTGGGGTTAACAAGCACAGTGAGTGCTTTTGTGAAAAAAGCTGTTAGGGGGCAGGAGGGTGTTTCCCTCCAAAACCTGCTGCCCGCCCTTTCAGAAAGGTCTGTCCTCACTGTGTGAAACACAAAGGAAAGGTAAGTGGTGATTTCATCCGCACAAGGCATCCTTTTTTTTTTTTTTCCCCCAAGCCTAATAATTTATTTTATTTCTTATTTTTGGAAACAATACCAGCTGTTTGTGAGGTTGTATTAATGCCACAATTCTAACACAACTTGTGTAAAAGTTGTGGCAGCCCTATAGCAAAACAGACCACAGGAGCAAATGGCATTCAGCAAAGTGCTTTTGGTACTAACTGAAGGTAAAGAGCATGCCTTCTTTCCTCTATTTCAGCTATTTTTACTTAGTGGGTGCATGGGTTGTCATGGAGGAGCACTGGACCCCCATATCCATCTGGGTCTGCCTCCACTGGGGCACCAGGTCTTCCCCAGCAGTGGGTGCTTCTCCTCAGGATGGGGGAACTTACTCCTGTTTATATTCCTCATAGAATTTGATGAGATCAGTGTTGAAAACAAAGAGCTATTTTGCAGACATGCATACAAAACGTATCCATGGGTATACATGTGCAAGTATTTGAGGGAGTCAAAAGCTGAGAGAAGTGAAGATAAAAGGTGTTTTCTGAGTGTGTAACAGTAAATCCAACAAATATATTCCCAAATGTTATGTTAGGTAAAAATCAACAGCTAAAGTAGTCACTGTATGAACTGCTGGCTGATGTGTGCTTTGGGCTTCAGTGTTCCCAATATAATTGTAAGGGAAAATGTCCATTTGGCCAGAAACCGCATGCAGCAACTAAGGTGGCTACTCTGATTCCCCATCTGTGTGTTGTACGTTTGCTTGATCTGTGTGTTGCATATTCACTTCTGTCTAAGCAAACACAGAAAGCTGCAAGCTGTTTTTCTCATAACATGAATCAAATCTTTTTCCTGTTTAGATCTGGGACTTTTCTCTCCCTTAAGAAACACTAGGTCTGACTCCTGACTCATATTGCAGGGACTACAGTGAGTGGGGAAGGGATTGCTGTTTGTGTGTGCAGACGAGCCTGCTCATGTAAATTACTTGAGACTGCAAGCATCATTTTGTGTAATAAACAAGTGGTTTATTCTGTGAAATGATGAGTCTGTGCTTTCCTATATTTTAAAGACTATTTTTTGCAAAAATCTATGTGATTTAATCTAATTTTATCAATATGTAAAGGAACTAAAAATGTAGCACTCACCATTAAATGTTTGGAAATGCACAGAAAATTGCAGCTGTTGGTTTACTACTTGATTAACATTGTAGCTATTCTCCTTAATTTTTTCAAATTTTTATGGTCTATTTAATGTACCTTTACTTGTGTGCAGGTAACTTAAGTGTCACACCGTTTTCTTGTACCAGAGCTCCTGTTAAGGGGATGAATAAAACAAAAATGCAACTACTAATGCAACACTTTTTTTAAAAATTATTTTCTTCCGAGAGATGGACTCCTATTGATATCACTTTCCCCTGTAATCACATTGGCAAGTGTTTGAAGGTGTGATGGGAAAGCTTTTAAGCATGTGAATAGTCCAATTGACTATGAGTACCAGCAGTGGAAGGACTTTTGCGGTCATGCAATGATGGATCAGCAGTAGTGCATGGTAACTTTTCTGACCAGGCAGCAACTAATTAATGTTACTTTTACAATGAGAAATGACTTTCCACAGCTACTGATAGGAATCAACCCATAATGTTAAATCAAAGAATACTGGGAATTTGCCAAGCAAGTGAAGATCACGCTCTCTACAGATATTTTGCAGCAGAAAAAAAGATTCAATTTCTTGGATAAATGACCTTTGTGCATTATTCATCTAGCTCTCATCAGAGCGTGTGCTTTAGGTTTCTTCTCTCGATATTCGTCAGAAGAAATTTGCTTTGTTTTTCCTTACCTGATTGCTATATTCCTTTAGAGGATATTTATTGTTAAGCCACGGCCTCTGTTATTTCCTTTGCTGCCTGAGCTTAGTCAGAATGCTGTGCCTCAGACATGCAATAAAGCCCAGTAGCAGAGGAAATAACAGTGCAGTTAACCTCCTTAACATTGATAATAAATAAGTGCTAATAAGATATGTACCAGGGTAGCAATTGCCCTGACATAATGAAATGCACTAGTTTAAATAAGTGGTAGCTGGTGTCATCGTGCTTTTCAGCAAGGAACCTATGCAGGCACTATATTTTCTGGGTAATTTATGTGTCAGATTTTCTAGCTGCTGTTACGACATTTAGTCCAAGTGGCCCAGTTTTCATAAATTCTTGACACCAAGCAGATTCCTTTGTTTTTACAGGTGCCTATCTCGGATCTGAGCCTTTTCTTTAAAAATATTATCCCAGTTGGGGGTGCTGAGCATTCTTGGAAATCTGGTCTCTGTCTTCTGCCTCTTTGTTTAAACTGCATTTCACTGGATTAAAGCCAGCTTGATTGAGAATTTTGCTTTCCAGTCGTTACCTGACTCTTGATTGAACATGGTATCTCTGCTATCAATTTACGTCCCTGCAGATCAAATAGCTCTCTTCATCTCACAGTACTGACAAGCTATCATGACAACTCCGTGGTGAATATACACACTCTGGAACTGGAGGGGAGGTTTGTTTTATCGTAAAGCAATTCTTCAGGGTGGCTTAGTGACATGCTTTGAAGGAAAGACTAAGGTTCTCTTTGCAGCATGCCTAAACCAGGAAAATGCAAAATATAGCCTGCTCCCTACAACTTGAATGCATTTAACTGTCTCACAGCTTGGGCACTGCTTAGAACATCTCATGTGCTGTAACTGAATTTCAATACCTACCAAAAAAATGGTAGTACTGAATAACCAGGAGATGTTTATAAGTACCAATATTAATTAGACAATCATAGTTCATAAAAGCCACATGAGGATATGATTTGTGAATCGTAACTAAGTCTAAATGATTGTGCTAATTTATTATGGTTTGGAAACAGAAATGTAAATTTGTGAGCCTTGTGCCTCATTATTATGATTATTATTTTTTTTTACTCTACAGTTCCCTTGACACTTACTGTGTTACTAAAGACAAGAATAATAATACCAGAAAATGCTCATGTTTTATCTCTGTAATATTGCTGGCAAATTGAGACAGCATGGTAGTAAAATCATAGGGGAAGTTTTCTCTGAAGTGCCCATGTCTTTGGTTTATGGGTCTTGTCAGTTTTTCGTCATTGCTTGGTTGCAAAAAAACATCTGTTCCTGCTTTTGAGAAATATTTGTAGCAGTTTTACAGCAGGATTTAATTACTGCTAGTGAATGGTGGTTGGGTGCCATACAGTACTAACGGATTTTTATCTATACATCTTTATATCTATGAAGTGTAAATGACAAATAGGAACACTATTTAACTGTGACTTCAGTAAGAAAGGCTATTTGCTGAAGAACTATGTGGTAAGAGAGTTCAAACGATGGGCAGTACTCAAAGGATTTTGTTTCAGAGTTGCTCACAAAGTGATGTGATTTTTTTTTTCTTCTTGAGCTCCGTATCAGAATGCAGCTCCCTAAATCCTAAAACTGTGATAGCCACGGGAGAATCTCTAATATGAACCTTGGGTGAATCTGAGATACTGGGAACCTTATGAACTTCTGCAATTATTGTTACTTATGTTTTTCTTAAGTACTGATCACTGTTGGCACCGAATGTTATGCTTTTGATGGAGCTTTGTTTCAATAAATGATTTTGTTAGGTTTTAGTCATCCATCTGCTCTTTGGGAAACACCTTCTTAAATATTTATATTACTGTGAAGGTATAATCCAATTTTTATACTGTCTAGAAAGAGGGGTATCTCACTCATCTAGAAATATCAATGCATAAATATGACTGATGGCATCTGATAATAACGATTTCTCTCATAATTAGAGAGAAGCACAATATCTGAAACAGCACTAATGTCAGCTTTGGCTCCCTCCCTTTTCTCCAAAAGCTTATGCCATTCTGAAATTTTAAAGTCTGCTTTCTTCCCGTTCTACTAGAAAAATGTCTATTCCCACATCTGATGACTTCCCTCATTTGAGTTGTCCATGAATTCTCTGAAGTCTTCATCCCTGTTAATTGTATTAGCTCTAGAGAGAGAACCAGCAGCAGGTCCTGCTTTCTCTTACATGGTGTGCATCTTCACCTGAATAGCAAAGAGGATGGCTTTAGAGGCATAAAGCCAGGGGTTGTCACAGATGTTAGTGAAGTTCCAGTCTGGCCTGAGGAATCTTTCTACTGCATCTCCCTGCTCTGCTCACACCCTTTTCATACAGTATTTGCATGAGGAGGAAAGAGCCCAGCTTGATGGGTAGGGGCAGGCCCTGGGAATTTGGTAAGAAACTTTCAGTGCTTATATATGGGACATTATATATGGAAATAGTTATGTTGTTATAGTTTCTAAGAAACGTTTATATTAGGGTGGCACCCACATGCTCTGCTATACATTTATGTATGCAAATAAGTGACAAAGTATTTGCAGTTTGCAACTGAGACAGGTTTTTTGTCTTTAATCTGAGTCCTCGTTCAGTTCCTGCAATGGTCTAGCTGTGGCAAAGGTTCAGACTGTGGTATTTGAAAATAGTTTCAAGTGCCTTCATTGTTTTTTAGCAATACTGACATGCCTGAACAGGCAAACAGGCATAGTCTGGACTCTCTTTATACCATCAAAAAAGTGCATTTGCCAGTTTATTTTGTGTATCATTCTGGGATTGAAACAATTTACAGCCCTAGGGATATCTTACATTGTGTTTGCATGGAGTTTTTCTCAGCATAGAAAACTTAGAACCTCAGCAGACACTGTTATGCTGGCAAAAGCTTCATGTGTCAAGCTTTATTTTCTTTAAAAATTCTTGGAATTCAAAAAACAGTCATCCTGCCCTTTCCCTTGCTTTTGGCTGCTAATGCTTTGCAGAAGGTTTGCTGATGGATTGGTTTGTCTAGGTGTTTGTTACACACTGACATGCAATAGCTTATGCGATGTTAATGCTGTGAGTTTCAGAGAGACTGAGAAATCCTCCTTCAGCTTTCTCCTGAGCCCTAGGAACTCATTTCACATCTCATTCATTAGACAAACTACCTGATCTGAAAACAGCATGCAAAACACTCCAGATTACTCTGATGCAAAAGTTTAGTAGCTTGTTCCCCTGAGGGTGCCAATAACTCAACTTTTGGACCTCAAAGAAAACCTGTTTTTGAGGGTCAAATTTACGATGGCTTGAAAATGAATGTAGGGTAGTGTTTGTGAAGAACTGTAAACTAAAGACAATGTGCATTGAGTTAGTTTAAGATGGCAGGCCTGCCCCCTAACCTGTAATCTCTGAAGATTACCGGCTCCTACTACACTCACAACACTGACAATGCACTGTTCATAGCGTACTGGCCTGGGGCAGATTCATAACAACTCACATTTCTTCTCAAGATATATAATTTCATTGCTTTGACACAGGCAGTATTTATAATAGCAAAGGATGAAGACATTTCTTGTGTTTTCTCTCTCTTTCTCTGTTGGGCCCATTGATAGCAATTCTAATGTGATTTTCAGTCTCGCATATATCTATTTGCAAAATTAAATGAGATATTTCCTTGTATGGATGTAGGTGACTGATGAGATTTAAGCATTGTTCAGCATAAGTGTCCTGAATTCAGATAGTTATACAAAATGTGAGGCACTGTCAATCTACAAAGTTGACCAGAAATTTTTTTATAGAATATTTTCCTACCTGGTCTCTGGAACTTCACTCAGGAATTAATTAGGGAATTCCTGGTTTCGGAAGTAAGAAGAGTCCTTCTTTAACAAGTACCTGGTATCATGCTGAAGAAGGTCAGAGTACTTGAACTAGCAATTTTGGCATCAAGATTACCACTTCAGTTTGAGTGATGCTGCATCGGGAAAGATTTGTACATGGGGAAATGTACTGGAAACATATTCAAATGTAAAGAGTTCAAAGACCTAAGTGACTGAGAAACTAAACCATTCCTCTGGCAATGTCTTCTAACGACTTAATTAGCTCCCCTATTTAAAAATATGTCTTTTAGTTCTAGTCTGAATCAACTGAATTACTAATTTCTAGCTGTTGCATTTCTTTATGGCTGTTTTTCTCCTGTTATTACCACTTGATCTTTTTTTTTCTGTAGGTGCTAGCTCCTGTATGTCCATGCATGCTTCAAATTCTTACCTGTTTGTAGACAAACACTGTTTCCTCTCTGAAGAAGTACCATTCTCAGTAAAGGCAAAAGGCAAGTGGGGATCCAGTTGTAGAGAAGTTAGTGACAGCACAAGTATATCTGAGAAAAGCCTGGAGCCAAACCAGGCTTCACGCTCTCACCCTGAGAGCTCTAGGCATTGCTTTTGCCCAAGTCATTTTGAGCTGTTCCTAGCATAGCAGTCTTTTACAGATGAGATTTTCCCCTATGAAACCCTGAACATTAAAAGACTCCTTTCAGTATCCATAACAACATAGGTTTAGAAAAATGCCATCAGTAATAGATTTTATTCTGCATTCTCTAAATGGGCCAAACTCTCCTATTGATTCAAATAGCTCTTTTGCCTGAGTAATTTATATGTGAGCAGGTCAGGGTTGAAATGGCCGAATCCCCATTTACAGGAAATGTGTATGGAATAGAATAGAAATATCCAGATATGTGGCCAAGTGACCGTTGTGTATGTGATAAAAAGGGTTTGAGTGTGGCGGAAAGTAATTTTAACTTTAAATGTAAAGCTTCCACACTGAATTTCTTGCCTCTCCTTTTTGTTTTCTTCCACCACTGCTTCTTCTGCTTTTTCAGGTCTTTTTCCTCTTTTTCTTGTCAGGTTCTTCCAGGGATTTTGAAGTTGAATGGTGATTCTGCCTACAGCTCCGTCCAGCTCAGTTTATGATTCTGAGCTGGTCAAAAGTAGTTACACAAATTCCTAAATACACTAAGCATTTCCTCTCCTAATTAGACAAAACACCCCAAAAAACAAGTTAGCCAAGAATCTCAGGTCCCCTTAGTACCATCCAAAGCCCTTGTTTTCTCCAACAGACCGAAAGAAAGAGATTTTAAAAGTATGGTAAGTGACCTTTTACCTCTTTGCTCCCTCAAGTTAAACAAATCTTCTTAATAACCTTGAGGTTTGTTTCTTTTTTTTATTTTTTAGCATTTGGACCAATTTTCATAGAGCAAACAATCTGAAGTTCTTGACCAAAGTGATAGATAACATTAGCAGATGTCTGTAGTATTTAACAGCCTCTTCCTGCTCTTACAAGAGCTAGACATATTGGTAAAAATGTCTCCCTGGTTCTGTGATACAAGATGGCACTTTTATCAATCAAGGAAGCACTTAGCCAGCTGAAGATAACGCTGTAGCTGAAGGATTTTCACCCTGAAATTCTTGCTGCAGAAAAAAGTACATTAAGATAAATACTCCAGTGTCAGATGCACACAAGGAGGCCTCTTTGTTGAACAGTGGCATTAGATTAAAAAAATAGAAACACACAGTGCAGTCTGCCCACTGTTACTCGAGTATAAATCTGACATCCTTCACCTAGCTGTACAGGCACCCATACCAGCTTTACCAACACACATGACAGGAGAGTTTGCCCCCTTTTTTCTTAGTATTACTTAGAAAGGATTTTTTAATGCCTATATATTGATTGCAAGAACTTTTTTGTGAGCAGAATGAGACTTCATTTATTCCCTCAAACTATATTTTGAAGTTAGGGCAATCAAATTCCTAGCTACTGATTTCATGAGTCCAGGTACATAGATACTTTGTTGTGTGACCTGTGTGTGAACTGGAAGGAGAGAAAGGGAGGAGGAGGAGAAATGCACGTGAAAGAGAGATGGTTAAGGGAGGAGATGGTCATGTAAATGGAGTAACCTTGCTTGATCATCACGAGAGAACAAATTTTCCAGGGGCCAAAGGATTACTGTGACTACAAAGGTCCAATAAAGGGGAAGGCTGAGCTACTCATAGTGTCATCATAGCTGTAATTCTCAAGCCATAATAAAATCCTGGTATGTTATTAATTCAGCTGTTCTGGTTGCCGTAGAGGTGATATTCGAGTACTGCCATTAATTCATCTTTTTACCCACTAATATATTATTTTCTACAGGGATTCATTGGTTTAACCCTCAAAGTGAATTAGCCTGTGGCATATTTCAAAGGTTTCCGCCCAATTAAATCAGTCCAAGGACATCCACATTGCATCAGAGCCACTAGTGCATTACATTAGCAAAGATAAAAACCCCAGTCAGGAGGGTGGATATCTTTAATGGGACTTTATCACTGAGACTTGAAGTGTTATATATATATGAGAAGCAAAATGCACTTGGCTATTCCCACAGAGATCGTGCACTCTAAAATTGCCTTAAATGCACAATCACTAACAGCAGTATTTGTCACACTCATTGCTCATTAGTTTAGGGCAGGAAATTACTGGTGAATAAATGCTGTTTTGCCAAGGAAAATATATAAAGCAGTAACATGTAACTGAAAACAATCATCAAACTCCAGCATTGATGGGACTTATTTTTTACACTTGTGGTGATGGAGGATTTTTAGCTAAAAAGAAGATGAGTATGTATAGTGCTGATATAGAGAATGGGAAAAAGCAAAGTGGAATGAACAGGATATGAGAACTAGCTGAGCAGGAGCTAACCAGCTTTGGTGGACCTGAGCTTGTCTGCAGTCTCAGCACCATGTTCTGCAGAATATAGCACCTATATTGTTCATGCTTTTGCATTATCTATCCTATCCAGGTTTCCCTCTACTCTGGATTATGGAGAGCTGTCTGTGTACAGCCCTACCACATAATGTTTCTGTTCCCTGAACAGCAGGCTGTAGAAGATAGCAGATAGAAATACCCATCCCAGATCAAACCCTCTTCTTTTCTCCCCTGCACTCTGAGTGGAGTAAGCATAACTGTGTGTTTAATTTTTGCTTATTATGACTTGCAGAAACTGGGATGAGAGCAGATGTGAGCTTTGTATACCTATGCGATTTGAATGTCTGTCCCCAAATTCTTAGTACACCTCTCTGCATTCTACACTTCAACCACTTACCACTTGTGGTGGTTTATGCAGAGTACCACCTATTCTTATTGGCACATTTTGTTCTAGAAATTAAGGAGAAACATTTCAGAATATCATTTGTTTTCATGGTATGAGTACGTGCTTTTATGACAGTGCCATTTAGAAGTATCTGACACTGCTCAGATGCAGAATTTGCTGGTATCAGAAAACAATGCAGAACATAAAGGCAGGACAGATTTTTACTAGGTATTATACCACACTAGGGAGGGCATTTAAAACACAAATAGACAACATGTAGCACATGTACTATTAAGCTTTTACAGGGCATTATTCCACTCAAGGGATGTTTGTGGTATGAAAAAGAGGGAAAAACAACACAGGACACAGAGAGCAAGACAGATCTTTATAGGGAATTATCCCACACCGGGGAGGCTGCTACTGTGAACAGAGGAAAGAAAAACAAGGCAGGAGATAAAGATGAGAGATTTTATACTGGCTTTAACGTTTGCCTCTGTGTGATCTGAAGCAAAACTGGTAGCACTGGATGAAAAATGCACACTGAAAATCTCATTCTAAGATCTTATTCTATTTTCCTGTTTGCTAATTGTGAAGGTTGAACTTGGCAATTTTTTCTCCCACAGAAGTTGTTCTGTGGATATTTTCTGTCTCAGTCTATAGGATAAAACAGCCAGTAAGGCACTAGTGAGAACAGTTCTTCAGAACTGAGGTTTTTTCAAATGCTGTGAAATAGAACTGTAGAAGAAATAAAGACTAGTGGGATTTTGCTGAAAAAGGGAGATCAAGAACAAAAATAGCTACTGAATTAGGGTCAAAATAGGTAAATGGTTTCAGACAAAAGAAAGTACAATTTCAGAATGCTACTTTTGTTATGAATTTAGGTATGTTTTCTTAAATGTCTTAAAATCAAAATTTTATTTTCAGCTTGACAACAGACTATTTTGATCTTAAATGGAATTTTTTATTGCCAGTGAGAACCTCATAAGCTACAATTTTAATTTTGAATCATTCTGAATTAATTTTTTTTTTTTAAACTTTACTTGCTCAGACACTAATATCAATCATGAAATTATTTAAGTACTGACACGAGAAAAGCATCATTCTTTATGGAGCATGATCCTACAGTTTCCCACACAAGTATTCTATGTTGCTGCTCTTCCTTCAGTATCTGAGAAGCATATGAATCCTTCCTATGACTGGGCATTTATAACATTTCTGCGCATTCCCTGGTGTCTAATAAGGAGATACCATGATGTAGCCCTTCTCAGAATCAGGTGTTATGACATCCTTCTTTTTGCAACTTGACTGAAATCTGCAGGAAATGCTCTTTTGAGATACCTTTCTGCTATAACAAATTTAGTTGAAATGAGATGATTGTTATAAAAGCTACAATAGGGCACGGAGCAGACACAGCATGTTCCTCTAGCTCTTTCTCCCAGGGCAAACCAGATAAAGGCTGATCATTGAGTTAGCTTCACTGGGTAGCATTCCCTATACACTGCTCTCCAGTGGTCCATCACACAGCCTGTGGGGAGATGCAGGTGTCTTAGAAGCCCTGTCAGAATAGAGGCTGTCTGACAGTGGGACATAGGCCTGGCAAATAGGGTCACTGATCCATTGCCAAAAAACCCAGAGTGACAGATAGCCTGCCCTGTATTCCTAGCAGCTGCTGCATCCTCTTTTATGTATATAGAGCTGTATCTCTCTTAGCTGTAAAACAGGGCTATTCGCTTGCTATATGCCAGGCTGCACGCTACAAGTACAGCCATAATATTGATTAGAAGATGCTCAGATGTTATAAGAAAAAAGGTGATATAAACAGCTTTATACGACATAGTAGACAGTATGAATATTTTAATAGGCTTTCTAGGTCATTTTGTAGCATTTAATAGGCTACTATATCCTTGTGAGTCTGCAATTAAAAAACCCCAACCAAACAACAGGACCATATCCAAACAATCCAACCATATAAAAAGCAGAGCTCAGTTTCTCCTATAAATTCTGTGGTCTAACAAATAACTGGTTTGGTGCAATATCATGGCTGATAAACTCTAGGAAGCTTTTCCAAAGAACGGGCAATTGCAGAAACAAGAGTTTTCTGAAAAGGGGGAGGAAAAAAAATCAAGTACATGCAGGTCACAAGGGTAGGAAGAATTGACAATTAAAGTAAGATCAAAACGAAGGAAGCAGATACAGAGGTGGCTTTTTCAAAGAAGTTGGATGAAGTCCTCAACAGTTAAGATAACAATAGCAATAGGATAAAGAAATACGAAGGAGGGTGGAAATGAGAAGGAAACCCAGAATGTGGAAAATATCCAGTGGGTGTGGAAAGAACAATTGCTATGATTTATGCACTTTGGCTAGCACAAACTCACCAGTATGCACTTGTTAGTTTCTAAGACTTCTATGATTCAGTAACTTGTTTGCTTTTTCTTGTTTTTTGGGGAAAAAAAGCCTCAAACTATCCCAACTGCACCTTGAGTAGTGTAGCTGAACAAAGGAAGTTGGAATATACTACACAGAAATGAGCCAAGAACTATATTTCAGTATTTATTTTCATCAACATAGCATCCCTCTGCCCAAGTGTTTATATGCTGCTGATCAAGAATGTTTCTGTTCAGGCCATGTTAATATGCATGCATAAAATTTGTTCTGCTCTAAGTGAATCTTGTTTGCCTTTAAGTATTTTTTCCTCTTTTTTTTTTTTTTTCCCCCTTTCTTTTTTTCCCCCCTGTGATCCATGCATGGATTCCAGGAATAAGATGTATAATCTCTTTTTCTTCATATAGACCAGTACAGCTTCCTAAAGCAGGCTAGTCCTGAGAGGTCATCAACCAAGAGACTATGTGATTGTCCTAGCTAATAAAATTAGGGGAAACAAGGAGCTGCATCTTGCATTATACCTTGTAAGTGGTACAATTTAAGCTTTGTCAGGATTTTTTCTGGGGTCAAAGTCCAAGGGACTGCTACTGACAAAGAGAAGCCTTCCTTAGCCATGCCTGGCACTGCTCAGGGCCTGCGTGAGCACAATTAGAGCATTCCCACCTGACCTGGAGCTGCTACAGGTCTGACCCTGCCTCTGCCACTGCTAAATCCAAACTGCTGAGTGCTTCAGCTTGAGTTCTGGAATGATCCACAAACCTTTCTCCTAACTGCTCTGTAACTGACTTCCAACTGTAAACAGATATTTGTCAAATTTTGCAACTGAGTAACTCTGTTGAGTAGACATGTCTGCAGTTGGACTACTCACAAAAGCACCTGTGTTAATACTCTCATGCTCTGTGAATTACATTTGCCCGTGGGAATGCCAGAGGTATCTGGCGGTCTTGTTTGCCTTCATCGATGTGCTTTCACCTCGAGACAGAGTGAGAGGCTGTCAGCAACCTCTGGGGGCAGCTGGAGGCAAATAGAAGAAAGGCAGTGGGAAAGTTGTGGTGGTGAAAGCCCCTACAGTTTTCTTCTGCTGTTGCACAAAAGTGCTTTATGCTGGAAGGTGTGTTTGCTAGTGGCAGTGAGACGTGTACAAAAGCTGTTGCCACTACATAGTCATATCTTCTGTTGGTGTGTAACTTGTTCATTCAGCAATTGGTATTACTGCTGTTCTCAAATCCATGCTCTTTGTACCTAACACAGCCAGATTAAGATGTAAATGTATTATGCATAGCCCTAAAGAATCTGAGAGTCAGGGCCCTAACAACCTTACTTTACCAAGAATGATTCTTCATGGTTGTGAAAAAATATATCTGACTCAAGTCAGTGTGACTGAAGGATACCTGACATTTACCAACATCTTTCTAGGTTTGCAGCTGGCACAAACCAAGCTTTGTTTGCGTGAATCATTCACGGTAATGAGTGATAAACTCTAAAGTGTTATAAATTTTGCATCTGCTGTGTCCTTTTTCTTTGGTGAAGCAGATACAAGTAATCTTTCATTCAAAGTAATTTAATTCTTTTCTTGAGAGAGAGGGTGGAGGCCGCCCAACCTCCCTCCCCTATTTTGACTTGCCCAAGAAGACAGTGGTACAGCGTACCTTGAGAAGCAGGGGTCGTGAGCCATGTGACTGACCAGTACACCCATAAAATGGTAGAAGGCTCAGAGGAGATGGGCCGGAGTGACGTGTCTGTGAAGCTCAGGGAATAATTCAGGATATGACTGACCACAGCTCTTGCAATGAGCTGAATTTATTTCAGCACAAAGGGGTCTGGAGGGTGGCCTTTGTTTTAGATAAACTCTCTGAGTTCATTAAGAGTATGAATGTTTCCTTGAGTTAGCCAGAGCAGCATGGGGGGAGTGAATATGTTGCTCAGCCCAATATATAATATATGAAGAGAGCAACGTGTTTGGGCTGGCTTCAACCCACATATTCATTCCTGGCAACTGGGGATGCCCAGAATTGTGACAGCGAGCATACTCCAGAGACTGCTAATAGGAATCACATTAGGATTGTGATTGAACTGTATTGCAACAGCTATATATTTTGTTAAGTATAGCTTGTGTTTGCATTGTGTTATTCAATGTACTTCTTTTTTTATTACCACTAAATCAGAAGTCCTTGGTAACATCAGCTATCTTTAAATAAGTAACTTTGATATTAAACATTACACCTTCCAAGTATGGAATATCTAAAAGAAGCTGGTCAGAGAATATTGGACTCTGATGTCACCAGAGAAATGGGATGTGGAAATGCCCCTCAGACTCTATACTACACTGTGGCATACAATAATATCCTGTCTGTCACATTATATGTCCTAACAGGGGTTATCTGTGTTCGGATTAGATTGAAGCTGTGTGACTTTGAGTGTGCATGTGTGGTTTTGTTTAGAAAATTCAAAATTCAGGCTTCTGGCTCTCACACTGGTGGTCAGAGAGAGAGGAAAGAACTCATTTTAATATCTGAATTATCTAGTTATACCTTCCAGTTTGTGGCTCACTGGGTATTTGCATGTTCTCTTATTAGTGATTACAACTGATAGGAAGGCATTTTTTCATGTTATCTTTCTGACACCCCCCCCCCTTTCATTTCTGCTTACTGCTGGGCTCAGTAGTAAATATCCCTAAAGAGCAAATAAGCACCTGAAAGTAGCCTGCATGCGAGGAAGTATAGGCCGAGGCTGTATGCACCTTCTCTTCACTCACTTCCTCTGGATTCAGTGGAGAAGGGTCTACGTCTCTTTATAGCACCCGTTCTCAGTACATCTGTTCAAGTGGAAGATCTGTGAGCTAAAAGCAGGAGGCCATCTAATATTTCTTTTCACTTCCAGATTTTCTGTGCTTACAAATATCAATTACATGGTTTGTGTAAATTACAAGGATGATGAACTTTGAGTAGCTATAGTATGTTTAAAACGTCTGTACAGGAATAATAAGGAGATTGTGAAAATCTGCTCTAGGAAGTCTGAGAGACATTTCCAGATAATTAATGCAATGTGTGGAAACCTGAAATCAGCACTGGTGTGGTGGTGTTGGGTTTTTTTTTTTCATAAACTAGTAATTTAGGAGTGCATTACAGGAGCACATTAAATTAACTATTATTAGATGAGGAAATGTTAAGATTATTAAGATAATAAAAACCAATTAGTGTAGGTTTTTTGTGTATAACATGGGTCTCATATAGAAAACCTATTATACAAAAGGGACTACAAATATTTGGGGGATATTTCAGGTAGAAACCAGGGCTTAAGGGTCTTGAGCTTTTTTTTTTGCAGTAGGAGAAGAGTGCTTTATGAACAATGTACTCTTTGAAACACAGTGATGTTATGCTAGGATTGAAAAAGTGGTTACCCTGACAGGGTTTCAGGTAGTGTGTAAGAAGCTTTTCCATTAGTCTTATATCCTTTGGGAGTAAGTTGGGGCAGCCTGAAGAAGAATATAAATTTGTTTATTTGTTCCCATAATGATGGAAACAACTTGTCTGCCTGTGCTAGAAATGTTTAGACATCATTTCTGGAAGGTTAATGCATCTGATTTTCTTCTGGTTAAGCAGTAAATTAGAACTATTTCCATTGACATTAAAAGGTTGACATCACTCTAAGGATACTGGGAAGGACATGAGAATCACTCCCAGTTGGTATCTCAGTAAAGGATAACATGATTCTGTGAAACTGTTTACAATGAGTGGTGGAAGATGTCTTTAATATGAAAGTAATGCATTCTCATAGCTGTACCAAACTTCTGAGAGCTTGTATTCCCACACTGCTTTAATTTTGCTCCTGTGTCTGTGACAAATGATTAGAAGTTTATCACCACTTCAGGCAGAAATTACACAAGGTAAATAATTTCTCCATTATAACTTTATGACGACACCCTTATAACCCTTGCATCACATTCATTTAGCTGTTTCCTGGACCATTATTTCAGTCACTGCTATTGATTCTTGTTGGTTAGTTTGTTACTGTGTCCAAATCCATTTTTTCAGATTAGCCTCAAGCTGGAGCCAATGAAGGAGACCTTCATGACAAGTGTGTTTCCCATCTGGTAGTTTATCCAAATGATGTCTCTTCATTTACTCATTCTAAATGCCAGTTCTTTATGTGACAGTCTTGTCCTTCAGCATGACTTCTATTCCACAAAGCATAGCCATCAACCTAAATTTCATTTGGTTCTTCCGTGTGATAGATCTCTTGGAGATGCTATATTTAGGCAACATGGTATGGCCTTTATTCACCTATTTCAGGAAGAAGTAGAAGTAGTGTTTGTTTTGACATGACCTATGGGCTGAAAATACAAATTCAGGTTTGCATGGAAATGCATAACTGCACATTGTTTGTACATATCAGGTTGCCTGTCTGTTGTTTAGAGGTATTTCTATAGTACATCTTAACTAACTGTTTTTTAAAATGATCACATCACCTTTTTCAAAGAGAAGAGTAAAGGCCTGGTTCCCATACAGTGTCTGTCTGCTGTTTTCTATCTTCCCTGGACTAGAGGTTGTAATTTTGAAATACCTTCTTTGGAAAAACTATAAGCAATATCTGTTGGTTTGCTTTTTTTCAAACTTTCACAAGTTTTGTATATGTGGGACTCCGAGTGCACCAATAAGTCTTAATTGTCCTGACCAGCCTCACCTGAGACTTCCACCCCTCACTTGTGCATCCAGCAGCCTTGTTTAAGCTGAAATCTGGGTCTTCAGTTCTGGTCGGATCTGGGATAGCAGAGCAGAGTGGTCATAGCAGGTGAAAGTATGGCAACAGATTTGGTCTGTGGTCAGTGTGGGAAGTCTGAACAACAGTAGCTCAGGTGCAGGAATGGAAACAGGCGACATAGCTCAGGACAGAACTGTGGGCCTAGGCCTGAGTTTATATTATATTCCTGGATGTATGGGCAGAGGGTGTGGGTGTAGGTCCTGGGCAAGGCTGGCTGGGGTAGGTAGGATCTATGGGTGCACTCAGGGCCCTTGATTATATGTAGTTAAAATGCATGTTCATGTAATATCTCTGGGGTTTTATAAGCTAAAAGAACATCTCTGCCAGCTCTAAAGGCAATCTGAGCAGGTGTGTTTCTGAGATCCAGTTTTTGTAGTAACCAGTTTTGCCTTTTACTTGCAGTGAGATCATTTCCAAAAATGAATGTTCAGGAAAAACCTGTGAGTTTCACCTGATTTTATCTGGGAGAAAATGGTTTGGTACAAACCCATTAATCAATCTTTATTTAAAAATCAGACCAAATTCTCCTGAATACACTGATCGTATGTCCACCTTTGAGTAAACAGAGTCTGAGTTTCATGCTCGTAACAAAACCTGAAATGAGGCCAAAGCTCTCAGCATTTGGTTTTATTGCCGACATCTCACAGCGCACCATTACATATCTGTGTATAGAATATCTATAGTAGTCATTAACGTGGGCTCATTACAGCCTGCCATCTGTAGTGGTGACAAAATGAGCTACATTATTGCCTCAAAATGCTGTGATCTTGAAACGATTTTGCCCTGCATCTTCCTCAAAGCATGTGCAAAGCAGTCAGGGAAATTAACACTACAAGGAAATTTTCTTTGCATTTTCTGTTATGTTCCTTTAACTCATTCCAAAACTTGGTGTACTTTTAAATTCCCCTCCAAGTAAATATAAGGAGATGTGCTGATCCCTGTCTCTCTGTATTTTTTTTTTTTTACTTTGTCTTTTTTTTTTTTTTTTAAACTGTCGGTGACAGATTTTGTTGCCATCTTTTATTAAGTGATGCTAAATGTTGCTCAGACTTTGAATGAAGGGTGTACTATGTGCCTTTGGGTCAGTATCACTCACAAGAGGAAATACATTGTAAGCCCCTGCTCAGACACAAAACAATGCATTTGTTCAGAAAGGGAGAAGACATGAAAGAAAGCTAGGATAAGGTTAGAGACAGTTTCTGGGCATAAACAAGTAACATGATCTTGTAAGATTATGGAAGATTAGTGTTCTATCAAGGAGCAGAGAATTCCTTTTGGGAGAATGAAACCGATGGATTAATCACAGAGGTACCTGTCTCTGGTTGTGCATGGCAACAGTGTTAAGGTTCTGCTTAACAGGGGAATTATACAAAGAGGCAGTTTATGCTTTCTTAAGTCTTCCATATTTGGCATCATTGCAAGCCTTGACAAAATCCTGGGTACCTCAGGAGTTTACATCCCTATCGGTCTGGGGGAGTGCCTCACTCTGTCATAGTTTTACAAAGGAAAAATTTTAAATGCAAATTTTTTCCAAGTGTTGTTCTGAAATTATGAAAAGGAAATCCCAGAAAACTTCACCAGACCTGTTAGTGTCCCAACCTCTCCCTCCTTCCATCTTCTTCCTTTCTTTCCCAGGGGAAAAAAAGAAATCCTAAACTTGTTTCTTCAGTTCTAGATTTTTTTTAATTTATTTTTATTTTTTTTAGGAGTCAAATACTCATTTTTTGTCCTCTTCCCACTGCTGTTTGCCTTTTCTCCAAGAAGATGCCTTATTGAAAACCTTATTGAGATACTTGTGATTGGAAGATGAATTGGCAAAGAAGACAAAGTCAATGTTTATAAAGGTTAGAAGGTACTACTTTTGATTACAATTAAATCATATCCTACTTTAACAGCCTAGACATCACTCTAGAGACTGTCAAGATGTGGATGGAGCAGAAGCAGTATTACCACAATGACATTGATTTGATAACATTGACTTTTATTTACATTATTTTTTATATGAGAAATAGATGAGACTTTAGGAATGCTTCTAGTAGTTCTGAAGACAACTTGAGTTACCTTCCTTGGAGTGCTTGCTTTTCTCTGTTAATCACAAGCAATTTTTTCAGAAGCTGAAAGAAATTAAGAGGGACATGAAAAGCTAACTCAGAACTAATTTTGAACCTTTTAAGTGAAGCTTAAAGAGGGATTTACTTTAAAAAACTCCCCCCACCCCCCTCTGCCCCTGCTCTGGCAGGATTATAATGACAACTGGAATGTATTTGTCAGTATAGTTAGTGGTGGGTGGCAAAGGTGAAGATATGGCTTGTATGCTTGTGGGAAAGCACTGCAATCTCATAGATAGGGTGGGAGATGAGACAATTTTCTAAACTTCAAAATGAGCTGAACACGGAGCTTCTGTATGACACTGGTTCTTTGTGCTTCCAATGGAAATGAGGGATAGCCCCCAGACAGAATAGTAACCAGATCCACTGACTTTTACTGGATAATCATTGTTGATTGGCCATATAATAAAATAACATAAAATTTGTGTCTTTTGACTGTAATGGAATGTCATTAAATTTGTCTCATTTCCATGAATCTAGAGACAGCTAATGGCTGAATTGTTATGGGGGGATGTGATATGCTTTCAGGACAAATACATGAAACCATGCTGTCAGTCTCTCTGTCTTTCAGTTCTCAGTAGCTTTGGAACTCATTGGGTATCTTCAGCCAAATTTGATAGAGAGATATTAATTTCAAAGGTGTTATGTGGCACATACTGGTGGCTCAGAAGAGGCTGGAGCGTATGTACCTCTCTGAGGAGTAACAATTATAACCTGACATCTTTGCCGTTCCATAAAGCAGCAGCCAGCTGGACAGTCACCAGTTGTGTAACTTAAGTTTGACAGCAGCAACTACTAATCACTCTGGTTTAAAGAGTTCTCTGGGAACTAAGAGAGAAGGCAGGAGTTATAAGCAAAGGAGGAGCTGTTAAAGGATGGAGGACACAAATGGATAGGAAACTTTACTTAGTTGTTGTACCCACAGGACAATTTGCTTAGCTTTTTTATTTTCATTTGTTAAAAAAATGTAAAAAATTGCCTAAGGAATTATTATAATCTAAAAAGGGTCTGTTGTGATCTAAGAAAAAAGTAGTACACTGCAAACGACCATACTGGACTGTAACCTCTTTAACAGCAAAGGCAGAGTCTGAATAGAATAAATTGCAGTAAAACCTGAAAGGAGGGATTAAATAGAGGATTACAGTATATAATTGAGATGAAGCCAACATTCCCTCCTAAATTGGATAGTACAAGTGTGAAACTGCTTATGGGGCTATTGATGGGAGTGCTTAGCCTGCTACAAATGCAAGTGTACAACAGAACACTTTTCAGTACAATGGTGAATGGTCTCAGTTGTGACAGGACACTTACTTTTTTAAGTTAAGTTGCCATAACTACAGAATGCCCAGAAACCTATAAGTTTCCTTATGAGTCTGTACTGAGGCTGGCAGATTTTATACAAAACCATGTTCTCACATGTTTGATCTAGTTCTTTGTGAAATGATAAACTGATGGCAAAGAAGACAAATGTCCAGAGACGCTTAAGTCATATTAATCTCTATTCTTAGGAGTCTGTGTCTGGGAAAACCTTTAGCTGGGATGAGGGATAAATGTTACAGGAAACTATTGTATCCACAGATTTGCTGAACTGGTAGTAACATCTCCTTCAGTGACACAGAACCATTGATTCCTCCTGCCTACAAAATAAGGGGTTTCTAGACAAGTGCCCAATATGTGACCCTCCTGTCCATCAAAAGTGGAAAAGCAGGAGGGTGATGGGAAGGGAGCAAATAAGTTCTTTTGCTTCTGTGATGCCTGGTTTTGGAAGAGATAAGAGCCCTGTCCTGCAAAGGGAGCACTGTAATCCTGCCTCTACCACGTACCTCATGAATGCTTTCAGCAAGTTATACAGACTCTCTGTGCCTCCTGTTTGTACAGTAGAAATGAAGCCACTGCTTTATCTCAGGAATGTGGTGAGGGTAACTGCAATTAAGAGTCGCTGGGTGATCAGCTGTTCTGATAGTAGGAGCCAATTAATAGCCCAGATAGGTAGAACATCTCAGCTGCTCTTAGGGAAAGTGAGGGGTGAAAGTTACAGGAAGCAGTTTTCAGTCTTTTATGGGTTCATGGGAGAAGTTTATTTCTATGATAGCATGAATAATGTCTTCTGTAAGAAAAGGTAAAGGAACTGGACTGACATCATAGTTTACAGACTGGATTAACTCTACATTTAGTCAAGATCATTTGCACTGCAAATCAAAGACTGGGTACTCTGGATAATGCTATGCAGAGAAATAAGGAAAAAAATCAATGTAATTTCTTTCTGACTGAAGTGATATAAATTTGGTGCAAAGATAGCTATATAAAATGGAAAGAGAAAAGAAAACTAGAAACATCTTTATTTAAAATATGATACTACTGTCATGCTTAAGAGAAATACCTGAAGTAGTTTTTTGTTTGCTGGATCTAGCATATGAGTGATGGATGAAACAACCCACTTGTTGCAAGCCTCCAAGCTGACAAGAAGAGAGTAGGGAATATAGTTCAGACAAAGACTCTACATGCCAGTTTTATCATCTGTATTATTAATGTGCTGTGCTTGGTCCCTGTGGAGAGCTTAAACTGAGCCAGAGACAGGATGTGCATCCAGTGAACGTTTCCTATGATACTGGATTCATAAGGGCTTTTTTTAATAGTCTTGAAGTTAACTCCCCTCTCCCCTTTATCTGTCTTCCCTTACAGAGATGCCCCAAGTGTTTGATTTGCCTTGAATTGATTCCAGCACTAGTTACTGAATGTTTTACTTGTACTGAAAAAAGGAGAAAAGCCAGGCTCACAAGAAAAAGGTAGAGGCAAATGTGATTTATCAGAGCTATTGCTGGTTAAAGGTTTATGAATAGTTTGGGAGTTTGTTTTGAAGAAAGGGAAAATGTAGGCTTAATGGGAAAGGACTCAGGAGTGAGTCCTCTTAAGTTCTCTGCTTGGGGTTCTATTCTGTAATCTTGTTTCCAATTTTGCAATCCACCTTTAGTAGTCAACCTTCTTTTGCTAGGATAAGCTTCTAAGATTTCCAGCCTTGAACTGATGTTTAAATGAACTTAATGCTGACAAACCCAGGGTGCCTTCTTGTTTGGAGTAATAATGTTATAGGTGTTGCAACCTTTTGGAAAACTTTAGTGAATCTGAGACACTGTCCACTTGACAAGTTGAAAGGGTAACTACAAATTTCTATGAAGCCTGGTGTTGGATGCCAAATTCTGGAGAGGCAGGGAACGATCGCCCCTACTCCAGTCAGGAAATGCAGCAAAGTGACAACTCTTTTTCTCTCTGGTTTGTCACACCCCATTAACAGTTGTAACTCTCAACCCCATTCAGGAGCACAGTTTCTTCTAAAATACTACAGCCAGAATTATTCAGTTTGTATAGTCCAGACAACTGTTTAGGAATTGGATGCACACTTCACCATTTGAAAACGTGAACTAGATGTTTGAGAACAGGGTAGCAACTTGCACTGCATCCCTACCATATACTGGACTTGGTATGTTCGGATCTTGTCTTCTTTTTCCTTTTTTTTTTTTTTTTTTTTTTTTTTTTTTTTTTTTTCCTGGTTGCTGCTCACCTTTGACAATCACTTCCCTTCCCTCCTTACTAATATTTTTTTTTTTTTTTAGTGTTAATAGGATATGGTAGCAATTGAAAACTCCAACCAATAAAATATTGGTAGGGGTCTAAAAAGTTTTTGAAAAGCCTCTGATATAAGTCAGATCTCTTCAAACAGTACTTTAATCTTCTAGACTTTTGATTCAGTATTTCTGTGCCCTTACATATGGCTACGTTGTCTCTGTAAAAGTTCAGTCATAAGAACTCTGCTTTATGTCAAGAGATTGACTTGCCAGTTTGTGCTGGAGCATCCTGCTTTATATGGTTTTGGCTAAAGGCAAGCATTACTATAGACATAGATCCTTCTCTCATTGCAGGCAAACTGAAAGAAGAGACCAGCCTCCAGAAGGCTGTCTTTGTCACTCTGAAAGAATACTGTCCTCTGGTATCTAGCAGCTGAGCTGCTTGTGGCATTTTCCCTAACCTTGTTCTAGTCAACATGGACTGGATTAGTGTTAGCAAAGACCTGTTATTAAGATGTTTATGCTAATCATATTTGCTTTGGCTGAAACAAGCACTCAGAGAAGTAGTTTAGCTGGGAGGTCTGAGAGAGCAGTAGCCAGAGGGTGGACGAAAGTTGTGATGGGGACATAGGCTGATGGGATCTCTTCTGCTGACACAGCCGAAGTTGAGAAAGAACTTGTAGTTACAACCCCAAGTTAAAGATAGTAAAAGTCTGATGACAACATGGCTCCACAACTGCAAACTTAAGCTATGTTTTTATATGGCAGTGAACTCTTTCTCCTCCTAGGTTGGAACATTCTCCTACTTAGAGAGGTGCAATGTATTGTTTCAAATTTGCTCTTCCCAGCTTTGGCTCATCTCTTCTGTTTGCTCAGCACTTTAAATTGAGGAGTAACTCAAGTGGGCGGGATGCTGTCTCCCCAGCCAGCCTGACCTGGGGAGGTAAGGCTTGTTCTGCAGTCATCCTCAGGGGGTGGTGGTCATTCTTTATCATCAGCACTAGGCAATGTTTTATAACTGGGGAAACGAGTAATTTATTGAAATTAAATTAAAGAGTGGAGAGAAATAGAGGGTGTTTAGGGTAGAGAGGATGTAGTTATCCAAGCTGGAACACAGCCAGGATACGTAGATTAATTTCTGCATTCTTTCACAATATGCCTTGGGATCAGTAATGAGAACAAATGGCCATTTATGTCTAGGTTGTCTCTTTCAGCCTGTACTGGAGGTGAACAAAGAGTCCATACTGCACGTGGGCTTCAGAGTTTTACTGTACTTGGAACATTTCAGCTCAGCTCTCAAAACAAAGATCTGGCTATTCAAAAGTGTTTGCAGCTCTGATAAACTATTACTATTAACTGGTAAAAGTTAGTAATGGAGCAGCTCATTAGTCAACACTACCTCTCTCTGTATATTAAATGAAGAATGTTTTTCAAGTAACAGGAAGCACCTAACAGTATCTAATTATAGAGAGTAGTTGGTAACTATGTCACTTTTATTTTAATGGCACAATCAATTTTATAGATGAAAGTTTGAATTAAAAACTTAAGGAAACTGTAGTTTTAGGCAGACAGCCAAAGCTTGAATTACTGTACTTAGTAACTTGAGAAAAAAAAATAATTTATAGAAGCTTACACATGTCTATATTTTTTAAAAGGAGCTCTTGATTGCTTTTGTTTTATGTCTCTTGAAATACTGACTAGAAATCAGATGAGAAATAATAATAAACTAGATGGCTCAAACTTAAGCGGTCAACACTGGGAACACATGTGTATGGACTCAGAATATATGTTAATCAGGATTGTGGCTGGATTTTGGAATGAAGCTATCATGGTTTCATGCCATGGAAACCATTCAGACCTGCCTCTTAACAAGAATTATGTTTAGGTTTTGCTCTCATTTATTCTGAAGCTGTTTACATTTTTCTCTTATTTATTCTGAAGATATACTTTTGCCTCGCTGAAGAGTTCATTTAGGCAGGACAGAGTTTTGAAAAGCTATGTGATGTCTCTGTGAAATTGTAGACACAGAATGCCCTTAACTAATACTGAGGTGTAGAACTCAAATCTTTCTGAACTTAGAATTTTGTACATGGTAAAAACTAGGTCCTTCATAAATTCTTTGTGTGGGCAGTGGTCAATGTATAACTGGGAGGTTTTATGACAAATAGTGCTTGAGCTGGTTATGAAGAAGAGTATTAGAACATTTTTTCATATGCTAAAATCTCACCTCTCAAAAAGTCTAATAATTCAGAATTTGCTTTTCCAGTTGACCTAGATATTGGGGTGGTGGTGGTGGTGCTGTTTTTTAGAGGAGATTTGTCTTCAAACAAACTAAATGTCAGGGTACTCTGCAAAGATATGATTTTGGAGAATGTCGAACTAAGTTGTGTTTAAAACAAAACCGTTGAGAAATAACTCATAATGGGTACTGTAGGAAATGGGGTATAAACATTCTGAATTAAAGTTTTCTAGAAAATACTTAATGCAGTCCATGGAGGAATGGATGGAGATGATTCTTTCCTCTTGTATGCACTGGTTCTAGCTACACAGTGAAATAAAGGACAAGGCAGCATCTCCTAGGCTCCACAAAATTATTTTCAGTCAAAACAATAATTGGGGATTTCCAGTTTTCCCAGTGGTCAAACCAGGGAAATACATTACTGAACTGGTGGCATCACAAAGACCTAAAGGTCTGCATGTATATTCTATAATATATGTATGCTATAATTGTAGTGACTAAAGAGTTAATACACCTTTGAACATACGCTATTCTGTCGCTGGTAGTTTAATAATATTTTAGGATAACTAGTAGTGATTTTTAAATATGCTCAAAGCTTGCAAGCTGTGCATTCCAGGCTTTCTGGTAACAGCTGGAAATCCCTAATTATAGGTCACAGGTTACACATTCATCTGGCAAAATCTGCAAATAAGCCCTGAAAGGCAAGAATTCCACTTCCATAGTTAAATTCTGAATGTTG
This sequence comes from Athene cunicularia, assembly GCF_003259725.1. NCBI lineage: Eukaryota > Metazoa > Chordata > Aves > Strigiformes > Strigidae > Athene > Athene cunicularia. The sequence goes on from NW_020799110.1 coordinate 20,612,807, forward strand.
CAGACTCAGTCACCAGGGAATGGACAAATAACTCTCCAATAATATTACCTTTCAGTACACCAAAGGATGAAAACATCCACCCCTTGCCAGATTAAGAAGGGATTATGATGTTAGTATTTATGAAATGCACAGGAGTTTGTTTCTTGCTTGTAAAGTGAAAATGTAAGTATTTGCATAAACTGTACCTAGTTGTTTGCTGATTTCATGACATGGATAAAAGATACATGAAACTAAGTCAAGATTCCACCTAACAGCAGATCTGTCTCTAAACCTGTCTTTTTTTGCACTTATTTCATGGAAGCTGAAATCTCATTTGTCCAAAGACAAGGCAGTGGATCCAGAGTAATTGTAGACAGGACTGAAGATATCTGTGGCTTCTGCTTCCCACAGTACAACAGATGACATACATTTAATTTGACTTCAAGGTGGTCTGGGAGCTGAGCAGTTGCCTAATTTCTTGCTGAGGCTTGCTAGAGGACTGGTATCACTAAGGTTCTTCACATTTTCTGTCCTAAGTGCTTGGATTCTGATTAGGGAATCACATTTTAGTGAGAGGCAATAATTCAGCATCCTGTCTTGTGAGTTCTTGACCTGGACTAGAGGCAAACCAATAGCTGATCACCAATCTCTTGAGCCATCTACTCTCCCAAACTACACTTAACTAAAGTAATAAGAATGGTTCCTTTTTAAAGGTTATGAATAATTTCTCAAAGCAATTATATTTTTTCATAGGGTTTTCAGTTTATTCAGTTAAAGGAGGTTTTCTCAGATTTCTCAGTAATTTTCAGAGGTAAATATGTATAGAGCCAAGTGAGAGAATTGTACCACTCAGTGACAATTAAGATGCTTTAACTTGCAAGTTTCCGTGAAGATACACCCATCAGTTAGAGGACTCCATGACTGACAGTCTTTTTGTAGGAGAATTTCTCTATTTGTTCGGATACAATACATTTAAGCTATTTATTTATACCCTTAACACAATTTAAACAAAATAAACCAACCAGAAAAAATGTAATTTGCCTATGATTGTCACACATCAGCCTTACCTGCATTAGGCAGCCTGAGTGTCCTGAGGCACTAGCAGGTGTAATGTCTGACAGAAAACTGTTTTACTGATTTCCTGTTCCAGAAAAGATAGGTCTCATAACTGTAACACACGTCTTTTAGTTGGGTATAAAGATAATGTGGGGATGTTAGCATTTATAAAAGCATGATTTAAACTCCATCAATTTATTTCCTTTTCTCTTGCATTTTTGGAAAAGATTGTTCTCTCTTGCCTTCAGAATTTGTCCTCGCTCAATGAGACTGAAAAAATCATATGTTCTGTCTGTATTTCCGATCTCTTCTATACCACTGTAACCCCACTAATTGCAAGGAGTGGGGAGGGTGTGGGAGTGTTATGTGCTTAAACTGAAACAGTACCTATGTCTAAAATAGTGCAACCAATAGTTAAAGACCCCAAACTAAAACTGCTGATGGAAATACATTTCTCTTTTCTGGGTAAACTCACTTCTGTGCAGATGACCTGGACATTGTCTGTGCATTGCTGATGTCTTTCATGTGCTTGCTCAGGTGTTAATGCATTATCTATTTCAAAAAACAATATCAGTATTGATGATATGTCCTTTAGTCTCCTGTCATTAATGGGGTTGTGTCTTCAAAGACAGGTTCCTTTTCCTTTGTGCAAAAGTTGCATGTGCCCTTAGCAATCCCTGGTTACAGCAGGGAATGTGGGCAGCTGGCTTGGCTAGATGGGGACCAGCAGTAAGGCAAAAATCCCCATGTTCCCAGATCCTGATATGGAGCATAACTGTGCTAACTGTGCAGCTTAGAGAACTCAGCTGGCTGCAGAGATGTCTCCTCCACCAACTGGGATGCGCTGTTAGAAATTTCTGGTGTTTGTGTGACATGAGCTGTACAAACTGGACAGGCTGCTTAAGGGTTAATTTCCTCTCCACAGCTGAGGGTTTTTTTTTATTTTATACATCATTCTAATGTTGCATATGTACAGCGCAGCATCCTAAGGAGACACAGTCAAGAAGACAGTTCAGGTGAACATGGGAGAACAGTATATTTACAGTACCTAACCTTGCTAGAGTCTAGTTTAGGGGTTAGCTGATCTCCCTACACTCCTCACAGTGAATGGGAGCAATGTGATTCACATCTAGCGTAGGTAATGCAAATACCTGAAGCTAACCAATATGGTCCACTCTGTATCTGCCTATTCTTTGGGAAACGTCTTCTGCTTGTATAGACTCCACATGGGTCCAGTCGGACAAATATCTGGTTATCCTTTTTACAGCTACCAAGGATAGACTGCAAACCTTAGTCTATGTGTTAAAATAGATAGTCTAGTGAAATCCCTCCAGGGATGTATGAAGTATTCACAGGAAAGAACTTCTGGGAACAGCTCTGTGCTGTGGTGGTTGCCCTTCTTGCCTCACAGCCACAGACCAGACTGCAGTCATCGTTTTCCCAGTTAAGCCCACAGCTCTGGTGAATTAAGAGATCATCTTTTAGGTTTTAACCTGAATAACTTTTTTCTAAAAGGGAGGAAGGGAGCTTAGCACTGCATTGTGCTGTGCATAAGAGAAATATTACAATAGAGAATGAGCAGCTATTGTTTCAGAAAACAAAGGGTTTACTTCATTCTGTCAATCAACTTCTTACATTTGCCATTTATGCATACAAAAATGCATCCTGCTATATCAGTCTTATGCAGCTGAACAAAAGCCAACATCTTCAACTGATGGAGGTTTTCAACATTTGTTATTTCTAAGGCTAGGCCTCAGTCATAAACCAGTTTATGTAACTATTCTAAAGTGTGCTGAAAAACACTCAGAGCTTCAAGTCTGTATGTGTTAAACTATTTTTATTGCACATCATGTATCATACATGTTACACAAAATTAGGAAAAGTGTAACCTTAGTTTTGTTACAGATATAGTGTTATGCATATTCATACTGAAGAGAAATTTCTTAATTTGTTGTGGTCAGATATTGTTCAGAATATTGAAGTGTGCCTACAATGTACAATCCATTTGCTGTGATTTGTTTTGTTGCTACAAGGGATTTACTGAGTAATCAAGAGGAATGAGAGAAATGTGATGTTTAATTATTCTGTGATGAAGGAATTCTTTATCACACGACAAAGGTATATGCCCACATAGTGAGAACAGGTGCATCATGTGAAAGCACATGGGAAAGTTCTGTAAGGGAAAGGAAAAATAATTTTGTGAATGGAATTTATTAGCATCTGCACAAAAGCCTTTAAATCCCTTTAATTTACAGCTGTAAAACTAGTTTACAAGTGGAGGTACTGAAGACTTGCAGTTTTAGTGCATGCCACTTCACTTTTTTATGTTTGAGCCAAACATTTACACACACCCCCCTAGAAAATCAAAGCAATATATTTTGTAGCACATGCTCTGGTGTGCAGTAAGCTGTGAAGGCCTTTCTAGCTGGCACCTGATAAGAGTCATTCCTGTGAAACAGGCATATTCTCTTAATTATTTATAGAGTTACAGGAAGGAGTAATGGATTGGGAAATGGTACTTGTTTTAGGAAAGCAACCCACCTGTGTCTCCTAGATAATAACCCTGATGCTGATTTTACATTGTTCGTGCACGTGTGAGTTCAAAAATATTAAACAGTTGCATAGAATACTAAAACTCTAAACCAAAAAATTATGCTTCTGTCAGAGAGCTAAATTTAAAGCAAATTAGGTTTTTGCTGTCTTTTTCACCCCATATTCAAGTTTCAACAACCTCTGATGAAATTAGCAAAGCAAATTGCAATGCGGACAGTTGGAAACCACAAACTCTGAACAAATAGTTGTAATGCCCTTAAATATCAGGACTAATGGAAGAAATTCTACTCTCTGTTATACAAACTGATTTCAGTGCAATGCCTATCTTTGTGCAGGGCTTTAAACAATGTTGTTATTCTTTGGGGGCAGGGGGGAGTGTGTTTTAAAAAGTTAGAAAGCATTAAGACGCTTGGATATTGCTATATATAGTCTGTAATATCTTAAATAATTCATTTCAATACTTGATTCTTACATGACTGTGCCCAGCTGAACTGAGAATGTGAAGAATTGCTGTGCTATAAGATAGCAATTTCTCTTCTATTCAGGAGTGCAGAAGTGCTGAAAGAAGAGAGAATGGGAGGCGTAGATACATTTCATTTTTGTTCCTGTCCTGGTAAGAAATCCTGACTCAAGCTAAAGTACTTCAATATAAATGTAGTTTAAACTGCAAGAAAGGCTAATGTGCTCTAAACTTAAGAGCTAACATACTTATGGTTTTATAATTAATTCTCTGAATTAGAAGTGCACGTGAATCCAGCCTCTGCCATTGTCCAGGCTTTCCTCTGCTGCTGTGGGATATCCTTATTGCCATTCAACTGCAAAACTACCATCTCTGGAGATGTGTAAATATATGTTGCCTGTTAAAATCACTGGTCTAGGGGGAAAGGAGAATGAGTCTATCAATTTCTACCTGCAGCATTATTGGAAAAAAAAAATTACATGTACACTCATAAGCACATACATGTGTGTAGCTGCAGCAAATGGAATATATCTGCTGTTGAAAGGGATTCCTCAAAGTGCTACGGGGATATAAACATTCACCTGGGCTGGAAAAGAGAAGAAATGAGAATTTCACTGCTTCAGCCTAGTTCCTGAAAATAACAAGTTGTTTCTGTGCATGGACGTGACTTATTCCTGTTTGCTTTCCTACACAAATACCCCTTGTTGCAGGCAAGAAATGGGCCTGTCTCTTTGTTACTATGATGCACTTCTAAACCTTAAATCTGAGACCTGGCAGGGTACAGGTTGTTTCTTTTTCTTTTTCTTTTTTTTTTTTTTTTTTTTTTTCCCCCCTGAAAACAAAACAAAGCATAATAATTCTTAGCCTGTATGTTGAGCTGGCACGGTGTAAATGCTAAGCCATTAAAAAAGCCCTTGTATTACCTGCTGTTGTGTGGTGAGGTAGAGTCAGTGGCTAATGAAAGCTCTTCTCCCTGATGTCCTCAATGATTGCTTAGTTCTCCATTTAGCAGACTTCTGGAGGTGCTGGTTGTACAGGAAATGGCAGAATACCCTGATCAACACAGGCATGATTATTTTTTATTTTCAGTACCCAATGGACAGTCATTACTACAGTGGAATGTCCACAAGGAAATAAATTGATGGAGTTTAAATCATGCTTTTATAAATGCTAACATCCCCACATTATCTTTATACCCAACTAAAAGACGTGTGTTACAGTTATGAGACCTATCTTTTCTGGAACAGGAAATCAGTAAAACAGTTTTCTGTCAGACATTACACCTGCTAGTGCCTCAGGACACTCAGGCTGCCTAATGCAGGTAAGGCTGATGTGTGACAATCATAGGCAAATTACATTTTTTCTGGTTGGTTTATTTTGTTTAAATTGTGTTAAGGGTATAAATAAATAGCTTAAATGTATTGTATCCGAACAAATAGAGAAATTCTCCTACAAAAAGACTGTCAGTCATGGAGTCCTCTAACTGATGGGTGTATCTTCACGGAAACTTGCAAGTTAAAGCATCTTAATTGTCACTGAGTGGTACAATTCTCTCACTTGGCTCTATACATATTTACCTCTGAAAATTACTGAGAAATCTGAGAAAACCTCCTTTAACTGAATAAACTGAAAACCCTATGAAAAAATATAATTGCTTTGAGAAATTATTCATAACCTTTAAAAAGGAACCATTCTTATTACTTTAGTTAAGTGTAGTTTGGGAGAGTAGATGGCTCAAGAGATTGGTGATCAGCTATTGGTTTGCCTCTAGTCCAGGTCAAGAACTCACAAGACAGGATGCTGAATTATTGCCTCTCACTAAAATGTGATTCCCTAATCAGAATCCAAGCACTTAGGACAGAAAATGTGAAGAACCTTAGTGATACCAGTCCTCTAGCAAGCCTCAGCAAGAAATTAGGCAACTGCTCAGCTCCCAGACCACCTTGAAGTCAAATTAAATGTATGTCATCTGTTGTACTGTGGGAAGCAGAAGCCACAGATATCTTCAGTCCTGTCTACAATTACTCTGGATCCACTGCCTTGTCTTTGGACAAATGAGATTTCAGCTTCCATGAAATAAGTGCAAAAAAAGACAGGTTTAGAGACAGATCTGCTGTTAGGTGGAATCTTGACTTAGTTTCATGTATCTTTTATCCATGTCATGAAATCAGCAAACAACTAGGTACAGTTTATGCAAATACTTACATTTTCACTTTACAAGCAAGAAACAAACTCCTGTGCATTTCATAAATACTAACATCATAATCCCTTCTTAATCTGGCAAGGGGTGGATGTTTTCATCCTTTGGTGTACTGAAAGGTAATATTATTGGAGAGTTATTTGTCCATTCCCTGGTGACTGAGTCTGCAACATTCAGAATTTAACTATGGAAGTGGAATTCTTGCCTTTCAGGGCTTATTTGCAGATTTTGCCAGATGAATGTGTAACCTGTGACCTATAATTAGGGATTTCCAGCTGTTACCAGAAAGCCTGGAATGCACAGCTTGCAAGCTTTGAGCATATTTAAAAATCACTACTAGTTATCCTAAAATATTATTAAACTACCAGCGACAGAATAGCGTATGTTCAAAGGTGTATTAACTCTTTAGTC